>NC_134571.1:8712500-9075000 GCF_050947875.1 Dermacentor variabilis | reverse complement strand
TCGACCCCCCAATTTCCAGACTTCCAAATTAAAAAAAAAAAAAAAAAAAGTGGTGGACTTACAATCGTGTAAATACGGTGCATGAACCACCTGGTTAGGCCTCAATAACTCTGTGAACGTACCCTGAAAGTTTCATCCGGATATCTTGAAGAATAAAAAAGTTCGGTCTCCAGGGTAGCTTCCCCCTTAAAGGGCCTCTCACCAGGCCACATAGCAAACTTCGGTTGTATGCTGAATGTTGTAGTGTCCTCTAGGGACCGTTTTGCCACAAAAATTTTTCAGCTTGGCTCATTAACAGCGAGATAAAAATATTTCAGTGCCGCAAACTGATGATTTCAGGAGGCAAGCTCCACTGCCAAGCAAAACACTCCACTTGCCCAGTCTAGCCTCTGCAAGCAAAATTCCTTCCCCACATTCTCCCATACCAGACCTTGAGGACTGCATAATGCATAGGTCACCGGTCCCACCTTCATTTTGTTGTTCTTGCTTTTTTTGTGGCGCGACACACTTCCATTGATGGCGCTGCGCGTCAGTGGTTTAAGTTGTCTCGTTTTGCACGCTGTGCACAAGAGAGAGAGAGAGAGAGAGAAATTTATTGACAGAAAGGCAGAGAAGTCGGCCTGAGCTATAACTTGCTCTGGCCTGCTACTCTACTCTGGGGAGGGAAAGGGCTGATGGATGATGATGGTATAAGGAAGAGATGCGTACCGTATTTACACGATTGTAAGTCGACTCGAATGTAAGTCGACCCCCCCATATCGCTTGATCGAAAAAAAAAAAAAAAAGAACCCCGAGGGCGCATTTGATAACGAAAATTTATTAGTAGCTGACATGGTCATTGGACTACTCGTCTTCACTAGTGCTGCCATCGTCATCGTTGCTGCGGTCCCACAGCGCGTCGTGGTCCAGCAAAATTTCAAATTTGGCAAACGACTGCACCAGGACATCTTGCAGAACAGCAGCCCACGCCAAATGCACCCAACCACACTCAGCCGTCAGGGAGGCTCTTTTGACAGGTCCGGTTGGCGTAATTTCGCAGTCTTCTGCCGCCAGCCACTCGTTGTACTCACGGCGGAGCAGAACCTTAAAATTAAGGCGGAGGTCCGGGCTTATTTCATGACCACGTCGCACTTCACTGGCAGGGACCGATCATGCATTTCAGCGACGTACGCTGCAAGCTTAGCCTACAGCTCCGGAAAGCGTCCATACTTCGGCACGTGGGAAATTTCTCACTTGCCGTCACACAGGTGAAAATTTCGCTTCGCTGCAGTTGCCACTCTCGCACCACCCGTTTAGAAACATCGAAATTGCGGCCCGCTGCACAGTGATTTGTTTCTTCGGCGTAAAGGATGGCAGCCCTCTTGAACGCTGCTGTGAACGAGTGCCGGAAGATTAGTGGGCCTGCAGCACTCATGACGACTGGGGAAGCGTAGAAGTAGCACGTAGCCGAAGTGGAGCGCGTCAAGAAGTTAGTCAAACCAATACCAATGCCTTTAAACAGAGAAAGAGAAACCGGTGTCTGCTCTTCCATGAACTACCGATACTCCCCGCAAGCGCCGCCGTTCTGAGGGTGCCGCCGCAAATGGGAACAGCGGCGCTTTTATCAAATATCGACACCCCCCCATGAGTGTTGCATGCACTGTAAGACTCTCAAAAATGTTGAAAAACTCTTCCGAAAAGCGAACAAACACGCGGGATAGCGAAAAGATACGGGTAGGGCCATAGAGTAAACATAAAATTGTAACTACGTTGTAGCTCTCGTTGGTATGGCTTTTTTTGGCGGGGCCATGTTTTGGTTTCGATTGTAAGTCGACCCCCCAGCTTCAGACTTTCAAATTTTAAAAAAGGGGTCGACTTACAATCGTGTAAATACGGTATATACAAATTCACAGAGTTGTGGCATCTCTAAAGCCGTGCGTCCAGCCCAGTGGCTTGGAGAAAAGCTATAGCGGCTCTTGTTACCAGGGCTGCGCTGGTTGCATTAGGCCAAGGACGTAAAAGAAACTCGTCTGATAGCGGTCTCTCATGGATTTTTGCTATGGAAGAAACAAGTTGCTGTCGTTCGCAGCAACAAGCATTCGCAGTTTGGGCTAGTATCACTGGCACCTATCATATTTCTTTAATGGCTGGTGAATGCGACACCAAGGCGAATCCGGTGCACCATACTCGTGTGGTTTCTTTTGAACTTGTGAGGCATACGAAATCTCATTTCTTGGTCCCATTTGTGTAATCGCTTGTGTCGTCGATCTGGTTGGGTCCAGTGTTCCAACGTAGAGTTGCGGTTTACGCGACGAAGTAGGGCGTTTGTGTCTGTTCGTGAGAATGGAATGCGTACTTCACAAGCATTATCTAAAGCAGTTTTCGCTTCAGGGCACAACACCGTTTCGGACATGGAGTGCTCACCCGTGCTCATGTTTCAGGTGTCCCTTCTTCTGGCGTTGCCTGCTGCCCTGGGCGCAACTGGCCCATTTATCTGAAAACAGCCACCGGACCGCTTCATGAATCGCACGCAACTGCCAGCATTGGATGGAACTCAGTTCATCTGCTGGCAACCGGGATCTTCAAAGCCAACTGCTTTGACAGACAGCATAGGCTGCACCGTATTTAAACAACCATCTGCATCCTCCGCGCTGGGGCACACCACCGTTTCGGACATGGAGTGCTCACCTGTGCTCACGTTTCAGGTTGGTTACTTGAACCGCTGTTCTTGTCTGAAAAGTAGCAACCGGTGTCTTTTTGCGGTGTCGTGCCCCAGTGAGCTAATGTCGTTACTGAAGCGTGGCAAAAACTTGTTTTCTTTATGCATATGTCGGTTGCGCCTACTTCTATCCGGTGATATAGAATCAAACCCCGGGCCGGATGTGCTGGATAACGTTCTCGCAACCTTGCAACGTATTGAATCCGGCCAGGACAAGATTCGTAATGACCTGCGAACACTAAAGAATTGGCAAGCGTCAGTTGATGTCGAGCTGAAGCAGTTGTCGACTAGGCTCCGGGCTGTAGAAGTCGATATTGTTTCAATGAAAAGTTCGGTAAACGACACATCGCCCGAATCACTGAATATAGCTAAAGGCATTTCCACACAGCTAAAAACAATACAATCGCACTGTGAAGACACAGAAAACAGACTTCGCCGCTGCAACTTGCTATTTTTTGGAATCGCAGATGACAAAAGCGAATCATGGTCATCATCAGAATCAAAAATCATTGACATATGTAACCAACACCTTGGTATCACTATCGATCCAGCTCAAATAGACCGCGCGCATCGCCTCGGTCAATACAACGATGAGAAGAATAGACCGGTCATAGTCAAGTTCGCCGTTTTAAGGATAAGCAGCGCGTAATAGAAAAAGGCCACAAGTTCAAGAACACTAATTATGCTGTTCGTGAGGATTTTTCTTTGCAAACCTGTATCGCTCGGCGCAAACTGATTGACTTCGCAAAAAACCAAAAAACGCGCAATTTAAGCTAACCCTCGATAAACTAAGAATTGATAACAATGTGTACACATACGATGCAGTGTCCGCCGCTGTAATCCCCCTACCCAGATAGCAAAGACCTAGGCTGGGAACACGTGCCTTTAAGAAAAAACCCAATTTACTACACGAGCCTATCGTGCCCTCGCACCTATCTATATCACTAACTAACATTCGTAGCATTCTTCCTAAGCGCAATGAAGTTTCGTCATACTTAGACGACTGCGAATGTGATGTATTAGCACTTACGGAAACTTGGCTCAGCTCTGAAATTACAGATGGCGAAGTTCTACCCGATTCTAATGTTTACACTATCTATCGCAGAGATAGGGACGACAGAAGAGGCGGTGGGGTATTGCTCGCCATAAAAAAACATATCCCGTCATTTCTTGTGCCGATGTCATCCAGTCTCGAAATTCTGTGGGTCAGCGTAACATTTCCCCAATCGAATACAATTTATGGTGTATGCTACAGACCACCCGATAGCTCCTACAATTTCCTTTCCGAATTACACGATAACATTACGTCTATTCGATCCAAATATAACAAAGCTGATATTTTTCTTCTTGGTGACTTTAACTTTCCAGACATTGACTGGCAAAACCTGCAAGGCCAATTACGTGAATCTTGTGAGTTCGTTCAACTAACACTTGATTTTTCACTTGTGCAATTAATAAACCAGCCTACTCGTATCAATAATATTTTAGATCTTGTTCTATCATCCGCGCCCGAGAGGGTTAACGCTATCACTTTTACGGATGGGTTCAGTGACCACCGGTTGTTACAATTCACAGTTCATACGCCTTCACGCTCACGTCACCTGAAAACTAAACAAGTATTTGATTACAAAAGAGCAAACGTCAGCGCTATAAACAATGGCATGGAAAGCTTCACGTCCTCATTCTTAGCAACTTTTTCTGAGCGGACAGTGAACGAGAATTGGTGCCTGTACAAAGAAAAGTTAATGGAATTAGCACATGCGCATATACCAAAGGTTTCATTTTGCGTTAACTCATCGAAACCATGGTTCACTAAAGCTCTTCTTACTCTAAAGAATGAAAAGAAGCGTCTTTACAGGACGGCCAAACGTGTTGACACACCTGCGTCATTGAGCAAACACAAGTCTTGTGATGCAGCCTACTGTAATGCCCTGCGTCAAGCCAAGCAAAAGTATTTCTCTTGCGATCTGCAATCACTGCTTCAAAACAACAACAAAAATTTTGGAAAACAATCTCTCCCGTTAAAGATTCCGACATTTCACAACTACTTGATAGCTATGGCTTGCCGATTGCACGAGAGCTTTCAGCATCTATCTTTAACAATTACTTCACGTCCGTATTTACAAAGGAAGACCATTCAAATATACCAACACCCATCGAACTCGATTGTACATAGATGGCCCCCATCAATATAACAACCACTGGTGTTGCTGAGCTGATCAACAACCTCAAGATGTCAACTTCTTCCGGCACGAACGGTATAAACTCAAAAATCTTAATATATACTGTAGTTTCCTCTAGCACAGTCCTTTCCTGCTTGTTTCAACAGTCCCTCTCAACAGGGGAAGTTCCGCATGACTGGAAGGTCGGTAAAGTTATACCTTTCTTTAAATCTGGCGATAAAAGCGCTGCTAACAATTACCGCCCAATATCACTAACAAGCGTTCCCGGTAAGTTACTAGAACACATAATCTTTTCAAATGTAGCAAATCACTTCGAAACTAACAAGTTCTTCTTTAAACATCAGCATGGTTTTAGAAAAGGACTATCATGTGAAACGCAACTATTCGAATTGACTACGGATATTTCCTAAACATGGATAAGGGCACACAAACAGATTCCATTTTCATAGACTTCGCTAAGGCTTTCGATCGCGTTGCTCATTGCCGTCTCATAGCTAAACTCTCATGCTTAAACATCGATTCCCTAACAGTATCTTGGATAACAAATTTCTTGTCATTCCGTAAGCAATTCACCGTCGTCGATAACTTTATTTCCAGTATCAGCGATGTAACATCTGGTGTCCCACAAGGAAACGTACTCGGACCATTACTTTTTTCTGATCTATATTAACGACCTGCCGTCTGAAATAACATCATCCATTCGCATGTTTGCAGACGATTGTGTGATCTATCGTGAAATCTGCTCACCTTCCAATCACGTCGCTCTCCAGCGAGATCTTGACCGTATTACTAACTGGTGCTCTTCTTGGCAAATGAATCTAAACACTGATAAATGCAAACTAATAACATTCACCCGCAAAAAGACATTTTCCGCTTTCGATTACTCACTTGATAACAACCCCCTCACACGCACCAACTCATACAAGTACCTCGGCATTCTCCTTACACCTAACCTGTCATGGTCTGCGCACATCGAAAAAATAACTGCTAAAGCTTCACGTACGCTCGGCTATCTTAAATGCAACCTTCGTGATGCTCCTGTCCTCACCAGACAAATCGCTTATCAGACTTTTGTAAGGCCACAACTGGAATTCGCAGCCCCTATCTGGTCACTTCGCCAAGCTTAATCGCATCTCTCGAATCGGTCCAAAACCGCGCCGCCCGCTTCATTGTCAGAGATTATCACCGCGACTCTAGCGTGACTAGCATTAAGTCATCTTTATCTCTCTCATCTTTTGAATCACGAATAACCATAGGATTGCTTTGTCTATTTCACAAGATAATCCATAGCACGCGCCCGTCCACTCTGCCGCTCACTCGTCCATCTCGTACATCTCGGCGTTTGCATAATCATCTCAGTTTCCAGCGTATCTTTGGCCGAACAAATGCTTTCAATTCTTCCGCGTTACCACGTGCCATTCAACATTGGAATAACCTACCAAACGACATAGTTGACATTCTTGACCCAGTATCCTTCAAAGCACGCTTATGCATATTATTTCCATAATTCGTCACATAAACCATACTGCGCACCTAAGTAAATACTTGTAGCGAAGTTGTATAGGCTTTTCTTTTTGTTTTGTTTGAATGCTTGTTTTGCATTGCTTTAACACTATTACAGACTTGTTCTTTCACCTTCGCCTGCTACCATTTGTATAATTTCTTGGTACGTTTTTTTTGTTACTTCACACAGTCGTTCATTTCATTTATCCAGTTATTTATATTGTTACATATTTGTTCTTTCATGTTTACTCGCTAACAATGTATAATTTCTTTTTACTCCTTTTTTGGTAATTCCCTGTATCCTCCCCTCACGCAATACTCCTTCGGGAGCCTGTGAGGTAAATGAATAAATAAATAAATAAATGGAATGCGTACTTCACAAGCATTATCTAAAGCAGTTTTCGCTTCAGCGTCTGCCTGTTCGTTCCCCATCACGCCACAGTGTGATGGTATCCACTGAAAGGTGACATTGTGGCCATTTCTAGTTTCGTGGTCGAGATACTCTAATTTCTATAGCCATAGAATGATACAGGCCCCGTCTGAGGACACAGTCAATTGTTTGCAGAACTGGCTCGCAATCACAGAATATCGTCCATGCGTGAGGAGGCTCCTCGGAGAGAAATCGAAGTGCCTCTCTGATAGCAACAAGTTCTGCAGCAGTTGATGTTGAGCTATGGTCTAGTTTAAACCGCCGAGCGATAATCATACGTGGAATGACGAAGGCTGCAGTGGAGGCATATGGTGTGACAGAGCCATCGGTATACACATGCACAGTATCTCCGTACTCTGTAGAAATGTGCAACAGGGTGAGTTGCCTGAGGCCAATAGATGCGCCAGTGGAAGGGCTTAATGAAGGACAACGCTACGTGCTCCAACTGTATTTTTTTTTTAGTAATTCCAGGGATCTGCAATGTAACAACAGGTTCAGGCAGAACCCACGGGGGTATTCTCGGAATACAGTCGTGAGAAAATCTTGACGGCAAAACACTCTGATGCCGCGATATAGTCCTTGAAAAGCTGGAACCTGGGTGGGTGGTAGGGAGCGATGACAGAGGATGGTGCCTGTGTCGGGTCAACACGCGAAGGTACATTCGAAGAGGCTTGCAGAGCAAGTACACCTGAATAGGACAAGCACGAGCTTCCGCTATTGTTCCATTGGTTGACGTGCATCGTGGGAGGCCCAAACATGTGCGCAATGCTTGAGCTTGAATGCTCTCCAGCGCGCGCACACAACTAAGTCCCATGCTTGAGAGCGCCGGCATGCTGTACTGTATACAGTGGAACCCCATTCATACGTTTTTCACCGGACCGCGAAAAAAAAACGTAACAGCCGGGAAAACGCAACAGTGAGGAAAGGTCCGAAAATTAATGAAAACAGTGCAGCTTTGCCTTGAAACAATTTATTTCGACATCAAGTGAGCTTAGGTCTTAAAAAAATCGAGAATGGTCGATTGCCGTTTTTTCCGCTCGCTGGAAAACACGACGCGTTTCTCGATGGCCTGGAAAGCCGCATTGCTCTCAGCGTCGCTTTGAGGTGCGACGTACCTGCGAAGGAGGTCCAGAGCCGCGACGGCTTCTCCAAAGCTCGGGTCTGCCAACTCCCCGGAATCATGCGGCTCGTGCTCCTCGTCGTCACCACCGTCTGAGGCTTCACTCGCGACCGAGTCTGCAACGATCTCGGCGATACTCCGACACTCGGACGTCACGACAGCAGCATCCACGGCGACGTAGTCGTCATACGTGACTCCCGTGGCACCCAGCGCATTCAAAGCTTCACTCAGCTCTTGATCATGAGAGGCTGCTTCCGTCTCTTCAGCTTCCGTGGCAGTTTCCTCTCCGCCGTCCATGCGAAAGCCACACCGCGCGAAGCAGTGCTGTGCAGTTGACGCGCTCACTGCAGTCCACGCTGAAGCGACGTAGTGCATAGCGTCCAGTATTGAAATGATCGTAGGCTGCTGTCCGCGATCAATACGCGCCAGACAGCGCTTTACGATGGACTTCCTGTACGAGTGCTTTAAGTTCTTTATGACGCCAACATCCAACGGCTGCAAGTGGCTTGTAGTGTTTGGAGGAAAAAAAAACAAGCTTAACGTTCCGAAGAAACGACGGGTCTTTCGGGTGGGCAGCACAATTGTCCAGAAAAAGGACAACACTCCTGCACTGGGAGCCCATCTTATTGTCGAAGTAACGAAGAAATTCTTCGAACAAAGAACCCGTCATCGATGCACGACTGTTGCTTCTATAGTGACATGGCAGCAGGCGAATGTTCTTTAAGCACCGTGGGTTTCGGTATTTTCCGATTACCCATGGCTTCAGCTTGTCCGAGCCATCCATGTTGCAGCAAAGGAGCACCGTCAATCTTTCTTTGCTGCATTTGCCTCCGTGGCATGCTTCGCCCTTCAGGCTTAACGACTTGGATGGCTGCACCCGAAAGAAAAGACCCGTTTCGTCGGCATTGTATATGTCACGAGGCTCATACCCCTCAATTATGGCAGATAGTGTGGCCTTCCAATCGTCGACTGTTTCTAAGTTTACACTTGCTGCTTCCCCGGATACAGTCTTATACGCGATGCCGTGCCTCTTTCGGAAACGGTCGATCCAGCCATTTGACGCCGCAAAGTCACTGATGCCCAGTCGGTCGGCTATTTCCATCGCCTACTCGCGCAAAATGCTGCCGTCGAAGTTCACACCGGCAGCGCGGGCTTGTTTAAACCAAGTAAGAAGAGACTCGTCGAGGTTTCCATACTTGGCGCCACGAGTCTGCTTAGCTTTCGGGCCGAAGAGCACGGCATTCCCTTGTATCTCGGCACGCTTCGAAACGATGCTGTTAAGCGTCGAGGGTGGCAGACCAAGATCCTTGGCGATGTCGACTCTCTTCTGCGCTGGCTGCCTGTCGACTGCGTTGAGAACATCCAGCTTTTCCTCGAGGGAAAGCGCCTTGCGCTTGCGCGACGCCATCAAAGGACGACAAATCACTCGCGGTGTTAGCGAGGCCCGACGAGGCGTAGGCAGCGTAGGTGTTGACGGGAGGACATGGACGACTCGGATGGGTTGAACCGCACAAACAAGAAAGACTGGATTAGCGAGGCCTGACGAAGCGTAGGCAGCGTAGCTGTTGACGGGAGGACACTGACAACTCGGATGGGTTGAACCGCACAAACAAGAAAGACTGGATTGCTGCGGGCCCGCGGGTTTTACTCGCTTCGGCTGACGAGGCAGTGGCCATCTAGTGGCAATCTCTCCAACTCGCGTGCGGCTTTTTATGGCCTCTGAGAAGGTGTAAAGGTGTAATCTCGGAGGCCATGGTCTTGTAGCCAATTCCGTAGCCAAGCCTGGCCAAGTCTCGTCAAAATGGCGGTTGGCGCGCGTTGCCCGGCCGGGTTCGGGGTGCCAGGTCGCGACGTAACATGCGGGAACGTTTTCACAGCTACAACGTAACAGCGGGGTACCCAATACATTGGATCCTATGGGAGTTATGCCGGGACCGGACGAAAACGACGTAACAGCCGGGAAATCGCAGCAGCGAGGAACGTAACAGCGGGGTTCTACTGTATACCCTACGAATAGTGCTTGGTACAATTGGAGTAATGATGACTCTGAGGGGCCCCATCTTGTTCCTGCCACGACGCGAAGGACGTGAACAAAACTCTTCAGCTTTGACTTCAGTGCGGCGACGTGTCTTGACCAAGATAATCCCCCGGTCTATGACTAAGCCAAGGAATCTGTGGCGTGTAACCGCAGGTATCGCTACGCTGTGCACAAGGACACCTGACTAGAGGCATAAGTCTGTGCTGCACCAATATTGAGAAGACAAGCGAATCACAGAGCATGACCCCATGCTGGAACACGGTAGAAAATGGCATAGTTTCAATGTCAGCACTTGCGACTGCACGACGTGGAACAAGCAGATGAAATGGAAGTACATCTCTCTTGCTGCGGTGCAAAGTCGCCACTCTGCAAAGGGCCACCTTTGTAGCAATTGCTACAAACTGGTGGATGTCTGATTTTCCCTTTATTCATAACAGATCACAGTAATAAAGCAACAGATCACACAGATAACAGACGTTGCCTTGAATAATTTTCGATGTCACATGTCACCATGAGCGACATCACAGTGCAAACACGTGTACGTAGGCGCACTAACACGTGTACGTCATCCCCCAGCTTGGAGCGTGGTGCCCGCAAGGAGAAGGGCATGGCAAACGCTTTTACTGCAGGTCGGTTCTCTCCCTCCTTTAAGATAGGAATGCAGATGCAGCTCTGCATGTCTCTTTTTCTTCTTTTTTTTTCTTTCAGGCTATGCTCTTTTTCTACAAGTGTTCTGCCAAGAAGTGGCACCAGGTAATATCTGATACATGGTGGTCGTGACGTTTATCAGCGCTCGCTTAACCAAAAACCATAGCCTTTGGGATTCCCAACTATTACTTGGAGGAAAGCATCGCTGGGATATGTGTTTGGATGCCACCTATACATACGGTGGAACTCGGCAGCATGCAGCCGGTGCAGCTATGAAAGTACAATGGAGACCAACATCGCAGCAGGTTGTGGTGTGTTTCGAAAGTGCATTTTAGTGCGCAGATCTTACTCCTGTAGCGAGCGTCGTCGGCTGCTCTCTTCGGATCATGAGCAGAACGATCCCCAATCCACGTAACGTGGATAGGGAAGTAGCACTTTGAACAGCTGTCTGCGACCGTCGGCGAAGTGGCGTGGGGACCATTTTTCTATGTGCCATGCATTGTGGGTAGGCATAGTCGACGTGACTAACGTGTGGATGGAGCAAGAACCACCTCGACGTCGGACCGTGTCGGCTGTGTCCAGTTACATTGGCTGTGCCAGTTGTTCTCGCCAACATGATGTAGAGTGCGCTCACGCTATGTTGAACTATATACGTGCCTTAACCTAGCTATTTTTTCTCTGCCTTTCATTAGTTCAAATTTTGTAGCATCCCCGGGTAATTCTAGTTAACGAGATTTTACTGTATTATGATTAGTAAAACCCATTCCTTCTTTCATCCACTCCACCTGCACCTTGTGGTCAGAACAACCATCCTTCCTACAGTTTACACAAATGGAGATATTTCACTGTTTCATTCTGCTGCTTGTAATTCAATAGTCGAATTAACTGCCTTTGTTTTTCTGTTATAGGTAGACCTTGATACCCGCACACTTGGCATGTCATTTTCTTACATTGCTGTACGACAAATTCCACTGGTTGTTAACCCTCTATCACATTTGTACTATACAAATTGAATTCTACCCTACACGTCCTGGCACTTTGCAAATTGATATGCAGCACTAGGCAGCTTGTGGATCAATCCAGAAAGCAAATCTTTTCTCCACCAGGCCGGTCAAACTAAGGCTGTGCTACCTATTTCGTTAGACTGCAATTCACACCAACTTTGGGAGATCACAAGCAAGCCATTATACTCAAAGCATCCAGACATCACTCTCTATTTAGAACATCAAACCCGATAAAAATTAAGACATGCACAACAGTAATACAGTTTCTAATGCAGATGTAAATATTAGTGTTTCTTTTAACCTTATGCCAATAAAACGCTTCTAGGGAGAATGCAGCGTAATCTAAACATCTGTTAAGCATACACTCAAAGCATCCAGACAGAATCAGAAAATCAACCTTTCTTTTTGCACTCAGTGTTTTATTGCAAAATAATACTCTCACCTTTGGAGAGCTTCCAGAAAAACAAGTTCATGACGCACTGCGTCAGTACATTTTCTCATCTGCACTAAATAATAAAAGCCATAAGAAAGTGGTCGCAGCAGACTACATCACAGTTGGGTTTTTGCCAGGGGGTGCAGTGCCTCAGCCCTGTCAAAACTACTGATCTCGACCCAGCCAATGACGCAAGAGGCAAAGGTGATCGCGAATTCTAGTCTGGATCCATGGAGCACTTACTTCTCGCATCTTGAAGAAGGCTGCACCGGTGAGCAAGCTGTCACTACCCGCCTGGTGTTGTGGCCCAATCCGTTCAAGCTGCAATGAAAAAACAAATGCAGTTCAGTGGGACAAAACACGTTTACAACTGCACTTGCAATCCACAACCCCATGAAACATGTATACTAATGGGGCCTGAAACACTATTTGAACATCATTTAGATGAATTTGAGTCTGTGACGAATGACATGGCTTCATGCCACATCGACAATATCTTCACATAGGCGGTACAAAATACGAGAAGCCAGCCACACTTTCACGTGCACTCTGCCCCCGTGGCTGATAACGTCGCCTGCAAAGGGATGTTGCTATCATGAAAACTGCTGGCAGCAGGGAGTGAATGCTTTGCCTGCCTCTCGCTCCAATGGGCCACCGAAACTTGATTATGTAACCTTCAATACTAAACGTGCGGGAAGACAGCTTACATGATGCCACGCCAACTCGGCACACCCAATCTTTGCACATGTGGCAGATGTAGTGAAATATCGCTAATAAGAACACCACATTAACAAACTTTTCAGAAATCCCCTGCTAACTGCTTATAGTTTCAACATAACATTTCAGTACTACAAACCTCAGAATACCAAACATTTGAGAATGATTGCTATTCAGTTTCCCTGCAATGTTAAACAACACCTCAGTACGACAAACTAAACTAGACTGTAACCTTCCTCCAAAGGAGACTGCTTTGTTTTACTAATAACGAAATTCTCAATATAACGAAGTAGTCATTTTTTTTTTCACTTGTCCATAAAGCAATACCTATTTAAACCGCAATATAATGAAGTGTGCCTGTACAGTAAAAACACATTAATTAGAAATTTCAGATAATTCAAAGTAGCCACCAGAGTCCTTCCAACAATGTGTTTAAAGCAATATGTAACGCAAACCACTAATTCATATTGAAATTTGAACTCCACACCATCATGGATGGGAAGAGTGCCAGTGTGTGGGAGCACATTGGCGATGCCCCCGGTCCTTTGTTTAGGCCTGACTGGAGAGAAGAGTTTGCGCCTAGCCAGACACGGCGACCGCCTCTTTTGAAGGTCCGTTCTCTCCCTCCCTCCCCTCCCCCCTCTCTCTCTCTCAAGATCTTCAAGATAAAAACGCGGACATGGCATTGCATTTTTCCCCCCTTTCTTTTCCCTCATGTTGCATCTTGGAGGTTATGCTCTTTCTCTACAAGGTGTTCTGCCAAGAAGCAGCACCAGGTAATGTCTAAAACATGGCAGCCGTGATGTTATTGGTGCTCGCAGTACCAAAAACCATAGCCTTTGAGATTCATGACTATTACTCAAAGGAAAGCATCGCTAGGATACATGTTTGGACGCCACCTATTAGCCCCGAGAAAGACCTACAGGGGTGCTGCGAGCGCCGCTCCCGTGACGTCAGGAGAAGGACTCGCACCTGTTGTCTGTTGCAGTTTGGGCAATGCTTAGGCACCTTCTGCACTGTTTCCGTTTGTTCGCTCTTGTTCCCTATGCTTGTACACTTATGGCAGTCGTCTCAAATATATTTTTGCAACGTCTTCGTTTGCGAAAATTTGTTTAAAGAGCTCATTCTTTAGGCCACAATACAGTTCTCATCATCATCATCATCATCATCATCATCATGAGCCTGGTTACGCCCACTGCAGGGCAAAGGCCTCTCCCATACTTCTCCAACAACCCCGGTCATGTACTAATTGTGGCCATGCCATGCCTGCAAACTTCTTAATCTCATCCGCCCTCATAACCTTCTGCCGCCCCCTGCTACGCTTCCCTTCCCTTGGGATCCAGTCCGTAACCCTTAATGACCATCGGTTATCTTCCCTCCTCATTACATGTCCTGCCCATGCCCATTTCTTTTTCTTGATTTCAACTAAGATGTCATTAACTCGCGTTTGTTCCCTCACCCAATCTGCTCTTTTCTTATCCCTTAACGTTACACCTATCATTCTTCTTTCCATAGCTCGTTGCGTCATCCTCAATTTGAGTAGAACCCTTTTCGTAAGCCTCCAGGTTTCTGCCCCGTAGGTGAGTACTGGTAAGACACAGCTATTATATACTTTTCTCTTGAGGGACAATGGCAACCTGCTGTTCATGATCTGAGAATGCCTGCCAAACGCACCCCCAGCCCATTCTCAGTTCTCAAACAAACAGTTCTCAAAGGCAACGTAAAGCTACAGTGCCAGCCCAAGGAATGCAGACCAGCTCATTTTGGGTTTCTCATGTGCAAATGTACCCTTTACAGCAGTAGGTCACGTGAATAAAATCACAAAAGCAAAAACATAGCACATAGTTAGGATATCATACCCGATGCAGTGTAAGAAGCATGTCACAAACACTGGCTATATATTACTTCTACAACATTTACCGTGATTTTAACCCACTAAAACATGTTAGCTCATGATGAGTAGTCCATAGTATACAGTCGCCGACTGATTTTCCGGACTCCAAAAATTCGGACATGCCCGATTATTCGGTCAGCTTCGCGGCACCGCCATTCTCCCCATAGACCATAATGTATAACAACTGCCGAAAGTTCGGACACCTTGCAACCTCTCATCTGATTTTTCGGACACTCCTTGAGCCAACTTGATCGAAAGCACCATGCACCGACTCTGACCGGTGCATGGTTCGACTTGCTGAACGCCATTTTTGTTTTGAACGGAGCTTCCTTGCTGCCCCACGAAGTGGCACTAGTGGAAATCCCCACTCATCATCATCGTTGCTGCCTGGTTCGATAATGTGGCTCTACAGCAGTTCCGGTTTCAGCTTCGTAAGCCATGTCAAGACAATCCAGCAGCTGATTTGTTTCATCGCGCAAGACGCTGTGATTAGGCAGCGTTGTTCGTTTGTGCCACTGGTGTCGGCACGGTGGTGTTTGCTTTGTGTGCTGTGTCGAGGTTTCGGTGATCCAACGCGGCATAAGTAAACATCGCGTCAAGGGCGCCGACAGTGCCCGCGCAGACTGCGCTGGGGAATGCCGGCAAGCGGGTGCCGGGAGGCCTAAGATTTGTCGCCTTCCGATGTGCTCCCTACTGACGCGGAAAATGTTCTGCCGAGACCTGCGCAGTGGTTGCATTGCGATTCCGGACACCGTCTCATTTGACAGTTTCATAGGTCCTGACACTGCTGTATTGACATGCGCAGAACTCGACGACGGCAAGATCATTCGTCAGGTTTCTGCTGCACCGCCGGACGATGACCCTGAGTCGGAAGATGATGCACCATGTGCTACGTTGCCATCACATGCAGAGCGTGTAAAACCAGTGACTGTGCTTTCAGCCGCCTATAGTGACCGTACGCCCCTCTCCGAGATTCAGGCTTATCTGATTGCGCGTAAACGGAACAGCGTGCAACGGCGCATTCACGATTTCTTCAAGCCTACTGCCGAGCCCGAATAAGTGCGTGGAAATAAAGGATTTCATTTTTTTTTTCTTAATCTGCTTTTTCGGACACCTGTTTATTCGGACATTTTCGCAGTCCCCGTGAGGTCCAAATAAACGGTCGGCGACTGTAATATCCAATTTTCGCATTTATTAACAGATACGCTCAGCAGTAACACAAGGATTTAACACTGCAGTTTAGATTCTGCCAGCAACACTTGCTTCTTTAACTGCTTATCAATATATATTTACACCATTCTTCACCGGTTAATTTTAAGTGGCAGTAAATTGAAGTAAAGCTGATTGAGTCTTACAGCAGTTTTCAGTACAGGGAAAGGAATGTATCGATGAATCTGCATGGTGAACTGACGCTGGCTGTTCGGACAAAGTTTTTGAGTGAAATGTGCCTTTTGGACCATATGGCTGCAGCCAGCAAGAAACCGAATCCTCATTCCTTTAAAATATGGGACATACTGAAGATGAATTATTCCCCAGTGGAGGTCAACCAAGGAGGTCATCAAGTGAACTCATGTGAGGCTTGTGCTGTCTTCTTTATGAGGCGGGTATACAAGGTTTCCTTTCATGCACTGACGAACCGAATAGTTCTTAGTTTGTATCGTTAAACAATGCAGGATTGAGACATGGTGAGGCAAGAGGCATTTGACTTTTCCTTTTCATGGCAGCCCAAGCTGCCCTGTAGTGGCTCGAGTACACTTTAGGCATTGTAATTGGCGGTGTAAAAAACTGCATCATGGTTTCAATTCGAAGTTGTATGACCACAATTACAGTTTTCTCATATCAGCTCTGCCATACCCCAATTTTCATTTTTTCATACAACTCCAGAAGATACAACTCCATACAACTCCAGAAGATAACGGAAGGCAATAAGACTAGGATTCTGGGTTTTTGGATCCAGAGCAACCTGAAAGCCTCCCACACCAGCCAAACCCTGAGGTCTGCCGCCAACCAGATCTCGCGGATTATAAAACAAATTACAATAAGCCGCAAAGGCATGCGAGAAGAGGACACGATTCGCCCGTCCAGGCTCTAGTGATCAGCAAAATAACGTATAGCATGCCGTATCCACTATCACTCGCTAAACAAACGCGACCAAGAACAAGTCGATGCCATCATCAGAGGCGCGTACAAAACGGCCCTGGGTCTCCTTGTCACCACCTCACCACCTCGGGATCCACAACACCTTCGCTTCGCTGTCGGACGTGGTTGTGGCTTCACAAAAAGCCAGACTACAGAACACGGCGGTGGGCACAGTCATCCTCAACCGGACCGGAACGGCAACGGAGCTCCGTGCCCTCGATGGGCAACGATAACTCCCGCCTGAGGTCAGAGGCAAGATCAAGGCGAACCCAATACCGAAGCACATGAGTCATGAACTCAATGAAGAACGACGCAAGGCTCGCGTCGACAGACAGCGCCGACAATTCAAGGGTGACCCGTACGTAACGTACGTTGACGTGGCGGCATACCCTGTAGGGGGCCTCTTCGTGAGAGCTGCCGTGAACGGGAGAGACAACTCCTTGACCCTCGCGGCCTCTGTGAGGGCAGAGACCCCAGCTGTGGCTGAGACCATAGCCGCGGCGCTGGTAATAAAGCAAGAAGACAGGGTAGGCAGGGAAGTCCATGTCGTTACCGACTCGCAACGGGCCTGCCGTAACTTTACGAACGGACAAACACCGCTGCTGGCGGCTCAGATTCTAGGCACGAGGCTGCAAGAATACCATCAAATCACGTGGACGCCGGGCAACGCGGGTCTGGAGGGGAACGAAAGGGCGAACGCCCTAGCTCGAGCGCTAATCAACCGAGCGGGGCAAGACCAATCGTCTCATCAATCCCCACCCTTTACCTTCATATCCCTGCCATCCAATTACTGCGACCGACTCGAGATCCAGCGACTCAACCGCAGGATTTATCCTCCGCCTCACAAAAAGCTCAGCACTGAAGATGCCGTAGCTCTCAGACTTATCCAGACCAACACATTTCCAAACCTACACAGATACAGTAAAATGTTCCCACATACATATCGCGGCATCTGCCCCTGGTGCGTCGACACACGCCCTACACTCTTTCATATCTCGTGGGGGTGCGGGGCAAACTTCAACACTTTAAGACGCCTAGCATGTCATTTGAGCGGTGGGAGGTACAGCTGACCGGCGATACCCTGGCGGGACAAGAATCTCTCGTCCAGCAAGTACGTCGAGCAGCCATGGCCAGTGGAGTCCTGGAATGAGGACACCACCCACTCGACCTCAAGAGCAACCACCTCGATGGTCCGAATAAATGTTTTTTCTCTCTCTCTCTCTTCATACAACTCGGTTATAACAATTATCCGTTATAACAAGTAATTTTTCGTGGCACTTGAATATTGTTATAAGTGGGTTCGACTGTAGTGCAGAATGAGGGCCATAGAATAAAGAACCAACTGTGAGGGAAGTGCGAGCAATCAGAGAGCAGTGCCGGCAGCATTGTCAGTGCAGTTGGCGCGGTCCGTTCATGTTTCACAGGCTGGTGTGGCGCAGAGCTGTGGGCGCAGCCCATTCGTGTTCAGAGGGGTGGAAGGGCAACGGGAGACATGCGCATGAGGCTGGCGTGCATCTCTCATGGAGAGAAGCGTGCGGCACCAGTTGGGGTGCTGGGCGATCGTGCAGCAGCTCGCATTTCACTTTCCATTACCTTTCAGCACGGACACCCCCCCAATCAGACTTCATCATTATAACCAATAATGCGGCATGCAGACATTTTAGTAAGAAGGTTATTTCCCCATAGAAAGCATACAAAAATTGACAGTGCAGCAGCTTTTCATTGTTATAACCGATACATTGTTAATACCGGTATCGTTATATGTGGATTCGACTGTTCAACGCCGTACCAAGGGGGCCAGAGCAGCAAGTTGCACATGCTTTTCAACCAAGCACTGAGGTGCTGGCAATGTCTGCTTTCCTAACCAATCAGTGGCCAAGTGCATGCACTCCTCCTCCTTTTTTTTGTAATTCAATGAAATTTTTAATGAAGAACCAAGTTGCGCCAGAGATGGTAATCTTCAGGTGCAAGTACAGTCGCCGACCGTTTATTCGGACCTCAAGGGGACTGCGAAATTGTCAGAATAAACAGGTGTCCGAAAAAGCAGATTAAGGGGGGGAAAAAATGAAATCCTTTATTTTCACGCACTTATTCAGGCTCGGCAGTAGGCTTGAATAAATCGTGAATGCACCGTTGGACGCTGTTCCGTTTACGTGCAATCAGATAAGCCTGAATCTCGGAGAGGGTCGTACGGTCACTATAAGCGGCTGAAAGCACAGTCACTGCTTGTACACGCTCCGCATGCGACGGCAGCGTAGCACATGGTGCGTCATCTTCCGCCTCGGTCATCGTCCGGCGGCTAAGCAGACACCTGACGAATGATCTCGCCATCATCAAGTTCTGCGCATGTCAGTACAGCAGTGTCAGCACCTGTGAAACTGTCAAATGAGACGGTGTCCAGAATCGCAATGCAACCACTGTGAAAGTCTCGGCAGAACATTTTCCGCGTCGGTAGGGAGCACATTGGAAGGCGACACAGAGCTTCATATTAGTATATTTGGAAACTCTATGGAAGGCGACAAATCTTAGGCCTCCCGGCACCCGCTTGCCGGCATTCCCCAGCGCAGTCTGCACAGGCACTGTCGGCACCATTAGACACTTGACGCGATGTTTCCGTATGCCGCGTTGGATCACCGGAACCTCGACACAGCACACAAAGCAAACACCACCATGCCGACACCGGTCGCACAAACGAAAAACGTGCCCAACTCGCAGCGTCGTGTGCGAAGAAACAACTCAGCTGCTGGATTGTCTTGACATGGCTTACTAAGCTGAAACCGGAACTGCTGTAGAGCCATTCTATTGAACCAGGCAAAAACGATGATGATGAGCGAGCATTTGCAGTAGCGCCACTTCGTGGGGTAGCAAGGAGGCTCCGTTCAGAACAAAAATGGTGTTCAGCAAAGAAGTCAAACCATGCACCGGTCAGAATCGGTGCGTGGTGCTCTCGATCGAGTTGGCTCAAAGAGTGTCCGAAAAATCAGACGAGAGGTTGCAAGGTGTCCGAACTTTCAACAGTTGTTATACATTATGGTCTATGGGGAGAATGGCGGTGCCGCGAAGCAGACCGAATAATCGAGCATGTCCGAGTTTTTGGAATAGAAAATTAGTCGGCGACTGTATAAATAAGAAATGTTGCAGTATTTGCAATGTAGATCAGTGCGTAATGCCCACACAAGTGCCACAGACTAGTCCGGCTATGAAAAATTATTTTTGTGCTGCTTCATTAAGGGGAGACATGGCTTTGAAAATAAACTTCCTTATTTCTTCATGAATTTCGATGAAAATTGGCAGAAATATTTAGAATGTCTCCCTGATGCTTTCATAAAAGTTTCAGAGCGATATCTTGAGAACATTTTATTGGAACTTAATTGAGCAGAATTGTTTTTCCTCATACTTTCTGGAGAGCCTAGGGAACTTAAAACGTGAGAGAAGGCTTGTTAAGGATCGACTGCATAGCTAAATGCATGCTGAAGGTCGTGACATTCTTTTTTTTTTTCACAACACAAATATTTTGGAATGCCATCTTTTATGTTACGTTCGCATCAAGCATACTTTTGGGGTAGACGAACAGCCATATCGTAAACTTACAAAGGGTCAACCTAAGAGAGCAAGAATGTCACGACCTGCACTGTAGTCCAAGGAACGTGACAAAAAGAAAACGGAGTCAAAATATGTTAAACGGTAACAAAGAAGTCAGGTCCAGAAACTGAGCAGAAAGACAAAAACAGTTTTGAGAAAACGGCTCTCAAAGTTTCACCTTCTCTTCAGTTCTCTAAAAGGCCTAAAATTTGTAGTATTTGGGGCGTTTTGTGATGTGGGGCTTGTACATGTGGCCTCTGGTCTGGTGTGCTTTACATATTTACACACGTACATTACTAATAACCACCAGGAATGCAGTCTAATTGCCTGCTGCTGTTTAAATGTAGTCTTTTCAGTGCCCCTTGAACGCTGTCGGCCAAGGAAAGACTTCGAGCACATTCTTTTTCTCTGCGTTTGTCCTTCTCAGCCATCTCTCTGTTGCTCAGCTGGGATTCAGGCTGAGGTCGTTCAGGACTGCTGTCGATGTCCTCCTGTCGCTTTTGCACGTGGTTAACACAACCTTCTTTTTCAATTCTAATGCAACCGTAAACAGCCTCTTGCAAAGCAAGAAAAGTGCGGCTGTCGCCATCAGGTAACACTGTCGTGTAGCGAAGGCCATTTTTCATGAGGGACCTCTCGAAAAGTAGAAGGCCAGCTTGCACCTCCCTTTCTCCAGCCTTCTTGTCTGTGTACTTTTGGCATAAATGGCTAGCCCTAGAAGCTGCCCACATTGGGTCATCCTTCTTTGGTCCCCGCTCGCAGCCTCCACAAAAATTGCTTAAAACAACATAGTCCAGCACGAGCCCAGAGAAAATTTCGACAATTGCACCTACCCCACGTGTCATCCACAAACCATCAAAAGATATGGCGATGTTGTCAGCATTCCCCACGTTCAGTACTGTATAGTTTGCTGAACCGACTGTGCACTTCCAGTCATCACTTCTCCGGCTGCACGAATTGCTGCAGGGGTCAATTTTTTTTCACGTAGTTCTGCCACGTCTTGTTGTGGAGACCATGGTTGAAAATGTTCATCACCAAAAAAATATCATTAAGTGCTGTCTGCTCGTTCCCAGTGCACTGCATAGCATGCGCTGTCAACATATTTACAACGAACAGGTTCACCGTCTGATCGCCACTTACGCGCGGCGAGCTCCACGTGGACGCGATGTCTCCGCAGTTGGAACATGAGAGCGTAAGTTTCACAGCGAGGCCATATTCTCGCTCACCTTTCTTGAACGCAACGTTGCCGCTATCACACGCTGTGCACTTTGCAAACCTCAAAAGCTGGTTTTGCAGATCCAAATTGATGATCGTGAATGCCGTATCATCAAGCGCACTGTCGACCACGCCGCTGTCTCAGTTAAAACAATCCGATTTCCGATTCGTCGCTGCCATTGACGCGAGTTCCTAGAGTTTTTCCTCAGTTCAAATCCTGTTCTGCTCCACATCGGAAGGCTGCAGCATCACCATGTCACGGCGGAAACGGCCGCTGTCAGCTTCGCAAGCTGGCACACACGCTGGACCCATGCTGTTGTTGCCAATTTCGATGCCTTGTCCACTCGATGTAACCTCTACATCGCCTTTCGCCACATCTTGGGGAAGTGCGGCAACCTTTAATATTAGCAACCATCGATTTCTTCCACTTTTTGCCGAATTTGTTCAGTGTATGGAACGTTCTCGCTGACCTGGGCGTTGTTGCGTTGTTCAGTTGCTGCACGCAGTTTTTCAAAATGGCATCGCAGAGGCGACGGCGGCGCGCGGGCCAGCTCGCTTAGCAGACGACACCAGCCAGCTTCGCCAATCGGGTGGGCACGGTCTTCTCACATGAGTTCGTCCAGCCAATAGAAAACCAATAATGCGCTTTTCTTTATGATTTATTTTGCACCATCCTATGGGCGAAACTGAGCGCCAGTGGCGGGAAACTTAAGCAGGAATTGCAGCTCTTTCAAACGAGAGTGAGATGCCAGCGTGAAACGGCAGCTGCACGACGGGAAGAAAGGGCCGTTTTGGGGATCATTTTGGCTTGAATTCAGTTAGAACACATTTCGCAAATTATTATTTCGCCAAAAATATTGATTCTAGAAACGAGAAGCTTGGCAGGTAGGTAGAAAACTAGCTGTAGATTTCGAAAATAACACTTCCAAAATCTTGATCTTTTTTTTTTTTTCAAGACCCATGTCCCCCCTTAACCATATTTTGCGATGCGAAAGCCCCCTCCCCCCTAAGTAAACCAAGCAAATTAAGGAAAGGCACTCACCTCCAGCTGCTCAGCCACCTCCTGCAGACCTCCTTTCAGATTTTTACAACTTTTCATGAGGTACTTAACATCATAGATGGCCGGAAAGTAGATTCGCAGCAACTCAAAGAACTCAGACTCCTCTGAAGGCAGGTTCTGGTCCGTCAGCAACTTCAGCATGTAGCCAAAGTCGTATCCGCTGCGCACAAGGTGAAGTGTGCATCAGCGTTTCCCACCCACGAGGACAGTGCTGCACCATGGCAGCGCCGCTCTCACCTATGAAAGGAGAGCCACTTCACATTGTCGGAGAGGACCACTCCCGATGTCATGAGCAGCTGAGCAAACTCGTATGGATCGATGCCCTCTTCGTCGTGTTTCTTGAACTGAATGCCAGAGTTGGTAAGCAGGTCGATGGAATCCTGGGCATACATGTCCGCCCTGCAGCAAAGGAAGTGAACAAAAGCTTTCATGGAATGACAATGAGCTGCACATTCACTCTCTTGCAGCAAGATTTGTTCTGGGGACACGTGCCTAATTTGAAAATACCTGTGACATGAAGCAAAACTTCAAATGGCGCTTGCTGAGCAAACAAAGGCACCAGCCTTGGACAACCTTTTTTAAGTTCAGTTTCTAACAAACCAGAATTAGTGTTTCAGATTATCTGCAGCCAGTGCACTACATGTCTTCACACTGTAGTCTATCACATGGTGTTCCCCTGGAGGTTGTATAGACCGCCCCGCAAGTCCAAGGATCCGAGTTGACAACGGTCAACCAGCTCAGCCTAGTGTATTTCATGTGTCTAAAGCAGACACTCGTTCAGTCTCGACTGCGAGCAAGACTGAGCGCTGCAAGAAGGCCCAGAGTAGAAGGCAGGGGTTTAATAGACGGCTATGCTGGCATTGACGAACTGTTACGCCCCATCCGCATGGTGCGCGCAAGCCGAAGCTACCTTAATTCAGAAGTGACCACAGTATTAGTAAATGCCGAACGTCTTGAAGGGGCAGCGCAACATGTTCAACCAGTACTAACTCACCCAAATGTTTATTCTTCTATAGAAAATGATGGAACACACCACTATATGGGAGGATGTAGTAATAGCGTAAGATCACAAAACAGTTAATCGTGTCTGCTTGACACTGGCTTTGCCACTTCCACTTCAAGTCTCATCGTACCCCTTAGGGCCGTGGGCGAACGCCTACGTAATTAGCAGATAAACAAGTGCTGTGGAAGCTGTAGTTTCGGAGACGACTTCGTCTAACTTACCTTTAAACACACATCACTTGCAATCTTGCCTTTTTGCGCAGTGAGAAAGGGCGCTAATCTCTGGCGCTAGTCTTTCGGCGATGTAATGATGTTCGTGCCCATACTAAGGCTTGCACTGTGCCAGGCCGACGACTGTGCTACCAGGGCAATATTCCTTTAGCTACATAGCCTACAAGGGCGACTCAGTGCAGTAAAACAATGCATGTGAATGAGCTGCATCACAGAAGCAACAAAGAGATATGCAATTGCCTAAATGACGGCCGGCGGAACAAGCCGAACGCGCCGAACTGGATTTTTTCTTCTCGCGAGTACATTGTGTGCCTTGAAACAGTTTCTTCTGTATCAAAAATGAATAATATCTTTAATATCGGCAAGTTTGCGGCAATAACGTAGCCATGTCCACTTTGAGGGGACAGAAGCAGATGGGCGCACTTAGCTGCCAGTGACATAGAAACACATGGCCGGCATGCTGCGGAAACTGCGGCATCGGTCTTCACTACTATCCTAATACGGCACGTTTCCGCTAAGGGTGGGCGAATATCTTAGCTGTGTTACAAGCGTCGGTGTATGAATAGGGTACACTTCTAACGTATCAGTGTAAACGTGGCTACTATCGTTGCCACTCGCGATTTGTTTCGTGCCCATGAGTGGAGATGAGAAGAATCGAAATGCGACTTTTTTGTTGGTGCTGACCACAACCATTATAAAGCTTACACATAATGAAGGCAACTTTGGTGCATGCAGACCGCTTGGTTTGTCGAGTCGTTCGCGTAGCATTCGACAGATGGTAAGCGCGATTAATATTAGCTAGACTTGGCACATGACATATCGCTGCGGCAAGTTCGGGGTGCGATCATTACACGGGAAATTTTTAAAAAACAAATTTTGACGACAAAATTCAGGGGTGCGATCATTATGCGGGTGCAATCATTACGCGAGTGCGATCATTATGTGAGTGAATACGGTACATACTGTTTCCAAACTCCGGCCAACTACGTTTAAAGAGGCCTCACTGTATTAGTGCTTTTGCTGAGCCAACGTGCAATACGGCACCAAAAGCAACATCTCGTTCCTTCAGAGCAAACTGTGACATGAAAAGGGTTCAAGTCACGGGCTTCATATGGCAGGCCCAACCCGTAAAATTCAGCCTGTGCAGTGCTCTACTTTCTGGATTAGTATTTTATGACTCCAGTTGCAATTTTCAGTATTTAGAAGGGACAGGCAATCTTTGTGCACAAAACAAGCCTTATAGGGCAGGAAACCTTTCAAACTCCGCTGCCCCAAGGCACCCATAACTTATGCAAATCACAGCAATGTTGACAGCAGCAATAGCTTCCAAACAATTCTGGACAAACCTCAGTTAAACTAAAAGGTATTTATTGTGATTCGTTCTACCACTAAAACGCTATATTTTTGTGCAAGATGGCAGAGACTTCAAGCCTTGGCACTGTGTACCATTGATTGCATACAGCAGCAGTAGTACGAGCAGTCGGTGAGACTTCGGTCACTTGTGATGTCCACTCACGTGAGACTGAACTTGAAGTTGAACTGCCAGGTGGAGTAATTTGGGGGGGTGTTGCCATGTTCGTCGAGAAAGGTGAGGCCCAACTGGATGATCTTGAGAAGGTCCACATTGCAGCGTAGCAGCTGGTACTGATAGTCTGCTGTGCTGCGAAACTCCCCAATGGGCCGTGCCACCACTCCCGGAAACTCGGTGTCCTGCAATGTGCAAGTGCTATAGGCAATGCTGCTGATGACTGAGAAAGTGAGAACAGCCTCACACTGCACAAAAGAACTGCCATCTTTTCACTCCCCAGTCTCTCGCATGACTTAAATATATTATGCAAGAATGATGTAATCTGCAGAGAGGTTAGTGCCCTGAAGATGAAAGAAGTAATCACCACATCCTCAAGTGGTTTGCAAAATGAGGCCAATGCAAAACAACCCTGCAACAACTTCCTTGAATGGTGTAGCAGTGCCGCCTCCAACAACAGTGCCTCTGGAGGATGAAAAAGACAAGCAAAAGAATGCACTCTCTCTCGGCTGGGCTAGTTGCCACAGCCGTTGCTCTGCTTGCCACTTTGCCTTCCCTAATAAATGTAGGGCCGACACGTGTTCCTACAAAATGTATGAACTGTGTCTGGTATAGGCCATCTCCCTCACAAACGTTTTCGAACAGAAAGTTCTTAAAATGTGCCTTGCATGAAGAGAAATATCCAACAATCAAATGCTACCAGAGCCATGACAACATTCACCTCACTTTTGTCATTTGTAGTAGTAGTAGTAGTAGTGCACCATGCTCATGTCTAATCATGCCTACAATCTTTCACTTGTTACTGTGCAAACCTTTGGTATCGGCATGGCCTCAAAATTTTCTATGTGGCCTGGTCAGGGGCCCTTCAACCAAGTTGCACTCAACAGCATCTAAAGTAATTTCTGTGACAAAAGCGACCTCAAATGGCTAGGTGTATTGCTCCTCAATGACGTATAGTTAAAGGAGGGTTCCATAAAGCCCCATGTAAAATGAGGTGGACTTGTGACCTATGGAGTAGTGATGGCACCAAATGCAAATCAGCTTGCTGACCACACATTGATACTAATGCTCGTACAGTAAAACCTCGTTAATACCCGCTTAAACAGTAGCTTCATTTTAAAAGTAGTAAAGACAAATCCCCAACTCAGCGGCCATTGAACATAATGTGTTTTGTATCCGCATAAACCGTACCAGTTTACTGCATACGCATCGGTTAAAACGTAGCGTTTCCCCTTTTCGTCGCGCAAATTCGGCGGTGCGTCGCCTCCATCGGGCGGCCCGGCAGAACAACAAGCCACAGAGATCGGAACAACGGCCTCCAAGAGCCCTGTGCATTTGCGCGTGAAGCCACATCAACATCAACATCATTTCGTCGCCGTACCAGAGAGCGTTGCGATGTCGTGCTAGCGAGAACTCGCGTCATGCCGAAGCTCGGATAAAAAGAAAGACGCCGGGTGCTCAGCATAAAAGAAAAATTAGACATTGTCCGTGCTATCGAACGTGACACGAAGAAGTCGGCGCTGGCACGCGACAGGGATCAGCTGTTGACTACGGTGTGTGGCATTTGGAATGCGAAGTTGCTCGGCAGCGCTGCTGTGACCGCGAACAGATGTCGGCTACGAGGTTCGACTTTTCGCCATCGTTGCCTCTGCTTTTGCCAAAGTGTTGACTAGCGACAGTGATGAGGATGACACGGAAAGCGACAGCACGGGTGATTCAGGCCCGACAGTGGCAGAAGCTGCGCGATACGTCAGCCTCATGAATGCAATTGTCGGAACGAGAACAGGGGCGCGATAATGTAACTATATTCCAAAACGAAAAGTATTCCAAACTCCGGCACCCGGCAATGAAAAAGGCGCCCCGGGACTTCTGCAGCACTACTGCGCGCTTGCACGGAGAATACGTAACGCCAACAAGGAATCTGCCATGCGAGTGTTTGCCGAGAAGAGGGGGCTGGCTGAAAAGCTGGCACGCAGCTTCAGTAAGCTTGTCGCCGCTGTCGTCCATGCAAAGTGAATAAATACTGCATGTTTTTCCCCCTTTCACTGCACTCTCTCCGAGTTCCGTTTTCGACAGGTAAGTGGGTGATCTCATGCTTTTCGCTTAAACAGTACTACCGTTTAGTATGTGCTTTTTCCGAGCTCCGGCCAACTATGGTTTAACGAGGTTTCACAGTACCACTGAACACTTGGTGCAGTCAGTTGCAAGTTTTGCGACAAAAGGAGCAGCTCCTGGAAAATGTCTTGCAGAATTGGTAATTAGTGCTATCCCAGAACTGCACAAGAACAATGCATCAGTGATGACTGTGATCAGTGATGGGGCTGGCAACAACAGATTTATGAGGAGTTAGTTTGGAGTGTCATGAAAAATGGATGCTGCACACCACTTCATTGAGCGTCCGTGGGAGCCATCACGAAACATCTGCATACTTCATCCGTGGTGTTCCACACATCATGAAGTGCATAATAAACCATCTGAGAGAGCACACTTGTGCATGGAAAAGAAAAATGTGTGAATTTTCGGTACAGTTCAGCCATCCAATTTTGTTGCTTCTAGGCTTATGACCTTCACATCAATTTTCACCATTACCCTATATGAAACAGAAAAAGAAGAATGCATGGGTTGTGCCAAGACTTGCTGAAGCACATGTTGCCCCCTGATAACCTGCGTAAGATAGGCGGGAAGCTAGCTACGCAGGTACATTTTTTTTTAAAGCATACTGCTCTTATGTTGCATTCTTAAATTCTTAAGATCGAATCTCTATAGTAGTGGAACATTAATTGGCACACACGTGTACAGGGGAACAAAAGTCCCTGGCTTAGAAGACTCGGAATGCATTGAGACATTCACAAGAACGCTGAACAATGCATTTGACGCACTTTTCATCAAGCTTCCAGCCAGGGGAATCGGGCATCATTCCAAAGAGATAAAGGAAAGCAGCTACCGTTAACGCACACTTTTCCCCAAGAAAACGGATCCGAAAATTGCATGCACGTTAGAATCAAGTGTGACCCTAAATCTGTGATGCCATATCACCATCGGCATTTCAAGATGGCTGCCTCGTGTGCGCTTTCATGCCTAGCTGCCGTCGCTTCCTCTATGTGCTGTAGTATGTGTACTTAGGTTAGTCCAACATCCGTATTCCAGCATGGTAGTGCCGACTGCGAAGACAAGCCGAGTTCATCACAATGTCGCAATTAAAAGGCAAGTGATCATGTGTGTGGAGACAGGCGGAAATCGGGCCGCACCACGGGCATTCGGAATTCCCAAAACTTGCGTGCGAGACTGGCACAAACAGGAGAGGCATTCTTCTCCAGTGACCGCTGCATAGGCACGGACGCGCCGCCTTTATCTTGAAAGCAATCTGCGATAGAGAGTTTAGACATCCAGGCGCACCCGTGCTGTGTTCTCGTTGCTAAATTCACATTGAAGTGACGGGCCACACAAAGGTCAATTCGCTCGCTCCTGCTACCATACTTTCTCACTCCAGTGTTCTGGTAAAAAGTTTCTGCGGTGATTGAGTGAGACGTGCTCATGTTTGCTTGTGCGCACTTGCTTGGGCAAAACTGCGACTTTTTTTATTTATCACAACTTTAGTGCAATGGGAGTAGATCTTTGTTTTTCCAAATTAGAGAAAGTTGTATTTCTATATGAAATAATGAGGTGCACGGTACTATAAAGGACCTTACTTTTTTTAGGTCATGGCAAACAAGTGCATGTAACAACCAAGGGGGTGTGAGAACCTAGTAATATGGTAAATTTCTACTCTTGGAGCCTCATCTTGCTATTACTTACGCTGGCACCTGGCCTTGTAGTAGTATCATTAATCCTTCAAAAACATTTCTTTCCAGATTATCAAGAAGTCCCTCGAAGTCCTGAATATGACTGAGCAAAATGCTCTCGAGAAAGGTACAAAACTACTTGCCTCACAATGTTGTTGTCGACGCTAAACATTACCAATGATCTGTTCGACAAAGGAGCATTTTACGTGTTGACCGCCAAGCTCAACAAGGCACCCTCGGAGCCTTGCTTCCCTTTTAATTTATAATTTAGGGACATTTTGTAATTCTGCTCTAATGAGTTTGATTTCTCTTTCAGTGGCACCTTGGTCTTGCACAATCATCTGCAGACGAGTCACACCCTACTGTCAAATTTCTCCCCTCTCAGTGTGGAAGATGCATTAAAGACTGCTTGAAAGGTCTATCGCTCAAACAGAGCCAGACTGTGAAATGAGATGAAGGCTAGGCTCATGGAAAATACTTTTGGTTCTTCTAATTCTCCTGAGCAAATTAACAATGAGCACAGCTATTTCAGAGGCGATATAGACGACAGTGTGGTGTACTTCTTACCCGAGTGTGTTGTACGCAAAGTCAGCAAGCATACACAATGTCAGTTGTGCCTGCAGGCTATTAGCCCGGCATTTCCAGTCGACGCATACCTTACCACATATAGGAGCTTCAAGGAGGGGAGCCTGAAGCATCTCACCAAGATGCTACAGTTCATAAGAGTTGCTAATGCCTCTTTCCCTTGATGTGGGAGGTCCCTGTGGGAACCCGTTTTGGAAGGTCCTAGATGAGCTGAATAAAAGCAATCTTGCGCAGCTGAGTCGTGATGAGCACGAGTCCACGCTCATGTGCCAAATATTGAACTTTCATTGTCACACAGATGCATTTCTATGCGAGGGATGTGAACCGCCACCTAGAAACCTGCGGGAAAGTCGCAATTGGCAACAAAAAAGCTCATCTTTAGTGAAGACGCTTTCGACATGAAAACATGATGCGCGCGGCTCTTGTGCCTTGCTATAAAAGCTTGTTTACCTCATTGAGAGAGGATATGTTTTTTTTTTTCTTTGCTTATTCTTTTTCAGCACTACATCTGCAGGCTTGGAGTGGCACCTGACACCAGCAAATGATGCCGAGAGTGAGTGGGACTATACTAATCCAGGTACAACCGGCACACTAAGCTACGACTAAGCTTCGACAAAGACACTCCCTCACCAGAACAGGAATTGGCCTCCCTGGTGCAGTATTCGACCACTACCTCCCAAATGATTCCTACAATTAACCCATGGCCCTCAGTCCCCAGCAGCTGTGGGGCACCTGACCAAGGCAGCGGCCAGACCTGTAATGCAGCAGAAGGTGCTAAGAAAGGGGTAACTGGAGATCGCAGGAAGAGGCCTTCATCCTGCAGTGGACATAAAACAGGCTGACGATGATAATTCTTTTTCAGTTCCTAATACACGCACTCACTGGCAGTGAAAGATAGTTAGGCACAGCTTCATTGCTAGTGCTTTTCCCTGTTCAGTTCGCTCAGTCATAGCCTTTCAACTTCGGCATAGGTCTGTAATAAGCTGCACATAAATTGGTGATGAGCATTGCATTTTGCAGCAATTTCAAGTCAAAGAATGCCATTTGCTAGGCAAACCTTACAAACCACTAGTGGTTCACAGAACAAGGCTAACCGTGACCACCACAGCACCTGGTGAGCAAAAACAAAAAGGAGCCACATATCGACGACCGCCACTGAGGAAGTTTACAACTGAAAGAAAGATCTCAATGTTGAGACGGATGATCTGTTGCTGACCAGCTCAGTGAAGAAAGTCATCAAAATATGTGCACAACAGTGATAAGCACGTCTCAAAAGAAGATGCAAGTCCTGCACCGTGGCCGCATTGGAAAGAAAGTTGCGAGGCCACAGCCACTGCGAGTGCTATATCATTAACAAGAAGACAAGAGCTGCAGATTCCGCACTGCTCTTGCGCAAAAAAGAAATGGGATTTTCCCAGTCAATCAGTAAATAAAAGTATGTTGAAGTACTTTGTTTAGCGCAAAACGACAGACACAAGAAAGACGACCAGGACAAGTATTCATGGATTCGCACCAACTAGCCCACCAATGCATTATGTTGAAGTAGAAAGCATTTGTTTATTGCTCTCTTGGTACACTCAATAATTCGACAATTGGTTAATTCTGACATGTTTTACGTTCCCTCAAAGTGAGGATTAGCAGGGTCTTGCTGTATAAAGCAAGACCAAAGTGCTCTTACACATGACTACCGTATTTACACGATTGTTAGTCGACCCCCCTTTCCATATCGCGCGACAGGAAAAAAAAATAAAATAAAAGAGCATACCCGAGGGCGCATTCCATAACAAAAATTTATTAGTAGCTGGCATGGTCACTGGACTACTCGTCTTCACTGGTGCTGCCATCGTCACCGCTGCTACGGTCCCCCAGCGCGTCGTCGTCCAGCAAAATTCCACATTTGGCAAACGACCGCACTACATCTTGTGGAACAGCAGCCCACGTCGAATGCACCCAACCACACGCAGCCCTCAGGGAGGCTCTTTTGACAGGTCAGGTTGGCGTAAGTTAGCAGTCTTCTGCCGCCAGACACTCGTTGTACTCAAGGCAGAGCAGGTCCTCAAAGGCAGAGATCCGGGCTTGTTTCATGACCATGTCGCACTTCACTGGTAGGGACTGATCACGCACTTCAGCGACTAACCCTACAAGCTTTGCCTACATCGACGTACCCCGCAAGCTTCACTTACAGCTCCGGAAAGCATCTCGACTTTGGCCCGTAGGAAATTCTTCGCTTGCCATCGCAGCTGAAAATTTTGCTTCGATGCAGTGGCCATTGTTGCATCAACCGTTCGGAAATATCAAACTTGCAGCCCGCTGCGCAGCAATTTGTTTCTTCGGCGTAAAGGATGGCAGCCCTCTTGAACGCTGCTGTGAACGAGGGCCGCATGTTTAGTGGGCCTGGAGCACTCATGACGAATGAGGAAGCATGGAAGTAGCACGTAGCCAGCAGTCGAGTCGAACGCGTCCAACTAAAAGCTACCATAGAACACTTATATAAGCTACAGGGAAATAGAAACACGTGAGCGGCATCTGCTCTTCCATGAACTATTGATAGTCCCTGCAAGCGCCGCCGTTCTGAGGTGCCGCCGCAAATGGAACAGCTGCACTTCCATTGACTATCGACACCCCCCATGAGTGTCGCGTGCGCTGTAAAACCCTAAAAAATGTTGAAAAACCCTTCCAAAAGCAAACAAAACAAATGCACAGGATAGCTAAAACTACGGGTAGGGCCATAGAGCAAACATAAAATTGTGACTACGTTGTAGCTCCCCCGATATCTCGTTGGTCTCGCTTATTTTTGGCGGTGCCATGTTTTGGTTTCGATTGCAAGTCGACCCCCCACTTCAGATTTTCAAATTAAAAAAAAAAAAGAATAGGTCGACTTACAATTGTGTAAATACGGTAACCTAAATATCAGCTCACAGTCGACTAATGCAGAAATCATAAACATGACATAATGCTTCCCATTTTTCAACATTTCCTTTTCGAGTTCGCAAAGTTCCTTAAGTGTCTGCTCATGGCTTGGATTTCCTTTCGTTAAGGGCACATGGCCAATTTTTATCCCGTTCATGCCTTTTGTTTTGCCCCCGAGTTGATAATCTCCTCAGCACTAGTGAGCAATGCCTTCCTGGTTGCACTTTGGTCTCTAAAGCTCTCTCTTCTGCTTCAAGAAGGGCTGTGCTTAGGCAGCCCATGCCTGTCTGTTGCTTTCCACTACCAAGCACGCTCACATCTTTCCGTTGCTGCATCTCCGCAACTGTATTGGATTGGCAACATATGATGCATGAATGATGATGGCAAAATTGCAGGCCGCTAATGCATTTATTTTCTGCTAAAGTGTTACAGAACTTTTGGGGCTAGTCTGAGCCCACATGTAGGCTGATGTGAAAACACGAACCCAGTCTGGCCCTTTAGCAATGTGTAAGCCACACTGCAATCGCTCACTGGATAGTGTCTCCCCTGCTGAGTCTTTTCCAACTGATACTGTGCCAACTCTAGCTGTCACTGCTTCACAGTTCAAGTAGGACTGCAATTCTCAATTATGGAAGCACTTACTCAAACAGAACACATTTTCTAGCAGCAAATTGGTGCAACTGACCATGGCGACGTAGTTGTACTTCTGGACCACACGTATGATGGCGCGAAACTCGTCCTCGAGGTTGGAGGCCCAGACATCGCGGATTCCACAGGCCTCGTTGCAAACCACCAGGCCATTGGTGTTGCCGCCACCGGCGCTGCCAGCGCTGTTGGCGCTGGGGCTGCTGCCCGCGGTGCTGGGGGCAGGCATGCTCACCAAACATGCGGGGCCTCACCATTACATGCTCTCATGGGGATGCCACTCTGCAATTTTGCAACAAAAAGAATAAAAGGCGATTAAAAGGGACTGACAACAGAGTTTTAAGGACCAAGATTTCTATGCCGCAACGAAGCACTCCTCAAATGTTTTTATGCCTGCATTGGTTATTTACAAAAGTGCATGAACATTTCATAAGCAGAATTTCAATAGGAGCAATCTAAAGAAATGGAGCCCCGACGCCAGCAACAGTGAGAAGCGAGTGCGATGCCTGTGATTTACCTCGCAAGGGTGGCTTACACAGAAGTTGGCCAATTTTCATTAACCGTACGCATTTTGACTTTTTAATAGAAAACAAAATGCTGCTCATGAGTTGCTGCATCTGCAGCAACTAAAAATCCTAGTGCTAGCTAATGACAATGTGGTGCCCTCTTACGGCTGTGGGTTCAAGTTCTTGCAGTGCCACTATGGCCATGGCGCTATTCTTTTACTCATAATATTCAAATATTTAGCTGTGCATTGTAAGTTCCAAAAACAGCTTATCCTAGAAAATAAAAATGCATTTTAATATTTAAAAAAAGATTGAGAAGCCGCATACATGAATCAAAGGTCACGTGCTGGGGCATCCTATCTTCTTTCCATGCTTTCCCACGTGAGTGCACCAAAAGACATGTTTAAGGCGAAAGCATTAGGTGTTTATGTTGGCAATTGACCTTAGTGAAACGCCGTGTTGAAAAATGGCCTACGCAGCAAAGAGTAAAAAAAACAAAGCGTTCGAATTGATGCCATATTTCTCTGGGAGGTTACTGTAAACAAAGCAAATTAGCGTCTTTGAGAAGAAAATTTGGTACATTTTGCTCCGAGTGGGACCAGATTTTTGTCTCCACAGTTCTGGCTGGCTAAAGGTGTGCCTAGTGCGTGCGTCACTAGGCAGCGCATGTGACAGTGCGGAGGAGGTGGCGCTGTGTCACGAGTATAAAATGGGTGTGTTCATGACGTTCTGCGGTCTACAAATGGTATAATGCTTTTGCATTCCCACACGTAAGCGTGCCCAATTTTAATGTTTCATAATTGCTGCCGCCCCAGGTGTTATTGCGCAGAAGAGTGGGCATGCGCACTCTGCGCATTGACATCAGTCGGAGAGGCGGTGGTTGTCGGCAGCGAGCGATGGAGGAGTGCGCAATCTTGCGACTCGAGAGGACCGCCGCGCAGGCAAGCCACTGCGTCTGCACGAGCACAATGCCAAAGACGGGGGGATCCCGTACTGCAAAAACAGAGAAGCGAAACAATTACGGGTACGACGAGTGGAAGAAGCCAAGCGACAACCCTGATGAATAACTTCATGTATTTCCAAATGTGCAGCAGGCTTTCGTCTTCTTGTGTTACACACGTGTAACACTTGCCGAACTTTTGTTGCGATTTGTTGCAAACAATCAAAACATTTTAATTCTCAATGAGGAAGACAGCTCTCATTTCAGTCAATACGAGACAGTCTTTCCATCAGTGGGGCTATCTCAATTCATGTTTGGATGGTTGTCTGTCTCTTTAATGATGCCATTAGACAGTACACTGCACACACCCCCATGTCACAGAGCAGAATGACATGTAATGCACGCAACTCATAGGGACAGTTTTGACCACGCAAAATGAATCAAATGGACAAAATATAGCTGTTCCAGAACAGCTGCATAACCAATACAATTTGCTGAAGTTAATTTATTCTAACCAACTCGCTCTGTACAAATATGTCAGCTTTACTGGAAGCCTTACGCACTATTTCCTAGCGGCAAGCATCAGCTCCCACATTTTATGTGCCCTTGGACAGTCACAGTAGGTGGTGTCCACATCCATGCACCAGCAATGGTTCCCTTCAAGCAACCAACAAATCTCGCCAGTTGTTTCAGCGGTGCGACAATGGTGCCCTCTGAACCATGCCATTCGTTTCAAAAGGTGCAGGGCTGGTTCACGATATTGCTGCACCCTCTCTACTGTCGGTGCCAACTTTGTTCAGGCTTACAGATGCGGAACAGCAGTGCAGCAGACGGTGCAGCACATGGGTGCAAGCACCGTTAAAACACCCCTTACACACGTCTGCGGTATCTAATCGAGTGCGGGGTGTATTTATGCCTCAGAATTTCACCATACAAGGGGGGGGGGAGGGGGTGATTCTTTAAGAGTCTGCGTAGTGGACTGTCCATTTTGGCTGCTGCTGATTGGATGCAGCTGTACGAGCGAGAAGGAGACGAGTGGCCCTAGCCAATCAGCAGCGGCCGAAATGGGCAATCTACTAGGTGGGCTCTTACAGAATACCTCCCCCCCCCCCCCTTCAGCAGTTCAGGACGTCTCAAGCTTACATTAGTATGTGCACATTAGTCGGACAACACATAATACCTGCACCGTGCCTGTACCTTGGCATTCATTTTCAAGTGTCGTGCTGTGCCTGCCCCACAGAATCAAGCTGCACAATTTAACTTCTAATGAACCACTGTGAACTGGTTCACAATGGGGCAGGCGGATTAAATGGACCTAATGAACAATGGCAGGTGCAGTGCCCTATATCCATTAACTGTGTATTTTCAGAAAAAGCAATGGCTGCGTCAACTGACCACAGACCAGAAGGGATCGTCTGCAATTTCCCTATGCGCGCCACTGTCTCAATGGATTTGGCGGCAATTGGCAAGTCCTCCCTTCTCGGGAACAAGCAGGCAGATCTCTTAATTGGCTTAATTTCCCTGCACAGGGTTGCTATGATAAGTGTAGAGAACAACAGAAGTCAGGCACCAACAGTTTACATAGAGGATATGCCTTGGTTTAGGCCTTTTTGTCAAAAAGTTGGAGGTAACAGAGGCTCGTCCCTTGCTCTTTGCTTCTAGTCTGCTTTGATGATCACAACGCAATCACTAGTTCCTTTTGTGTAAACTTTTGCTGAAATGGTACTAAACAGGAAATATTACATTTACTAGCATAAGAGTATTGCACTGCATTTACCACTGATCTTCAGGGCTACTAGTGCCCTTGAAGCCAGCACCCCTACTTTCACATAAAGTACGGTAGACTACTTGTGGCAGATATTAGCCATAAAGAAAAGAAGACAGATGTTACTTGTCAGTCTTTGGCTTCAAGAACAGGATTACACAGTCATTCTTGTAAATCTAAAAGCACTAACTATTTCAGGACATTGCAACAAACTACATTAACTTGGATTTCAACACAGTACACTTGCACAGTAGAGGTATTGCATCTTACTGAACCTTTGATTGGAACTTGCAAACTAAAAGAATGCTACTAGTGTTTCAGTGAGCTTATATTCTGTACCATTCTCCAATTACAGCACTTGCATGTAGTGTGACCACAAACATGCAAGGGAGGCCTTTCACCACTACAAAATAAAAATATATGAGGATGTGAGTCACAAATCAGAATACAACACGAGGCATGTTCTGTGGCTGGAAATTTTCATGCAAATACAATATAAAAGATTGGAGAAGGGTGAGCTTACGTTTCCAACTTCTCACAACTGCACAGATATTTGTTACAATTTGCAGCACCCACTTGCAAAAACCAAAGTTCGCCAAATGAATGGTGTGCAAATGTGCAATGTGGAAGTACCTAGAAAGGATGTGATCTGCGCAAAAATGTCATAATAATAGTCTCTCTCGGGATACCATTTTGGCTTCTTTTTGTAGTTTCTTGCTGCCTTTTAAAATTTTCAAGAGAAAGTTCAGCTTGCTTTGAACTTTACCATCAGCAACACTCAAGGCAAAAATGCAACACATTAAAAATATAATGTCTCGCATTCATTACTCAAGTGACGAAAGCAAGTAATTTTTTATGACAATGCTTGCTTAGCTAAAACTAAATTTCATGCGTAGGTACGATAGCAGAACAGCGAAAACTTGACAAGTAGCAGCAAGTCAACGTGAAAAAAGATGTCATGAAGCAACCCTCCAATTCTCACGAGACGTGTTAGAGGTGCACGCACAGAGAGAAGCACGAATTCTTTGGAAACGACTTACAGCTGGTGATGCAGTAGCAATTCAGCATCAACAGGCAAAATTCAAAAATAAATATCTTATATGCTCTACGAATGCATCGTATTCTAACGTTAAATATCCAGCATGCATGCCAACCTGACAGTTATCCAACGTGCACAGGTAGGGTCCTTGAGCTGAAAGTTACTAAATGGGCATTTTAGACAAAATTGAGCTCCGAGTTGATGAACTCGAAAGGCTAGTACGGAATGTTATAACGAAGACACTAGTTAGCTGTAGCGTAAAATGAACCAGTGCTTTTATCCCTCTCTTTGTTTCGGTGGTAATTTACACCACAAGACAGCTGCGGATACGATGTTCGCAGAAAGGTGTCCAGTAATGAGTCTCTCTAAAAAAAAATCGATAGTATAGAGTCAGAGGGAAGCTTAGCACACACAAATCCAGTACTTTGCTGGCTAAAACACAAGTTACAACTGCTAACAAGGAAGGAACGGCACAAACGCGCAGATACCACCCAGGAGAGGAGGCCTCCCGAGAACAAAGAACACTGACTTGAGCCGATCCCGCAAGCCTTCCGAGGTATCCCATGAATCTACAACCGGACGTCACCGACGCACGTAGGACGCCACAAAAGCTCTGGTAGAATCGAGGAGACGAGACCAAACGGAACACCAACTCCCAGCACAAGGCTCATCGCGCGAGCACCGTGACGTTTCAACTGTGCCCGGCTAATATTTCGAGCGATCGCCAGGGCCACGAACAGGAAATTTGTACCTGAAAAGTTGAGCCCGGAAGATGATGCTCTCTTGCGCAAACACACTGGACAACATACACTAGGGGCATAAAAACGAGGTTCGAATTCTAAGCAACTTCTGCGAGCTACTAGGCCTAACTTGAAATGCGGGCGCATAGCATTTTCAGCACTTTTCGGCCTTAACGCAAACAAAATAAAGAAGAATGCGCCTATGCAGTCTTTAGTAATAGTAACAATCCTTACTTCAAGTACAAAATCCACTGCAGTGCATCACTTGATGAGTAAAGCCACGCTGATGTATTCACAACACTTTCGAGTCACCAGCGCTTCTGCTTGTTCTCGGTACCGCTCGAGGCTTTCATGTGTGCATGCTGGGTAAAAAAGAAGAAAATAGAAAAGAAAAGGGCGTCACCGGTTATTATGCGCAAGAAATAGCTACGTCACGGGTACGACATGTGATGATGTCACCACGGCACAATCAGCTAGGATCACTTGCCGACTTGCCAGTGCCGTTTGTTCTGCGGAAGCTAGAAAGAAAATTTCCGTAGGTGTGTTGAATCTGCGTGTTGCAGTAGTAATGTTTCAAGCGATCTTCGGTCGCCGGACTAATGATGTGAGCCAGCCATCACCAATACAACTACAAAGGCAGCGTCAGATCGCCTCCATCAGGTCCTGTTGTCCCAAGTGAGCTGTAGCTTTATTGCCATTTTCCTCAATAATAGCGGGTCACTGTTTTCTCTGTGATGCACTGAAGCACATGATCTACGATTTCATTGGCGAAGAGTGTGCATTGCTTGCCTGGCGACCCTGCACAGTGTGTGCACCCACTGGTTCCCAAGCGACTGTCATCGAGTATGCATTGTAGAATAACGATGGACAGAATGCAACTTTTTTGGTTTTATTTAAAATGATACTCATTTACTTTCTTTTCGTCATTCCCGTTAGGGCGTATAAATCTTTTTTTGACCCGGTAATTAGAAGAGTTCGAAAGAGCTTTTCTTCTTGCCAAACCGACACTTTGGTAAACGCACCTGTCATTGTTTTATGCAGTATTGTGGTTGTCGAAGCCGACAAGGAGTTTAGGATTCCGTTTGTTGCTGAAGGAAATTCCTTCAATTTGGAAATGTGAGTAAAAATGTCACCATATAATATTTCATTGTGGGGCTACTATACGTGCTTGTGCCGGTCGTGATCACTGTGGTTCTGTTTCAGACACCTGCCGAGTTCCTTTCCTCACGAATGCCCGGTTCTGAAAGTGACGCCGGCAGCTATTCACCCAATGCTGGATGATCAGTACCAGGTTACGGGCGTGCCGGCGCTCACTGCGGTACGCGTCGTCTCTCTCGCTAGTTGCCTTTGGAGGGAGAGATGGCTAGGGCCCTGTATAATATGAGATATTGTTTCCGTCCTCTGCGGTTTCGTCTTTCTGTGCAGAAGGTGCAGCAAATTATGTGCACAAAGTGCGCGCTCTCATTTCAGCACTTTCCACAGTTGGAACTGCACAGTGTGCTTTCTGCTTCTCAAGATTTGGGTGCAGCACTGAAGCCAAAGAAATGTGTGGCTCATAGCAGCTAAAGGATTTGCACTGTTAGATAAAGTGAACACTCCTGTGCGGAACAGTAAAAAATACCCACTAAATATTTCAATGACAATGTTGAAGCTCATTGTAATTTCATTCATTTAGCTGATCACATGGAATTCAATGCTGAATGCAATAAAGTGTCAAAGAGTGCAAATTGGAAAGAACAATTTGCCACTATACGAGATGGTCGACTGGCATGCGCAGGAGTTGCTGCTATGTTGCTCATGAAGCTGCGCTGCACTTCGTGTCCATTTTGAACTGTAAGATAATTAAAAGATAATATGACTATTGATTGCACAGCGATAGCAACATGGTATCAACTTTCAAAGAGATTTCAAAAATATTTCAAAATATTTTTGGAGGTCACACACTGCGATTAAACATAGTTCTATCATACCTTGATACTTGGAAACGAAAATTTTAATGCTAAATGCTTTATAAAGCAGCTCCCACATTTTTAGAGCCTACCAAATACAACAAACTTTGGATAGTTACACCAAATGCATACCCATGCATGTGCATGCAAAAATAAGTTGACATTTATTATGTTAAGTGCAGCACATTTTTTTGGCCTTGAATATACAATAGTCTGAAACTGCAGAGAAAAAATAGACAACTGAATGATTCAGCAGGAATGCTTGAAAAGAGTGCCTTGTGTTATTTTACCTTTTACTCTTCTGTAAAATACATTACTCAATGGCACTATTGCAATAGCAAAGCTTGTCTGCCTCCCCAAAACAAAGGAGTGATTAACGACACTTGCACTGATCAATGCAGGTGTCTCAATGTGGCCAATGTGTGCACCACTGTGGCACTTTTTTAGCTACTGGGACTACAATAGATAAGTCTTTTACTAAGTTATTTATTGATATGCACTAAATAACTTAGCAGTCAAAATTTGTAGGAGAAAAATGCAATCTTGTGACCTGCATCACCCCTTTAAAAGGCCCCTCACCAGGTTTGGCCATTTTAAACACTCAAGCACTGCTTAATGTCATGCTTAATGTTCTGACGATGGTGTTTGCAAAGTGTTGAGAGCCACATTCCGCGGAAACAGCTGAAATTTAAAACCATGCACCACAAGTCCTCCTTCTTGGGGAAGCTCTGATCCCAGCCAAAGGTGTCGCGGTAGCCCGTACGAATGCTGCGACATAAAATGCAGTCCTAGTAACATCGCTCACCATGGCACATTAGTAAATCATCCAGTGTGGAGTGTAGAGTGTTGGCACTGGAAATTGGCAGTGCAGCAAAAATTGAAGAGAAGAAAAAAGGGAGGCAGGGCTCATCACGTGAACCCGACTTGGTTCCAGTATGCGAGAAAGCGGGGAAGAAGTGTCGCTTGCAGACGCTACTTGAAACGAAGGGAGAGAGTGTCTCTTTTGGCAGACGTGCTCACCTCTTAGCATTTATGGTATTAAAGCATTCAATTTCTTCTACGTCCTCCAACAAGAGATTGATCTGAAAAATGATTTCGGTAGAATGATCCCTAGACAGCGTTTTAGAACTTCTAGTGTATCACTTAAATTTGCAATGAGGCCTGGTGAGGGGCCCTGTAAAACAATAGAAGTTCAAAGTCAGTGTCAGCACATTAGGCTTTGTTGTTCGTGCTGCAACAGAAAAGTATTGCAAGCTTTGTCTTCTATACAGGCTGAAATGCAGTTTCCGAGGGTCTTACTGCCTTTACTTTATGTGTTGGCAATTTTCCATGTGAGCTGTTGTTTTATTGCAGCTGGGTTTTCCATATCACATAGGCCAGATGCTCCAACTCCGATAATGTTCTGCTAAGTAGACAATTCAGCTAAAACACACTGCTAGAAATTGTTGATTATTCTTGGGAATCGGCCATGTATATTTCTATAAAAAAGCATTCATTTGCAATTTGCTGTCTCCTAAAAACACATTTTTGTCGCTAAACAAGCCATAACTCGTGGTAGAAAATCTGCCAATATGCTGGCATTTTCTATTTTGCAGTTTTCCATGCATACAGACCTTGGAAGAATAATACAAGGGATTCTGATGGAGTTCCAGAACCACCCACCTAAACTCAGTACTACTGCTAGGTGATTGCCTTTCTGTGTCCATCTGTTGCTTGTCTTATGCTGGGAATTCCTCTTTGCCCCGGTGACTTTCAAGGTCACCACAACGCTTTTGCTCTGTGCACTGTACGTTTGTTATGTCAACACATCATCCTGTTGTCAGTTTCACTTTGCTAAACTTTATTGCACTGCACAACCGTGGAAGCGGTAGGTGGGGACGGAATGTGGAGGTGCTTGGGCACTTTGTGTAGTGCACAGTAAACCCAGGTGCTCAGAACTGATATGGAGCACTCTCCTAAGGCTTATCTCATAGTGTAGATGTTGCTTTGTGACATTGATACCCATCAATCACTGTCGGAAGCAATTGCTTTTAAGCTAGTAGTCGGGTTTTCTGTATGCCCTCGTGCCCCATGTGCAGTAGACGACGTGACTAAACAAATTTTTGTTGTGGGGCACCTGGCGCTGTAAGAATGTCTTGCTAAACAAAAATTGGGTCATTGGTGTAGGTGGCACACTCTAATGACTGGCAGCATGACAAGTGTTTACTTACAGCATTAAAATAGAAACGGAGAAATGTATCGCTAGTTAAGCTTTAGTGAAATTCCTCAATTTTGAAAAAATTGTTTGGATGTTACATCCTGGAAACATTTCTAGCAGATCATAATCCTAAAATATAGACTGGAACGATACTATGAAACTGTGACTATGTTTACATTATAGTCCAGATTCACATTATGCTTCATTGATAATATGAGTGGTGCTCTCTGTGCATTCCCTCTGTAATCGGCCATTCAACAGAGCACATAAGAATGTGATTAAAGTAGTCCAGGTTTCATTTTGAATATCTGATGTTGCTGAAATTGGAATCTAAAGGTTTCAAATACTGGGGCTTTTGGCCATCTAAAGTAGAGCCAACCATGAGGATCCTGCTTTCCATTGCCAATCCATTGTCCTAAGATATTCATCCTGATGTGACAGCAGTGGCTGAAACCTGAGCCCAAGTTTTTGTGTTTTCAGGACCAATGCCACATTTTCATTGCCACCGCTGCTAACCGGACCCTCAGGTTTTGGAGAGCCGAAGATCCCATCTGCAACTTTGGTGAGATGGGATGTTCCCCTATCGGGTCCTGTGCATTTGCTGCTGGCTTGCTCACACTCGGAGCGCTCATAAACACTACAATTTGCAGCTTGGATCATTTCATGATGAATTTAGCAGTGTTTCAAGCACTAGAAATAAAAACTACTGTTTTCTGCCGACCAGCTGCTTGCAAGAGCCGTTTCAGCCTGCTAGGGAACCATAAGCTGCTCTTTTGGAAAGATGGTGGTGCTACTAGTTTCTAGTTGCCTCGTATTGACAACTTCAATTTGTTGGTTTACAGAGAGCAGTAGTTTTTAGTTTCTGCTAGATAACACAGATAAGTATTATTACTGAATGTATTAGTACACCAACTTGATTGCAAAATGTAGGTAATCTCTTTACAAGATATAAGTACTGACAGTCCAGTGGTAAACATGAGAAATTCCTTTGAATTGTCTAACTAAATACACCAATAACTTGATTTAGGCGAGTTGGTTCATCTTGAGTAAAACTTGAAGCAGCGCGAAGAAGATGAAGACAACAATCGAAAACACACACAACAGGACAAGCGCTGTACTGCCAGTTGGACAATTTATTGAAGGAACACCTAGCTTTTATAACATGTCAAGAAACCCCAACAATAATCAGAAGACTGAAACATGTACGTATTGCCTACAAGTAGATGTGCTTATCTAAAAATTTTATCTCATGTTTTGTTATGCTGAGCGACGCTGTGCTAATGCATTTATCTCCTGCTCTGGTAATGTAGTAAGCTTCTACAATTTCTCTTTCTTTGTTGCTCTTTGCATGCTTCAGGAACCTGGTGTCATGGAACGTTGGGGTACATGAGCATTTGTTGCATTGCGCAGCTAAATGACTACCGTACCTGTTTTTTACATTGTTTTTATGCTGCCTTGATCTATCATTAAGAAGAATTTGTGAGCGAACTGAAGGAGACCTTGTGGTGCAAATTTGAATGGTGTCAATGGGTTTTCTGTTGATGTGGAAGATCTGTTTTATTCACTTCCTTGTAATGGTATGCTGGTTGCGTACATGAAATGATCAATGAAGCAGGTGAACAAGAATTTCAAAACTCAGTAGGCATAAATGTTGACAATTTCATAACGCTCTTAGAATTTTATCTTCAGTCAAAAGCCATCAGTCATGACGGAAATCTTTATATACAACGCACGAGTATTTGCATCGGTTCATCCATCGCACCCTTGCTTAGCGGTATATTTTTAGCTAGCATTGACAAATGCATTTGTGATGCTTTAGTTGACTCCCCAGTTTTGCGCATTTATTGCTACATGGATGACTAACTGGTTCTTCTAAAACAGTGACCTAGTAGTTATTGCTTTGATGAACAAGTGAAAAATAGTCTGAGAATTTTTAGTATGCACAGTAGGGGACTAAAGTTCACTTTTCAATTGCCAAATAAAACTAACATTCAATTCTTAGATATTATTCTTTCATTTTATTAAAATCACTATGTTTGCTACGCTTATCAACCTAGGTCTAAGGAAGGCATGCTTCCCTATGACAGTGCTCATTCAAAACTCGTGAAAAGGGGAATAGCCATCTCCTGTATTCAAGCTGCGGCGAACAAATCATGTGAGCACCAAATGATAAATAGCCTTCTACAGCAGACAGAATGCCTAAAAACAGCCAGGTACCCATCTTCCATCATCAGAGATCTGTGTGAAACACTCCTGCAAAAACAAGGCGCTCAGGAAGAAAAATCAAAAAGCAGGAAAAAGAAAAGAGACCTTTTCATGTAATACCATATGTTCACAAGGTATCCCATAAACTAAAGAAAGTGGCAAATATGCACCAAATTAACTTGGTGTTTTCCACTCCCTGTAAACTTTTGAAATTATGCAGTGCTATGAGAAACTGGAAACGCCAGGAATGCACCACGAATCACGAGAATGAATTCACGAAGTGTACCTCTGAAGTTGTTTACGAAATACCTTTAGATTGGGGAAAGTGTACATCAAGCAAACAGGGCAGTGTTTTAATGACAGAGATAGGCAGCATAAAAACAATGTAAAAAAAAGGTACGGTAGTCAGTTAGCTGCGCATTGCAACAAATGCTCATGTACCCCAATGTACCATGACACCAGGTTTCTGAAGCATGCAAAGAGCAAAAAAGAAAGAGAAATTGTAGAAGCTTACTACATTACCAGAGCAGGAGATAAATGCATTAGCACAGCATCACTCAGCCTAACAAAACATGAGAAAATTTTTAGATAAGCACATCTACTTGTAGGCAGTACGCAGGTGCTTCAGCCTTTTGGTTATTGTTGGTGTTTTCTTGACATGTTATAAAAGCTAGGTGATCTTTCAATAAATTTTCCAGTTTGCAGTACAGCGCTCTTCCTGTTGTGTGCGTTTTCTATTGTCGTGTTAGTCTTCTTTACGCTGCTTCAGGTTTTACTCTAACTATACCAGTTAGAGTGCATTGCACATTGGCTGCAAGTTTTCAGTTTCTTACGAAATTCTAGAACATTTGTCTCTGCAAGTCTCATATTTGTTGTCTGGGAGAAAACGTAGCCATTATGTATTGGGGAAAGTACTGTAGTGCTCAGTCGCACCTCAATATAGCAAACACAGATGTAATGAAGTATTAAATTAAAATTTGTTTGCGCCTACTTTATTTTAACTCTTTCATTACAGCAGAAAAGTGGCCAACTTACAGTGCTTCCAGAAAACATCTTCTTTTCCTCTTGAACAATGAAACACATTAAACATTGCTATACATGAAATCGTAGCTTATTGATGTGGCTTCTCGTATAAGAAAGGGCTGTGCTGTGAGAGTTAGAATTATTCACATTTTATTTGTCAAATAAACAAAAAAAGTACACATGAATGTATAAACAAAGAGAAATCAGTGACTGTGCTTAGCCAGAAAATTATTTTCAGAATTCTGAAATATACAAACTGTTACTAGGCCCCTTAGCTATGCTTCCAGTATATATCAATCCTGTATACCACATATTGCATTTTTCGGGGCCCATCAATCCAGCAGCCTTGATGGCTGTGCCACTCGGCAAAGCAGTCCCATGATGGCAGGAAGCAAAGGTATACTTTGCAAGTAAAGCAGAAGACCTTTGCTCTATTCTGTGCTTTTGTTTTTTCATAGCAGATTTTGCCATTTGTCCTCTTCCCCTTATTTTTCGTTTGGTGCCGAAAGGGGTCCAAGGGTGAGAAGGGAGCACCGCCTTGTGCGACTTCATCATAGTCAAATATCTACTGAATCAGTTCTTCCCTCAATGCAAGCTGGTCAAAGTAGGTGCTTCGAGAAAATTCTGGAACTGTTGGGTTGTCTTTTTGGTGCTGCTGTAACAGTATGAAACTCAAGAAGAAACAAAGAAAAGTGCTTCGTTTCTTCTTGTGTCCTTGTTTTGTTGCACTATCACCTTTCAATGATGACCGACGAACAAGCCCATATTGCTACCCTAGTATGAAACTGTTCACACACGCGATGTCCACACAATGAATAAAGTCTCCCACCAACGTAAGCACTTTCTAAGGACGTTGTATGTGGCAATTATTTGGTCTGATTTGTCTGCACCTAATGTCCCAGCATTGTACTTATGGACAAGGGGTGGCTTTTAGATAACCCTCAGAGCCCATTGGCACCCCCTTTTCTCTTGGTGGGAATATGCTCATTTGCTGTATGCATCGCGCTCATCAAGTTTACAGCACACCGGTCTTTCCATTGCATGTAAAGGATGTTACCATTGTGAATCCATCGAACATCTCCATGCTGCGTGCGCCCTTTTCTCCCATGATGAGTCTTTCAACTCAGCTGGAAAGCAGCAACAGTCTTTGCAAGTTGTTCCACATGCAAGAGTCTTGTGCTTGAGGAGGTGCTCAAAAAGTTTTTTTGAAGTGTAGACGTTATTGATGTAAACCTTGTGGCCTTGATCAAGGTACTTTGTGCGAAGCTTGTTCATGGCGTCAAAGGCTAAGCTATGTGGTCCTGGTGCCTCATGCTTGCCAATGTACACAGAAAATTGAAGGGTGTATCCAGTTCTTGAATTTGCCAGTACCCAGAGTTTATATCCGAATTTCGTCACCTTGTCTCGGATGCATTGTCTTACACCTGATCGAGCCTTAGATTTTACCATGCGTTCATCAACGGCGAGGTCGTGCTGTGGTTGAAACAAATTTGCAGATTCTTGATTAATGTAATTCAGAAGCCAGGATACCCTCCAAGTCTTGCCAACAGATGCTGCAGCCGCCAAGTCTTCTGGATCCCCTACACTTAGTAATGACAGCAACGCGAAAAAATGGTCCCTTGGCATAATACTTCACAGGAGAAGGTCACTGAACAATCCTGTTATTCGCCAGTATAAGTGCAGTCGCGGCACTTCGATAACTCCCATGTACAGTAAAACTTTTGTGTTTCTATCAGGTAAAATTAGCTGTAATTTCATTGAAAGAGAATGAAGGTCACAGTAATGCTAGCTTGAGTCACACAGAAAAATAGCAATGAATCGTCTTTGACGCCGTGTCGTTGGCTGGAGGAGTTGCCAGTGTATAGTCAACGACCGACTTTCAGGACGCCCGATAATTCAGATGGTTTCGTGGCATCACCACGTACCCCCTAGAGTCAACGTATAGAAAACTCTGAGAATTTCGGATGCAAGAACCCTTTGCCGTCCATTTTTCAGAACTTTTTGTCGTGACTGGCATTACCCAAAGCCACTGCCGCCGCCATTTCGATTACCTCGCCGCCTCGAACCGGCGCTCTCTCACATAGATCCGCTGGCAGCCATAGCCACTAACGCCAGAATGCTAGGACGAGCTGCTTTGATGTTCGCTATTAAGATTCTTGCCATTGTGTGCCGTGTTTTTCATTAAAAGAATTGCCATGACAGATTGTTAGTTATGTGAACACCTAAATATTTATAGAAAGTGACAGAGTACAGTTGTTAATTTTGTATGAGGATGTAGAAACAGCACTACCGCAAGAAAATTTGATCATTCTACATTTGTTGACATTTAATTATTTACATTTGTTAACATTTAATTTCATTAACCACTGGTTACACCACGAAGAAATGGTGTTAAGGTCAGATTGAAGTAAAAAGGAATCATCTGGGTTAGTTATTTCATGATAAATAACACAGTCATCAGCATAAAGACGGATGTTAGACATCAATTTCTCTGGCAGATCGTTAACGTAAATAAGAAATAAGAGAGGCCCAAGGACTGAGCCTTGTGTTACACCGGAAGTTACGAAACAGGCTGGTGAAACGGAATTGTTAGCGGATACGAACTGAGGTTCGTTTGTCAAGAAAGCGTTCAATCCACTTAAGTAACTAAGGGTCAATGTTAAGTTTGCTTAATTTAGGAAGAAGGAGGCGATGGCACACTCTGTCAAAAGCTTTTTCAAAGTCTAAAAAGATACAATCAATGGAAGAAGCTCGGTCTAGAGATGAGAACGGGTCATTAGTAAACATGACTAGTTGTGTCTCACATGAAAAATTCTTTCAGAAACCATGCTGATATTTACTAAAAAAAAGTTTAGATTCAAGGAAAAGCACGAGATTAGAGAAAATTATGTGTTCCAGAAGTTTCCCGGGAATGCTGGTTAACAAGATGGGTCTGTAGTTGATAGCACATGAAGGGTTACCTTGTGTTGGAATAGGCACCACTTTCCCTGCCTTCCAGTCGTTTGGCAGCACACCGCATTCTAAAGACTGCTTGAAAAGTTTAGATAAAATAATAGATGAGTGGGTTACAGTGCATTTCAAAAACTGAGCAGTTATTTCATCAGGGCCAGGTGCAGATACTTTTAGATTCTTTATGAGTTTTGTTATTCCAACCCAGTCAATGATTATGGGATCCATCGTGGGAAACAAGGGGCTATTAAATACGGGTGATGAAAAAGACTGATCATCGGAAAATGAACATTTAAAGGGGCCCTGAGCCACCCCTCGGGCTTGGTGAAATAACATAGTCTGCGGGTAGCATAGGCTGTTGTGAACATCTCAGCCAAGTTTCGCTGTCGTAGGCGGTCCGTGGAGTTCGCAAGAGGAGTGCGAAGTCACCTTTCTCACAAACGCTCTCGTTTCAAAAACCCCATGATCCTCGCTCTCTTCTGTGTGCTTTATTTCGTAATAAAGCACACTCCAATGCGCGGCTGCTATTGGTCACTGTGCCCGGCTACACCGCGGCCGCCGCGAGGTGCCGCCACGAGTCCAGTGGCTAAGCGCACTGCGGCTCTCTGATGACAGCCGCGTTTGGCTTATGTTCAGCGCGGCATAGGCACCAAATCAGAGATTTGAACTGCACGCCACGGTGACTTCTCCGCCAAAGCCTTTGCAGTGCAAGGCATTGGAGGAGGAAGGGGAGCACAGCTGAGGCCGTGTTTGATTGCCGATAATTCCGCTTCTGCTGAATGCATTGAAGTACTTTTTGCAGCTAAGTGGTTCTGAAATAGCCTATCTTCACTTCAATTGTATTTCTCCACTTTGATAAAAAGTGGTTCAGAGCCCCTTTAAATACGTTGTGCAGAGCAACACAGCACATATCAAATGGTATGACATTCCCCATTTTATCAGATAGTTAGATATCTTGTTTCGGTTTACCACTAACCACTTTCCAAAATTTACGCGGTTTATTTTGAAGCAGAGAAGGAAGTGTGCTTGAAAAGAAATTGTGCTTGGCCGCTTCAAGTTCGTGCTTGTCATCAGAGACGCAATTTTGATAAGCTGCCCAGCGCTCAGCATTATCACTTGATACTGCTTTTCTGTAAATTCTTTTTTTCTTGTTTCGTAGACGGCTGAGCAGTGGAGTGAACTAAGGAAAGCGAAATTTGGAATGAATTTTACGCAAAGATACATATTTCTCAATAAGGGAAAGCATTCTTGTTTTATATATTGCCCACTTCTCTTCTACACTATTATACGTGTAGAAGCGCAGGAACAATTCGCAAAAAGATTGCATTTCGACGTCAATAGCGACGCTATTCACTCTAGCATAATTTCTTATGATTTTGCTGTGCTGTGGCGCTCGCTCGAAAGGAAAGTTGCAAGGAGAGTGAAGGATACAATGGTCGCTTAGCCCAGGCAAATATGTAAATGCTGAAAACACATCTGGGATTGAAGTAAGGACTAAATCTAGCATGTTTGATGAGGTAGTAGTAACTCGCGTAGGTTTCTTTACTAATTGGGTTAAATTGAAATCATGACAGAAATTAACAAAATCTGAGCTTTCATTAGTATGCGTACAAAGCAAGCCATGGCTGCTACCCCACAAAATATCTGGGAAATTAAAATCACCTAAAACTAGAAGGGGAGAATTTGGGTTTCGTACATGAATGTTATTCAAAGCGTCACATAAAGAATCGCAGAACGTCGCACAAGATTGAGGTGCACGGTAACAGGCACAAATAATTACTTTGTGACGTCCGAAATAACGCATCTGCACATAATTTCTAGTGGCGATATGACTGGAATATCTTGACAGAAATGATACTTTGATACTGCAATAAGCACACCACCACCTTTTCTTTCACTTTGATCAGATCTAAAGAATTTATAATCATTTTGCCAGTATAAAATTTTATTGTCAGCGATTTTACTTGAAAGCCAAGTTTCTGTCAGTACAACCATATCTGCAGCACAATCATCAATGATAGAATACAAATCATCTCGTTTGTGAATGACACTTCTAATGTTTGTAAAGACAAAAATGTTGCTCATGGTAGGCACGCCCCTCCTAGAAGACTTGTGCTATCTCTTTGGCGGGTTATCCTGCCGTGATGTAGAAGCGATTGACAAAAGCAGAGAACGATCTGCAATCTGGGGAATTTCGTACACAGTATTGGTTTGTGAGGAGTACAAGAAGGCATTTTTTGTTGATGAACATCCTATTATGTCGCAAGAAAAAGGGCTGTCGGCTTGCCTTGCCATACTCTGCAAGTTTCTTTCGGCAATTATGGGTTGCCTTGCAGAAGTCTGCAGAAATGCTTGCACCTGATCCTTTAAGTTTGCCCTTATTAGAAAATATAGCATCTTTTGTTTTAAAGCTTGTAAATTTTACAGTTATTGGTCGACATTTAGCAGCTACGTATGCTTCTAATCTATGGGCTCGAGATATACTGTCAGATGATAACTGCATACCTAAGGTACTGCATACAAGAGCTTTAACCTTTTCTTCCGATTCAGCCCAGGATTCACTTGACGAGTCAGCAAGACCGTAAAAAATTAGGTTTCGCCTACATGTGCGGTCTTCAGTATCGTCTAGCTTGCTCCGAAATTCGGCACCTTCTTCGCGAACTGTGTCCGCAACTGCTTGTTGCCGGCCATTAGTTTGGCACTCATTTAAGTTGTTTACGCGGTCTTCTACAATGGCAAGTCTAGTGTTAATGTCAGACACAGTTTGTTCTAGGGCGATTTGACTTTGTTTGACATCGTCAAGCATTATCCTTAGTTCATCATGACGCGAGCCAACATGTGCAACAATAGTTTCAACAACTGCTAACTCCGGTGGTAAATTCAGGTCATCAGGTCCAGGGTTTTCTTCTATGCCCCTACACAATATTAGCATTTTGATAACATTGAAACAATCAGAAGTAATGGTGTAAAAAACACTGGGGCATGGTAGGAGCAGCAGAAACACGTTCGATTTTTTACAATAACAAGAAGGAGCTTCACCAACCTGCACCAAGAAAAGGAACGGGTTTATGGCCCGCTGCATCCCTGCTGCTCCAACATGCCCACTGGAAGGTTCAGCTAGCAGCTGGCATTTTAAATAGTCGGGTAGGCGTGATGGCACTGACAATAGGGAAGCATCAATATGAGGAAGCAGAACTCGTGTGTAGATGAACATTTCTGGTATCGCACATTGAGCAATAGACGTCAAAGCAGGACATTGGGTGTCTGACAGTGCATCAGATATGGATAATGCCATTCTGGTTCCGTGAAGTTGGTCCAGCGACGCAGTTGCGCAGTGCAAAGCTGAAAGCGTCACAGCAAGTCGGCTGGTCACCGTCGGGCAGCTGGTCCATTCCGATGCAAGTGCAGTGAACTGCATGAAGAAAAGGAACGGGTTGATGGCCGGCTGCATCCCTGCTGCTCTAACATACCCACTCTGAAGCTTTAAGACTGTGAAGCTTTGAAACTGTGAAGCTTTATTCTTGAGGAACCACTATGGGTTTCCTTTGTAGCTTTGTGCTACAAGACGAGTGGATAATTTTTTTCCCCTTCATAAAATGTTCTCCCATTTTGAGGGGCTTCCGCAGAACTGCTGTGCCACAACTAGTACAAGAATACTGTTGCTTGCAGATGCCTACACATCCGGTGCTGAGTCTCGCAAACTCTCGTGAAAGTCGTCGAGAATACCGTTGCGTGCCAACACCGCCATCGTTGACCAACACATTGAGCGCACTTTGTGCTGTCAGCAATTCGGCAATGTAGTTGTGAATAGCCTCGAGCAAGGCTCGCCAAAGTAGGCGAATGTAATTTTGACAGTAAACTTTTTAGTAAACAGTACACTTTTGACAGTAAACTTGTTAGCTCATTTCTTGTCTGTCCTGTCTCATTGTGCAACAAGAAAATTACTGTGAAAGTAAATTTCTTTGCTTTCCCTGCCTATTTTGTTATTGTGGGGTTCAGCTGTACAACAAATCTGAAAATGTGTGATCCAGGACGGCAGCGGCTATGGTGATGCAAAATTTGTTTGCATGTGGCTGACTGTAGGTGCTGTTCTAGTAGTAGAAATTCAAAATACAGTTGTTGGCTAATCTTTCAGACCGGCTTGGTTATTCATACATTCCCATGGCACTGCCACTTACCCCTTCAAGCTAATGTATAATAACAACTGAAGCTTCAGATGCCACATGGTGCACTGCTTGAGTTTCTGGACATGATCTGCATGTGTAATTTTTTAAGCAAAGCTTTCTTTGCGAACCACTCTGCGATTTGACGTGTTGTCTTCCTCATGGTGGTTGTGGTCGTCGTTGGTTATCTCTGCGAGTAGAAGCCGTAGCCACTCTAGCCACAAAAGCACTTCGGGGTCGCATTGCCACATGTGCTTTCACTAATGAAAGTAGAGTCCAGTCATGTGAAGCAAAGCTCAATTCCCTGCAGCACTGACAGCTAGCATGCCCCTCTGCACTACCTGCCATGGTTGGTTAGTGGCTATGGTGTTGGGCCGCTAAGCACGAGATTGCGAGATCAAATCCTGGCCACAGCGGCTGCTTATTGATGGGAGCGAAATGCAAAAACACCCGTGCACTTAGATTTAGATGCACATTAAAGAACCCAAGATGGTTCAAATTTCTGGAGTCGCCCACTGCAGCGTACCTCATAATCAGACTTTGGTTTTGTCGCATAAAACCCCTTCATTTTTCTTTTTCCTCTGCGCATCGTGGAACCCACCGGTTGTGTTGCCATGGAAGTGTTGCTGTGGAATGGACATGCCTTGCCATTTATGGCGTGCAGATGCTCTCGCATTGGTAGTGGCACAGGCATTTTCCACTGTGTTGAGTTTTCGGTCATGATGAATGCGCCACATGGTTGCAGCTGACAGAGTTTCTAGTGCTGTGCCAAGCTCACTATCTTTATACTGTGCTAGGAACGTTTTCGGCGTCTACTTAACGGACGTTTGGTGCAGAGATAAAATCTCACAAACATGATAGTGTCACTGGGAGGGATAGTTCGAGAACGTTGCCACCTGCCACAGTGGCATAGTGGCTTTGGCATTGTGGTTCTAAGCCAGAAGGCGCCGGATCAAATCCCAGCCACGGCGGCTGCATTTCAATGGGGGCGAAATGCAAAAATGCTCTTGTACCATGCAGCAGGTGCACGTTAAGAACCCCAGGTGGTCAAACTTAGTCCGGAATATCACACTGCAGCATGCCTCATAATCATATTGTGGTTTTTGCACGTAAAACGCCAGAATTTGGTTATTTGTTTTTAGAATATCATCCCTGAACAAAACTTACTTTTTCTCAGCAAAGTATGTCACTGCTACTGATGACCATTATGGACAGGTTATGGGATACGTTCATCGGCAAAAACCCTGCACAATTTTTTATTGTGGTGCGCCGTTTTCTCTTGTCAGCTCATCAAAACATTGGGATTTGCTCATTGTGTGATGTTTTTTTTCCCCATTGATAGTGTGTATGCTTATAATGAATATCAGATATATAATGAACCTGTTTTCCTATTTATGAGGTTTGACTGAAGACAGTGCAACTTACCTTGCACGTCATTGGATGTTAATCATGCTGGTTTGAATGCAACTGCACCTAAAACAGCATTACAAGTAATGCAGGTTGTGCAGACGATGCTGGCTACGTACTCTTCATTAGTCCAAAGCATTGATATTGCATGTGTGTGACATCATGCATTTGTTTTGTTATCATCTGAACTGTCACCCATCTCTTCTTTCTTTCCCATTTTACCCTTCTGTCGGTGTAAGGTACTGAGTCCTTCAGGCTGAAATTTCTATCTTTCTATCATTAAACTGTCTCTCATTTTGTTTGCATTACAATTTGTCGGGGTCATTTTACCACGCACTATTCACACTGCTAGACCTTTATGAACTGTGTTTGTAGCTGGCCTCACATATGCTCATAAGTCTTTTGCTTCTTGGGACAGAGTTCCTGCTCAAGTCCTTTCAAGAGTTCTATGTCACCTTGTCAGTTTCCACAGCTCCACAAGCTAAGGTAAGATCATTGGGAATGACACATAGACCACAGATTTGCATGCTAAAGGCAGAGTGACAAAAAAAGTATACTAGAAAAATATTTCTTAAATGTGTTTTGCATATGAAGCTATAAAAAAAAAAAGAAATATGAGAGCTGCAATGTGCTTCACTTTGTTAAACAGCTTTTCAAGTAGTAATTTCTAGTTAACAATTCTTAGGCAAAATTATTGGATACATCTTCACTTTTCTTTTAAAAGGGCACTGCAACACTTCTTGAACATGGTAAAAGAAACATGTTCACAATCTGTTGACAATGCTGCCATGAATATGCAAGCCAAATATTACTCCACTGCATGCACCGGGATGCCCACAATCTTGCATAAGATTGCTCTCTCTCATGTGGCTCTAAAAGCGCTCTAGACAGTCGACTCCTGCCAGTAATAATTTGACCCTTGCTGGACCGCAACATTTGGTCGAATTATCCGAATGATCAAATAACAAATGGCAGAAAAATGAAACAATTAAATTAATAAAGGGCTAGTTGGTGAGCCATGATATTGATGAAGCAGCGCACTTGAAGTAGACAGGATCACGCACACATGAAAAAGGACATACACAGGTGCTGGACTGACCTTGTTAGCCAGTGGCACAAAAACCCCAACAGTGTCATCGGCGCTGACAAAATACTCTCAAGGACTCATCATCCAGGGCAGAGTGCAAGTCGTCGTGATAACTGCAGGACAGGTTGCTGCCATCATCACCGTCGCCAAGTGAAGCAGCAGCACTGTCTGCTGAATTGCTTGTAGTTCCAAGTTTTTACTACCCACTTCGCCAATGAGAGGGCGTTGGTGGTGGTCAAATTAGCCAAAGCATTGTACTTTTGTGTTCAAACTAAACAAGCTAACCTTTTGCCCATCCTCAGCAGTACAGCTCTGGAAACTTGTAATGTAACCGCTTATAGTGCAGGACTGGCTATAATGTGGTCTTTTCTAGCTCCCGTTTACCCTCCCATAGAGCTCCACGTATGTGTTTACCACTTATAATGCAGCCGCACAAGACAAAATGCCAGTTATACTGCCACTGCCAGAGAATCCTATGATCAAGTGAGGCGAAACTGTGTCTGACGGCTCAGACGGTAGGTAGGCTGTTGTCAACGCCTGGATGTAGTTTTAGTTTCATCTCCAATTGTAATGTGCAGGCAATTCTCGACCTCATTTATTAAAAATTAGGTGCGCATTAGATTTGTGTAAATACGGCAGTCAGCCATCAAAAGGAAGAAAACAAAACTCGCTGCTGAACAGCTGACGACTGTCTTGGCTGGTTTTTCAGGTCTGCATCATTCAAGTTAAAATCTCATGATCTGACATCATCCTTAGACACACTGCTACTAGAGTAGCATTTGTACAATTTTCTGAGGATGCAGCAGAATTGCAAGACCAACATAGTTTTCGTGAGAACTGAGCGCTCAGCTATCATGGTGCCTGTGGTCTTCTCAATTATTGGTGTGCATCTCTGCGATCTCGCTAAAAATTGCCTCCTCATGACATAATAATAGATTACCAAGAAAAGGAAAGTCTGCTCCTTAGGCTATGTTGTGCAGGCTGCAGCAAGTCCCTAAGGGCGCCGAGCCTTAAAATTAGGCATGGTGCTCATGGCTCACCCGTGACCCATGTTCAGTGGTCAAGTTAAGGAAAGAATGCCAACTGGCCAAAATTAATCCAGAGCTAACCACCACAGCCTCTCTAATAGCCTCTTGCGTGCTTTCGGAGCACAAAAGTAGAAACATTTAAGAAAAATGGGCTTATTTCCTAACAGTGATTTATGTGACCAGACGGTATTCTGTTGAACTCTCGAATGTTTGTTTTGACACTGCATAGGTCACAACTTTAATCTAGTAAAACATTCATGGGCAACACCATTCACAAGCTATGCCGTGTGGGGGTTCCACTCTGCGTGCGGCAAGGGCTGAAGGCGAGCTCCGGATCTAGCCCCACACAGTCGCTCTGTGGTACTCCCCAACCCGTAGCGCGGGAATCACGGTTACGTCGGGTTCGAATGAGTAAGGCTGTGGCGATGAGCGACCACGTAGACCGGTCAAGTCTTGGGCTCTCGCAGGAGAGGAAGAACCGACACTCGATCTCTTAGCGTAGCATTCTTTTTAATCTCTTTCGGAACGCTAGCCCGTGCCGGAGCGTGCCAGCCGCTCGTGCCTCGTATAGACGCAAGCGTCTACGTCATCTCTCGTGCGACGCCGATGCTGCTGCCGCTACAGAGGGCTCCCCCCCCCCCCGAGAGAGGAGGAAAGTTCGACGAACGATATAAAGTCCACGTGACGCGGCGTGTCTTGGCGTTGGTCTTGGGTGTCACGTGCGCAGGCGACGATGAAGGATGCAGCAGGGTGGCGTCGCATATTGGTGGAGCTGATGGCGCGGGTGCTTCGATGTAGGCGTGTTTGAGACGTTCCAGGGCAATCGTGTCTGATCGGCCGTTGACATTCACAACAAACGTTGTCAGACGACGCTCTAGAACACAATATGGCCCGGAATAGTGTGGCTGCAAAGGTTTCCGCACGGCACAGTTACGCACGAAAACGTGGGTAGCAGAGGTGAGTGCGGGAGAAACGTACGGGGACCTTGCTTCTTGTCAAAGTTTAGGCACGGGGCGTATCTGGCTGAAGAAAGCTTGCAGTTCGGCAACGTAGTCGGCAGGTGATGGCATAGGGGTTTTGGTGGTGGCGACAAAGAAATCGCACAGAAGGCGTAGGTGAGTGCCGTAGACTAGCTGAGCACAGGAGCAACCTAGGTCACTCTTGGGTGCGGCTCTGATGCCAAGTAAGACGAGGGGCAAATGTAGGACCCACTCCTTTGGCGATTCATGTGCCATAAGGGAGGCCTTGAGATGCCGGTGAAAACGTTCAACTAGTCCATTGGACTGCGGGTGGTAAGCAGTTGTGCAAAAACGTGTCGTTTCGAGTAGTTTGAGTAGCTCGTTGAAAAGTGCTGAGTCAAACTGCCGACCGCGATCTGTGATTATTGTGGATGGGCAGCCGAACCTTGCGGTCCACGTAGACATGAAAGCTCTTGCAACTGTTGGCGCTGAGATGTCAGATATAGGTGTAGCTTCTGGCCACCGTGTATAACGGTCGATGCGTGTCAGTATGTAGCAGTAACCTTTCGAAGGTGGGAGAGGGCCGACGAGGTCCAGGTGTACGGTGTCAAAACGGGCATCCGGTGGAAGAAAAGACTTGCCAGGTGGATTGGGGTGATGCTGGATCTTCGAACATTGACACGACAAACAGCAGCGAACCCAATCGCGAATTTACGCGTTTAGCCGAGGCCAAACGAAACGACTGGAAAGAAGCTTCTGTGTCGCGCGGATGCCAGGGTGCGACAGGTTGTGCACGGTTTCGAATAGACATCTGCGAAGGGATGCCGGAATGTATGGTCTAGGTGTGTCGTTAGAAGTGTCGCAGACTATGGACGTACCATCTGGGGTCACAACGACGTCTTCCAATTTCAGGGACGTTGACGAATTCCGGAGTGTACGAAGTTCAGTGTCGTCACGCTGTTGACTGGCGAGTAAGTCGGCCTCGATGATGAAAGGTTCCGATGTCAACGTGGAAACGACATTGACACGACTCAGAACGTCAGCTAGAATGTTTTCGGTGCCCTTGATGTGGCGGAACGTTGTTGTAAACTCGGAGATGTAGGAAAGGTGTCGAATCTCGCGGGGCAAGTAACAGGACGCCGAACGATTCGTTGCGTGCACAAGGGGCTTGTGGTCAGTCAAAACAGTGAATGCACGGCCTTCTAGGAAATGGCGAAAATGTTTGATAGCCAGGTAAACAGCGAGTAATTCACGGCCGAACACGCTGTAGCGGGACTGCGCAGGCTTCAAACTGAAGAAAAAAGCGAGTGGATGCCATGCATTGTCGATGAATTGCTGCAGAACGGCACCAACGGCGGTGTTTGAAGCGTCGGTCATGATGGCAGTGGGTGCGTCTGGCTTTGGGTGTCTAAGCAGCGTGGCGTCGGCGAGGGCAGACTTGACTCTTGTGAAAGCGTCGGTGGCCTCTTCAGTCCACTGAAGCACTTGTTTGCGTTTGTTTACAAGGAGAGCGTCTAGCGGAGCCATAAGTCGTGCGCACTTGGGAATGAATCGGCGGTAGAAATTGGCGAATCCGAGAAATTGGCGAAGCTTGGTGAGTGTGGTCGGTCGGGGAAGGTTTTCGATGACGCGAATCTTGGACGGCAGAGGTCGAATGCCGTTAGCGTCGACGGTATGACCGAGGAACTCGAGTTCGGGTTGACCGAATTCACTCTTGGCGGCGTTGATGACAATTCCTTTACTGGCAAGGCGTGAAAACAACAACCGCAAGTGGTGAAGATGTTCTTCTGCCGAAGAGCTTGCGACGAGAAGGTCGTCAATGTATGTAAAAACGAAAGGCAAACCTCGGCTGACGGAATCGATGAAACGCTGAAAGGATTGGCCCGCGTTCCGTAAACCGAAAGGCATGCGAAGAAATTCGAAAAGACCGAAGGGTGTGGTGATGGCGGTCTTGGGAATGTCTTCTTCAGCGACCGTTAGTTGATGGTAGGCATGAACGAGATCGATCTTAGAAAAGATCGTCACACCGTGCAACGCTACCGTGAAGTCCTGAATGTTCGGTAGAGGGTAGCGATCAGGAACTGTGACGTTGTTTAGGGCCCGGTAATCGCTGCATGGGCGCCAGTCTCCCGTCTTCTTAGGCACCATGTGAAGTGGTGATGCCCAGTTACTGGAGGAAGGGCGGATGATGCCAAGTTGCAGCATGTGTTCGAACTCCGCGCGAGCGATCTTGAGTTTCTCCGGGGACAAACGCCGGGGTCGGAAATAGACCGGTGGGCCGGAGGTGACGATGTGATGGCACACGTCATGTTGCACCGGTTGCGTCCAGTCCGGCAGGCGCGTCAAAGTGGGAAACTCGCGTAGGAGCGCGGCGAAAGGTTCGCCCAGCATGGCAGAAATAGGCACTATGGGCGATGTGCCTGATGATGGGACGCCAGGAACGGATAGCTGGGTCACGGAGTCGATGAGACGGCGTCGTTGAATGTCCACAACGAGTCCGTAGTTATGCAAGAAGTCTGCTCCAATGACTGCATGACGGACGTCTGCAACCAGGAAAATCCAGCGGAACGCTTGTCGAAGGCCAAGGTTTAGCATGACGGAGCGTGACGAGAAAACTGGAATCCTGGTGCCGTTGACGGCTTGCAAAAACGAGACAGGTGTCGCTTTTTGGTCGGAGTGCTTTGCGGGAAGAATGCTGATGTCAGCACCTGTGTCAACTAAGAATCGTTGTCCCATAACTCTGTCCGTCACGTAGAAAAGGCGACTTGTGTGCTGGGCCGGACCACTCGTCGCCGTTAGAGGTCGGCCGGCCTGTTTCCCTGCCAAGCGCAGGGACGCCGACAGTGACGAGCGTCGTTTCCAAAACGGCGGTGGTAGTAGCAAATGCCAGGCATTGTAGTTGAGGTTTCATTGCGGGTGCCCGTGCGTCTTGATCTGCTGGAACTACGGCTGCGTGGGCGATGTTCCGCTCCGCAGATGATGCGTTCCAGGCACTCACACAAAGAGTCGAGCGGAGATTGCACTGCGGAAGAGCAGGGAAGAGTTTGCAGAGCGGTTGTATTGTCACCCGGAGACGGTGACGTGGCTGCGATGGTTGGGGTGGCTACTTCCATGACTTTGTCGGCCAAAGCGGCAAGTCCGGTAAGGTCCATGGTAGAGGCTGTCGCCAGGACCATCTGCACGTTAGCCGGGAGTCGTTGCAAAAACAATTCGCGCAACAGCGTGTCGTCGATGTATCTCGCGTTGTTTCCGAGCAGCTGGCTCATTCGGCGAAGAAGTTGACTAGGGCGTCGGTCGCCGAGTTCTTCAGCGGACAGAAGTTGCTGGATGCAAGAACGTTGTGAAGCTGCTGTGCGCTGTAGCAGTGCTGCCTTGAGATCGTCATAGGCGGCGGCAGACAATGGGGAGTTCAACAAATCTGCTACCTCGTCAATGGCGGCAGGCGACAGCGCTGCGATGGCGTAATGGAACTTCGAGGCTTGAGAGCGGATACCAGCGATTTGAAATTGTGCTTCGGCCTGAAGAAACCACACCGAAGGATGCTGGTCCTAGTACTGTGGGAGGCGGACAGCGATGGCGGAACAGGAGGGCTCACCGTGTTCCTCGGAAGCGTTCTGGCCTTGAGGTCTCGTAGCGTTGGTCTGGTCCATGGTTGTCTCTTCCACAGGAGCGTATAGCAGTATCACGTCCAGAGTCACCAAACTGTGGCGACGAGCGACCACGTAGACCGGTCAAGTCTCGGGCTCTCGCAGGAGAGGAAGAACCGACACTCGATCTCTTAGCGTAGCACTTAATCTCTTTTGGAACGCTAGCCTGTGCCGGAGCGTGCCAGCCGCTCGTGCCTCATGTAGACGCGAGCGTCTACGTCATCTGTCGTGTGACCCCGATGCTGCTGCTGCTACAAGGCAATCAGCGGTGTCAACTGTAACAATATTTATTGCTACCAGCAATAAAGAGCATTGGCAGAGGGGCGCCCTCTCTGTAATAAGTAATAATAGGCTGGCCTCATTGCCTGGGATAGTCAGGCAAATGAGGTCACTCACGGGTTGCAGCAGGTACTCCAGTCCGGCAGGTTAGTGGTCCGGTGTCAGAGAGAGAGGGTCTCCCCCAGTGGCGCTGTTTTGTACGTTTTTACCTTGGCGAGGGAATGTCCTCCTCGCCCGTCAGCAGCCTTCCCGCTAGTAGGAGAGGAAGGGTGCGCGCCTGTCGCGAGGGAGAAGCAGGAGAGGGCATAGTGCGCCTCTCCAACATGCCTCTCCGGCTCTCAATGTGACTGCGACGACACGGTTGTGCATTTCGGCTGTGCTCCCCACAGCCGAAATGCAAACACCAGTTCAGGCTGTTGCATGCTGGGAGACACTGACACAGCAGTGTCACAAGGAAGGTGGTGTTTGATGTGGCGCAGCCTTTGGTAAGCAGCCTTGTTGCTTTGTCTTAGCTGCATCTTGAGGAACTGCTGTTCTTGGTTTTCACTGTTGTTCTGGTGGTATAGTTAGGTGCATCCACGACCGGCTTTATTACTCGCGACCTGCTCACTACGCCGGCTCCTATGGCGGCGCGTGTCCGCGCAAATACCACGTGACTGTTCAGGAGGGACGGCGCGCCGCAACAGGTGGCGCCACAACTTACCCTCATTTCGGCAGCGCCCGCCGTGCGCTTCTGTTAAATTCAGTACGCTTGCGTTACCGTGTTGCCGGTAGGCCGAGTTAAACCGCATCGTTTTTTAAGCACGCACCGCAAAGACGTGTTAATATTTATAAGATGCAATAATCGTGGACAGCTTTCTGTATACAGTGGTAGTTAAGAGCGCGAGCTGTCAGCTAACACGCTTAAGTCTCTGGCTCATGAGCGTGCGAGAACAGCGCAGAAGCAGGCGTCTCGCGCTCGTAGCAATTCCCCTGCATGGCCACAAAAAGCTGTACCCGACTAACGGCTGATAGCGGTAATATTTTTCTTTCTCAGCGCAGCAGTTTTGCAGCTAAACAAGCTCAAAGAGCGGTTGTAGTGGTGGGCGCGGCTCTGGTGCTACTCGAGCGGCTTTTTTGCGCGTACAGCTGCACAATCTCAACATGATTGCTTCTGCTCTGTACCTAGCAGCATCCCAGGGCGAAGCCGCGCTACTTTCCGCCAATTTACGGCAAAAAGCGCGCCATGCACACTTACTCATTTTCAGGAGCATTCACCCGATTGTTAATCATTTCAAGACGCACTCTACATGAAAAATGAATAAAACCAGACTAGAAAAGCTTGTTTGCCAGACACAATAGCCGGTCGTGGCCAGAACTTTATTTCAGGTCAGCCAGATCCTTACACTTTTAGGACCTTTCGAGATTTCGGTTTGGCATTAATTAATTTCCGTTTGGCGTGCACTTCTGTGAGATCAGAGGCAAAATTAGACAAAGATGGCCTCATAAACTTGTGGACAATCAGCTTTAGCAGTGCCCTTCTGTGAGGCTCTGTGGTGTCCTTCGAGCACACAAACAGCGGATTTTTTGTGAGTGACGGCAGCACTAGGTCTGCAAACTTCTTAAGCGGCGTTGGCCCCCTAACAAGCACAGGAGCCAAACTTGATGCAGCACCTTCCAGGCGGCTGACGAACCCTACGAAAGCTAAGGTAGGGTACGATAGCCCTCCCCGGTCCATGCCTGCTATGATGGCAGTAGTGGTAGACTGAGAAGCTGGTGCCCTCAAATTACTCAGGCAGCCCTCACATGCAATGCAATCTTGCACGGCTCTGACCAAGAAGCCAGCAATCATTGCCAGTGTGCTGGCTCGAAGGCTTCGAAACTGCCCACGAAATGTTCAGGCTCTCAGCAGTAATTGCGTTCTTGGCACGTATGCGGGCAGCAATCAGAACAGCCGGAAACACGGTGTTGAGACGCGCACAAAAACACAACGAGGAAGCCGCCACTGCTACCGCTACGCCAGCCCGCACTCGGCGTGGGGGTAAGTTGTAGCGCCACGGAGAGCAGCGGCGGTCGGGCGAACTAAGAATGAACTAAACAAGCAGTAAGAAATCGGGGGCTACGGAGGCGGCGCCGGTGAACAGGTCGCCAAGTAATAAAGCCAGTCGTGGGTGCATCAAACTTCAGTGGTGGATGTATAAGTCTTAAAGCTGTCTGAGGTGCCTCCTTTCATGTGTTGTTGTGATTCTGTCTTTATTCCATTGTTGCCACCGTACCACAAATCCCAGAGAAAGGTGTGTATATGTACAGCCAGTAGGGAACAAGTGCAGCTTTGCTGATGGGGAATAAAAGGTGGCCAACTCATTGTCTAGGAATATGAGCAAGTGCTCACTCATGCTGGCACTATACTTAGAGGCAGGAGGTGCCTCACTAGATCGTCCTGTCCCAGACCGAAGAGCGTTCACTGTAGTGTTACAGTGTACTAGAAGGCTTTGTAGTGGGCTCAGAGGAGGGCGTAAATGTTGCCGCCAAGAGGGGGCGCCGCAAGAGGTTCCTTCTGAAGCTTCGTTCCAGTAGCTCCGGGACATGGCGGCTGCCTAGCGGGCGGTGTTATTTCACTTCGAAGTAGACTGCCGGTTTCTGCGCTGCCGAGCGTGCAATTATTTGTAGGGTACCCTGACACTTTGTCAGGAATAAAAAAGTGCGATTCTCCGGACCACTGCAGATGGAAAAGATTGCACGTCGTTCCCGCGATGATGTTGAATGTCTGCCCAGTTCGTTCTTGCAATCATTACGCTTTCGTGGGAGGTTTAATTTGCCTGTGTCATCATACGCAAAGGGTCAAAGGTCATGCCATTTGCTCTAAAGCATCAGGTTTTATTGTTAAACTGCCATGGTACATTACGCGGCTGCAGGAAAGTAAACTTGCCATGCAGGCTTGGAGACCAATTTCTTCAGTAATTATGGATATGCAAATTTCGCCGAAAGAAAGGAGCATTTTTCGGAGCATGTATAAACACTTTATAAACACTTTATTTACAGTAATAAGTACAACACATTGGTCAGGTGCATCTTGCAAGAACATAGCAGAACAGCTTGCAGAAGCCAAGCAACATCCCAAATGACCCACTGCTTTCTTCGGTCTTCGTCTTGCAGTACATTGAACAAGGACAGCTTCAGTGCGCCTTTCACGCGGCTGTACCCTGTACGGCACCCGGGCACGGAACAATAGTTGCAATGACGCTTAGGCATTTTCACCTACCTAGGACACATCTGTAACGTGGGCAACACGCAGAGACAGGCACTACACGGAAAAGAAGCCGGCAGCAAGCAACTAAGTCGCAGACATCTGACCGTAGCATAGCACAAAGAACCATACGCACGCGAGACAAACTGGCGAGCAGACTGGCGAGTTCAGGAGGAAGCTGCTGCAGTGCCTCTAGTTGGCGCACTGGCAGGCGACAGCGGCCACGTCAGTGGAGAGCATTGGAAGGATAGACAAGTGAGCCCACTACAAAGCCTTCTAGTACACTGTAGTAGTGCTACAGCTACCTCATAGGGATGTGCTACTAATACAGTTCAGTCATCACCATGACTGTCTGGGTTTTTGCTACCACCGGACTGTCCTGCATGGAACATGCGGTATGAAAATAATTTGATCTCTCCCTCTGCAGCAACTCCCAACTAGAAGAGCTTCTAAAAGAAGACAGCAAGCTACAAGAGTTTGTGGAGCAGCTACCTGAGGTGTTGCGCTCCGAGGAAATCAGACAGCTCATGGTGACGCAAAATGAACAGTTGGCACGTAAGTTATTTATTCTTATTTGTTTATTTTATTTTATTTTGGCTTCCATCTGGACAGTGTTCACAACATTGGGTACTAAGCAATAACTAGGCTTGATGGCAGTAGTCTTGAGTGCTCTTCAATATTTTTCATGTGGATTCTTGCTGTGTGCAGTGCAGCTCACAATATATATTCATAATTAAAGTGCAGAAAAGCTACTACTAGCAGTGAATTCCACAAGGTGAAAGGCAGCATTTTCCAATGCTCTAAAGGCGCTGCTGTTTGTTTGGTTGAAATCACTGTAACAGTCCTACTTTTAAAGGGACACTAAAGGCAAATACTAAGTCGACGTAGACTGTTTAAATGCGATTCCAGAAACCTCGCGACACTTGTTTCGTGCAAAAAAGAAAAAAAAAGACTTAGTTTACAAAAAAAAAAATTAATCTGAAGGGTCCAAATACCTTTATCGCAATTCAAATCTCTCGCCACCAAAACGGGGATTGGTGACGTTGCATATGCCATCACAGCCCTTTGCTGTCGTCAGTGAGTAAAACAGCACCCGATAGATGGCGGTATGGTTTTTCGTACAAAACGCAATTGTGTGGCCATGGGAAAACTGAGCCAAGGTGGATTCGCCGTTGCAGCTGCTTTTGGTTAAGTGGCGTGGACCATTCGAGCATCCTGCAGCACCACATGAAAATGGAATTCTCTGCTACTTGCAGTTTGCGCAGGTTTCGTGAGCCAACAAAACCAACGTAGCACTACGCCATAGGCACCAACTATGGGGGGGCTCCGTGGCCCGAGGCGCCTCCGGAATTTTTCGGAGGGGGGGGAGCTGTGCCCCCCTCCCAGCCATTCCTAAACCTATCCCCCCCCCACCCCCCCCCAACTATCGTGTCATTGCCAGAGTTTTGTCACCCACATCATTTGACGTTTCTTTTGACTTGCCTCAACCTTCCCACTTATAATTTTATTGTGGCTAATAGCTTACTGCATCATTGTTGGCTCGGACCTGCATGGATTATAATTCATATTTTGCTTTATTTCTGCAAATCCTGACAATAGGAGGACAAGTGCATTAGAAGTACCAGCGGCCGCTGCCTCATCCGTATTCTTTCACTTCAACTTTGTTTTAAATTTCCACTGTAAATAGCATGCACATATACAATATATTTAAATATATACACACGACAAAGTTTATTATATTTTTAAAGCGAAGGAGATAGCCAATTAACAATTATTTCTAAAGGTATGGATAGCTTATGCCTAGAGAATAAATATGTTGCTGTATGTTCCCCTCGCTTCAATATGCTTTGCGTCCTTTTTTTTCACCCCGAGGCTACAAAGACCAGAGAGCGTTAGATCACGTCGAGCATCTGCATCAAGCATCAAATGGACAAACACTTATTAACCGGCTGATTCAGCGACTGTTCTCTCGCATGGGGAAAGTGGAAGCATTGCTATTGCTGGCAGTTCAGATGATACTACGTCACCGACGAATCCAAAGGAATACAACAAATGCCCTTTCCCTATTCATCTTTCGATTCCTGAGATACACAAAAAGTCTGACTAGCCTGTTTTGGCACTATTCCAGTTGGCCCAACTGCACTTATTTGGAAAATATGGAGACCATCTTAAAGTATTTATGGACGCATCGGTAAGCAGCACTGCTCAGAGGGCTGCAGCAGCTTTCTCTTGCCCTTCGACTGACATAAGGAGGGTGTTTTGAATACCTCATCCATTCTCATCAACAACTGCGGAGCTGGCAGCTATTGATATTGCTCTGAAGTACGTACAGGAAGAAATGAGCACATCGAAGGTCATTGTCCTTATAGACTTCCGTGCTGCCCTTAGCAGGCTGTTGAGAAAGGATGCCAATAGACCAAATCTCCGCAGCATAATAGAGTCCGCTGACAAAATTACTTCTCATGAAGTGTGCCTCACTGCCTGTGGATACCTTTGCATGTGGGTATTGCTGGAAATGAGGAGGCTTATCGCCTCACTTCAACCTGTGCTCACAATGGAAGTGACTGCCCAGATATTTCTTGTATGATTGACAATGCCCGTGTGTTAATCTGCTGAGGACTCAGGCTGTGAAATTGAACTGTCTCCTACTATGAGGTCTTGTAAATTCTAATATAAGGCCGCCACTTCAGTGAACAATTTTTCAAGGTCGCACAAAGTTTGTTCAAGTGCGATATATGAAATTCAGAAAGCTGGTGCCCCCTCCCCCCCCCCCCCCCGAAAGATTAAAGCTTTCCGCCTTTGCACTACATGACAACGAAACTACTGAAATGCAAAAGTGCAGGCGGTGCAGAGTCAAGCGACAATGAAACCTTCTGACCTCTCGCATTATTGTCAAGGGCATAATGTCAATGAGTTTTTTCTAAAAATGAAATAGAACTGGACAAGCAGCATTTTCTTTCGTGTTGTAATCAATACAGTAATGTTATTTATAACAAGTGGTTGAGTACTAGTGACAGAATTTAAATGAGGAGTGCCTTCACCCTCAGGCAAGTACTTGAAAGTCCCGGGGTAGTCTCTGATCATGTTCTGCATTTACCTCAATTTCTCGATTACTAAGGCTCTGTTCACAATAATATTGATGTCTTAGAGATTCTTGAGCGCTAATCTATATCGCCTTATATTGACTGAATATTTGCCTTCAGCGTCCCTCTAGAGCCACCCAGTCGCTAGCTGCCCATGAAGTAAAAAGAGTTGTGGTTCCACTAGGTTCGAGTTGAGATGAAACATTGTTCTTGTGGAAATAACAAATACAGGTGAAGAGAGCATGTGTCCTGTTGCCCTCTCTTTGTTGATACTTGTCTTTTTCCGCGAGAACAATTGTTTTGTCTCAGCCTGTGGAGGTTTTTGTTGAAGCAGCATCCTCCACCAATTTGTTTCCATGCACAGTTATGGTTTATGTGTACATGCACCCATCAGTTTTAATCTACCGCTGCTGATTTTAGTTTCCTCGAGTAGCTTGACAGCAGCAACAAGTTGTGGCCATGCTGAAGGGCAGCATCCTGCAAATTAAAGAGGCTGCAAGGTAGCTTTGGCGGCTGTGGTCAGCAGCCCTTCTGAACTCTTGTGTTTGACCACCGCGCTGTTTTGAGGCTGCATAAACCATGGTAACTCAACACAGTATACTACTCTTTGCCCTACATAGCTGCACATGTGGCAACAACTGAAGACGGCAGCACTCCCAGAGGAGCAACCGTGCAGTGAAGCAGACTTGCAGTCTGACGCCTTGAGGCACGGCGGATGCTCTTATGAAAATTTTTTTCTTCCCTAAAACAAAAAGTACTCCGACTAAAATTTCTGGAATACTGAACCTTCCTAATTTGTACTACCTACCAAACATGTTCAGTTCTGCATTTTTATTTGGAACATACTAGTAAAACATTTTTGCCTGGGCATGAGGCATTTTGCATATATATATTTTATACTTTTAATTGGCTCTCTAGAGAATGTAGGTCATTGTTAAAATTTTGAGAAATGCTTTGGATTCACTACAGTACCTCAACTCCAAGCCAGTCCATAAAATCACCTAGTGGCCCCTAATAAGCTTGAACATGAAAATGTGATGCCTTTTTTTACAGCTGGGATATTTTTAAAGTGCGCCACAAGCTACTGTATTTGTAAATAGGTTTTCATGCGGCATGTTTTTTACGTTTTCCCTACCCAGGACAGACGCTGGAACTCAAGCCTGCCATGGAACAACGCAAACATCTTCTCTTACAAAAGGTGAGCTAAGAAAGTCACATTAATGCCTCTCAAGCAAGTGAATTCATGTGTGCTTTCCTGAATATGGTCACTGTGAGAATAATGCACCTTTATGGCACCGATTTGTTATGAGTGTATCCAAGCAGTGCCGAGAGGTGGACCAACTCTGCGGTTGCCGTCAAAGGTTACATCCAAGGGACTTGTCGATGCATGCGTCCGTGGCCTAATGGCTTCAACATCAGGCTTCTGTGCTAGAGGTCCTGTGTTCGAATTCTGCCGTTGAGCAATTTTAATAATGTCTGTTATTTATTACGCAGTACACTGTTGAAAATGACGAGTTTACAAAGTCACGAAGCTCTTTAAAGCCAGAAGGACGAAGCTTAGGCAAATCCATGTACTTCCCATAATTCCCATGCTGGGTCAAGCACTCCCATTGCAGCTCTCATAGACACTAGCGTCAGGGTTCCCTCTAGTAAATATTGTATGAAACTCCATGGTAGCATGGTGGAACATGGTTATAACGGCGCGTTTTGAGGACGGGACACAGAAAGAATGCACACAGGACAGACACTGATCCTGTGTGCATTCGGCATCTGTCCTGTGCGCATTCTTTCTGTGTCCTGTCCTCAAAACGCGCCATTATAACCATGTTCCATTAAGCTAGCAACCAACTAGCCCATCTCTGTTTGTTAATCTACAATAGCTATCACCGCGGCAACGCTAGGCCTAGCTGCTTTGACGTTTACTATTAAGCTTCTTGCCGTTCGGTGCCGTGTTTTTTCATTGAAAGAATTCGACGCTGTGAGCAATGGCACTGACTGCGCCTTTGTAATCTTTGCGATTGGCCTTGAAGCTTGGAAAGCATGGTGCGTTGCATAATGACGGGTCCCGAAAGTCAGCTTCACCTCAATACAGAAATTTTACGCAGTGAAGCTTAACAAAGTGTGGGAAGGTGCAATTTGTCTTTTTCACGGCGCGGTGGCGCATGCGCCCTGCCCAATCGGATTAGTCGCGAAACGTTTTGGAAAGGATGCGCGCGCGATCGCGCGGCCAGATGTTGGGGAAAAGCACCCCGAAAAGAAAAAAACAAAGCGCTCGGACGCTCACTGCAGCAAACACTTGTGCCATGTACCACGTTGGTACCCACTGGTCTATACCTCTACGTCAGTGCGGTGTCGAAAACGTGCGTAGCGTAAGACTACAGCTCCACAGAAAGGGGCCAGGGCTTCGTCCGGACTGCACCTTGAACCACGTAGTTGCCACCTTGCATTGACGGCTATCAAATTTATCGATTAGCCCCTGCATTACACTTGGGCGACACTTCAAAAACATCACGTTGCTGACGCAGTCTTCTTGCAGCGTCGACCCTCTCTTGCTGCTAGTGGCAGCTTGTGCCTGACCTCACATATTCGCTTAAGGTGCAGTAACACTGGGTCGATACGAGACCGAAGAGGTGCTGACACTAATCATTGGCTGCGTATTCAGCACTGTGTTGCTGAGACCATTTGATCATAATAGCCCGACAACGACGCAACCAACGGGCATGAGTTCTCATAGCGCTACGGGTTTTCTTGTCGACAACGCCAACGAAATCAGCTTACCGACCATGATCGATCGACCGAACCCCTCGCGATCGGCCGTTGAACCGACAAGGCAATAGCTGCAGCTCATTCACTTGTACATATAATTATTCACGCTCAAAATGCACCAACATAGCTTCAAAGTTGAGATGCACAAGCTTCAGTCTTCTCAAGCCATGCACATGAAGTTTGAGCCAATGTTGATCCTGTTTAGTGAAGGTTGGGCTAGGCCTGACCCTGTCGAGCTCGTGCACGCACTACCGATGGACCTGAACTTAAAAAATAAGCAGTCAGGATGGAGTAAACCGCTCTCATAGTTGAGTTGTGGTCCTATAGAGATTTGATATCAACTATTCTTCACTTTGCACAGCATGTACACAATAAGCGGCAAGCGATGACACAGTGCTGTGCCAACATCTTGTACTTTGGTCACCGTTCACAAACACTGCCAGTCGCATTCACTAGGTTGATGGTAGGCCTGTACATGTTGTTATGCTGACACACTTCTTAATTCCAGAAAGGCACTGTTTACCTATACGTCAAATGGGAAAGAAGAGACAGTGCATTTGGTACAGCAGCATAAGCTCGCTCAGTTACCAATGGTGTCAGCGATGGCATCCGCATTTTCGCTAGAGAACTACACGGCCTATAAGCGAGCGCTTATGCCAAGCACAGTTTTCTTTAATAATACTTTATGGCATGCGCAAACTGTAAGTGTGATGAAGTTAAACAAAAGTTACAATCAAAATTAACGGCCCGCAATATATATGTCTGGACCACAGTTGCAGTTGTTTAAGTGGCTTGGCCACTCAAATTGACTCATCTCAGGGTGGAACAACGCGGCTCATATGCACAGATATGTATGTGTTGCTACATTTTGAGATTATTTCATATCAGCAGTGCGCCGTTTCCACAGTATCCGAAGCTAACAGCGATCTGAAGCTGTATATGTTAAACAAATGCACCGCTTTGGCAAATCTAACGTGGAAGGCTGCGCTCGAAGGCTTCTTGAATAGGGACACTAAAGGTTACTATTAAGTGAGCGTGGACTGTTGAAATACCATCCCAGAAACCTCGAAACGCTTGTTCCGTGCCAAGGAGACACTTATTTTAAAAGAAAATGCGTTCTGAAGCGTCCGCGTACCTCTAGCGCAGTTCAAATTGCCCGCCCTCCGATCGAGGAGTACTGACATCATGGTCTCATAGTGACGTTGCGCCATCGGTGAGTAGAACGGCGTCCGCAGACGGCGCTATGGCTTTTCTGCGCAAAACACAAACGTGCAGCCAGAAACAGAGCCAAGACAGAGCCGACAGCAGAGCGAAAGCGGGAGTATGGTGGCTAGCGGAAGGAGAAACGCGCGACCATAAGCTGGTATTTTATTCTATGACACAATATGACGCAAACTTCGACGCTCGTCACAACGGACCCTGACAACGACAGATTGGCTCGCGATGCTGGGCTCAACTTCAGCGATTTGAGCACTGACGAGCGCGACCTGCTGCTGAGGGCTCGCACTGCCGGCGTCGTTGCGTACTACGACGGCGGCCTCGACACCGGCTCTCCGGAGCGGGAAAGCAATGAGGGCTTCCCACGACATCACAAGGAAGTGGCATCCTCACTGCTTGTTCGAAATGAAAGTTTCGCGAGCCAGCAGAACCCGCACAGCACGACGCAATAACGAAACTACTGAAACTCCAAAGCGTGCGCGGCGCAGAGTCGAGCGCGCAGAGTCGAGTAAAAACGAAACCTTTCGACCACCCATACTACTGAAGGGTAACGTCAAAATGTTATTTTTTCTTAGAATCAAATAGAAGTAGACAAGTAGCATTTTCTTCTTGTCTTATAATCGAATGAAATGATATTTTTAATATGAGTAGTTGAGTATTAGCAACACAAATTATGAGGAGTGCTTTCGTCATCGGGCTAGTACCGGAATGTCGCTGGGGGGGTCTCAAATCGTGTCATGCATTTACCTCAATTTCTCGGTTACTAAAGCTCTGTTCGTGATTATATTGACGCCTTAGACGATCTAGAACATTGCTCTACCACTTTGACTTGACTTTCTGGTAACCTTTAGTGTCCCTTTAAACAAATGCACCGCTTTGGCAAATCTAACGTGGAAGGCTGTGCTCGAAGGCTTCTTGAATATCGAAATGTTTATTGAATGTGTAAAAGGAATACAAAAAGCAATGTACAAGCGCAGACATCAGCGACAACAAACTCCAAGGCAGCCGCGTTGGCAGATGGAACTCAGCGTGCCTTTATCAGCCGCACTGTTAGCACAACAGCACACTCAGACCTGTTTACTCAGTAGTCGATGAGTGAACAACATGCTGCCCCGAAGAAACCATTAATAATTAATCTCGATCCATGAAACGCACAATCAATGCATACGCAACATGGACACAGGTACAGAAATCAACCGGCAAAATACCCGGCGCCCTTCAAGAATGTTTCTAGCGAGTGTTTCCAGCGCATCAGAGGGTAGCACAGAAACATAAAAAAGGTGGATTGTCATGGGACACGGTATGTATTGCTTAATGATGCACCTGTGCACCCGCCGTGTCCTGTCACAGTACAGTAAAACCTCATCAAACCGTACCCACTTAGAAAGTAGTTTAATTTTAAAAGTAGTAAAGTGAAATCCCTGACTCAGCAGCCATTGGACATAATGTGTTTTGTATCCGCATAAATTGTACCAGCTTATTGTGTACATATCGGTTAAAATGTAGTGTTTCCACTTTTCGTCACACAAACACGGCGGTGCGTCATCCCCATCAGGCAGCCCGGCAGAACAACAAGCCCCGGAGACCGAAGCAACAGCCTCCAAGCGCCGTGTGCATTTGCGTGTGAAGCCACATCAACATCAACATCATTTTGGTGCCGTGCCAGAGAGTTTTGTGGCATCGTGCAATCCAGGACTTGCGTCATGCCGAAGCTTGGATAAAAAAAGACGCCGGGTGCTCAGCATAGAAGAAAAATGAGACATTGTTCGTGCTATCGAACGTGACACGAAGAAGTTGGCGCTGGCACGCGACAGGCATCTGCTATTGACTATGGCGTGTGGCATTTGGAATGCGAAGAAGTTGCTTGGCAGCACTGCTGCGACAGCGAAGAGATGTTGGCTACGAGGTTTGACTTTTCACCGTCGTTGCCTCTGCTGTTGCCGAAGTGTCGACTAGCGACAGTCATGAGGACGACACAGAAAGCGACAGCACGGGTTATTTGGGCCCGGCACTCGCAGAAGCTGCACTACACAAGACTGTACTGTTAGTTTTCACATGGCACACCTGGCTGGCAAGTTTTATCGAACTTTACTTCTTATGCTGTTTTGCGGCTGTGTCCTGGGTTATTTTCATGCATTTGCAAACCTTTCTTCATAATTTTCTTCGCTACTTTCTTGAGCTTTAAACAGGTTGCCTCTTTATTTCTGTGTCATATGCTGCCTTTCCTTTCATTATGTTAGTTTTTCCTACATTTTCTTGCAAGCTGGCCAAGTAAGTTACAGTTAGCATTGTGTTCTTATCATACTTATCATACTGTTCTTGTCATACTACATGCCATTTCTGTCCCGTATGTTATATGACACCAAATAAAATATTTTTGATAGCATATTTGTCCCATTCGTATAATATATCTTGCCCTGTCTGCTCTGTTTGCCATGTAGAACATGCACTAAATTCAAGGAGAAACGAGTGTGCACATGGAGTTGTGAAGAGGTGCTGGTGTACTGGTTGTGACACGCCTCAAAATGTGTGCAGGTAGATGAGGTGAATGTGCTGAAGGAAGAGTTTGAGCAGAACAGCCAGGTCCTGGAGGCCCAGATGCAGGCCTTCCACCCGTCCACACTGCAGGACAACCTGCGTATGGCCACACAGGCTGCAGAGGAGGAGGCCGACACCATCGCCCAGCAGTTTCTCGACGGTTAGCCACTTGCATTGTTGCTGTAGTGCTTCTCTGCCTCCTGTCAGTTGCACGGGATGTCAGTAGCTTGGTAGCCATTCTTGCATTTAACTTAAGTGACGGCATGGTAGGCATGCGGCCCTGTGTTGGCATATCTTTTAGGAAAGCCAAGACACCTTGAAGATGCATCTGGCTCTTGCCTACTGTTCTAGTTATGCTAGATCAGCATGTAATATAGTGTTTTGCTATGTTAATACATACAGGTATGTTATCAGAAGATAGAGTAAGTGCAGTTAAACCTTGATACGTATAATGAAGTCAATAAAATCAGCACTTTGCTTTGTTAAAGCAAAACTTCATTATATTGAAATGCGATCTTTTATGCAAATAAGTACAGTAACTGATGGATTTTGCTTACAAGAAAGGGGCTGCAAAATACAGTAGAAACTTGTTCATACGTTTTGGAAAAAACGACTAATTGAGAAAACGTACGATCCGAAGTAGCCAAAAAAAAAAATCGACAGACTCAACTATTGTGACATCTACGTAATACGAAGTGTCGCGGGGATCACTGTGTCACGAGACGCCGACACGCGTCGAGCTGGTGGTGCTCCAGCAGCCCGAGATGCCTTTTGTTGTTTTCCTGCGTGGTATTCTAAGAGAGCAGCGGGAAAGCGCAGCGAAACTAGCTGGTGCGCGTCGCCGGATACCGCCAAAGTGAAACGTGATGGCCACATCGTGCCGCCTGCAGCAGGGAACGGCGGTGCATTTGGGTTATTGCCTGCTAAATGTGTGCAGTATGATACCAATGGCATTACGCATCACGCGCTGTAAAATAGATGGGTGACGATGCTTATTGCAATAGGTTGGGCGGTGATAGCTGTGAATGCGGTGTGCGACGTACCCGGGCAGAGATATGCTGGTACCGGAATAAGAAATTGTGCACGCCATCGTTTTCACATGAGATGGGCAGCTATATACTGTTCTTGATCGCGTACACCTTGCACCTATTCTTGTTCGCATAGGATCTAGCGGCCAGAAAACGTATTCGAACGCAGTCTGCAGCAAGGAACCATGGCGCATTTTGGTCATCCCCTATTAAAAGTGTGCGCTACGCTTCCAACGGTACCATGCGCTATGAAACAAATAGGCGAAGGTGCTTATCGCAATAGGATTGGTGGTGGTAGCTGTAAATGCCGCGTGCGACGACCTCGAAGAAGATTTGCTAGTACCGAAATGAGAAACTGAGTGCACGCCGCGTTTTCACACGAGATGGGTGTGAGAGTATTGCGGTGTTGCTGCCGTGGTGGGCAGCTATACACCATTCTCAATCATGTACGCGTCACGCATTTTCTTGTTTACGTGGGATCTAGCGGTGTGAAAACGTAACATATGATCGCAATTTGGTGACGTACTGAACGTTGGTGCCAAAAAATTATGTTTTCCGAGAACATATGAATCGGTAAAAAATTAGCATAACTCTATTGGGTAATTTTTTTGTTTTCTCAATTGTGCCGAGAAAACATACGTAACAGCAATGTATCAACGAGGTTCTGCTCTATTCTGCATTATCGCAAATTTAAATGCAAATTTGAATGAGAAAGAAAAATCTATGTTGTTGAATTTGACAGTGAGCGATGAAAAGTACTGTTTCATGCTGTGTTGATGATATCTTCACATTGGCAGTATGTAGCTGGAAAGCTGTTCACAGCAACTGTCATTTAACTGCAAGTGTTTGCTGCTGCTTTATTCATCCATTAGAGTGCCAGCAATGCTTTGACTGTCGTGTGTGTATACAGACTTGTAGAACACACTTGTCTATTCTTTTCCAGGAAAACTAAGCACAGATCTGTTCCTTTCGAAGTTCATGGAAGTAAGAATGGTGAGTAGCTTTGTGTCTTATGACACCCATTCATTTTCTTGAGCTAACTTTAGCCTACACTGGTAAAGAAAAGTAACCAGTAAAGTTTGTTTCTTTAAACCCGCATACCCAACACTATGGCTGCTTGAGATGGGGTTCTGTAGAGTCTGGTTTCTTGTGCATTGCTAATGTTAGAATGTTACGTACTCAACCCAGTTTGCCATGCTAAAGAATTATAATCTAAACTAGCTGGTGGTCATCTTGAGATACAGTTGATAAGCAGCGTTGATCAATGCCTTCAATTTCACTAAAGATAGGATGTGCTACAGATTTTGAACTTTCAAATGAAATTTTGGACTTAGCATTCTGGGGGGGAGGGAAATCCGGGAGAAGAGGTAACATCCTCACAGCTATCAAGAGCTGTATTATCAAATTACACTGTACCTTGACAGTGAGCAATATTTATCTAACTATTCGCAATGCAACATAATGATTCTTCTTTTTTCAATATTAAGAACTATTAGGTTGAAATGCATCCTTATTACCTCATTTTACAACATTATTCTTGAACAAAAAAATTATCAAGTGTGGCATGTTTTGAATCTCTGCATGGTAATTTAGCTCTCGATTTTGTCACGATCCACCCGGGTTCGTGAACGAGGGAGGGCTCGAGGCACCCTCCGTTAGACGGACGCTCTGCAGCGTGGTGGTGATGAACGTTGACTGTACGCCGAGCTGCTGTGCTCATCGGTGTTTATTGGGTGTGGTGCGCCAGGGTGCCTACGGAGCATGGAAGGCCACCGAGCCTGGTAGGCCAACAAAGATTTGTCCGAGGGGGCGTCACATGCTTGTTACAGATTTCTTTAAACAAAGTCTGAACACTGAAATATGCAGGCCATTTATATATTTACTGTTGAACCTCGTTATAATTAAGTCACATTTGTGGGGATGCGCGACTCACGCGCGTCCCCAGATATCTTGTTTTCCCCCATCTCCTGCAATCCCGCTTTGCCGCGTGGCCTGCGTGACGCTCGCGGCGGTCGATGTGGTTGAAGCGCAGTGCGAGAGATGGCGCGAGTGTTGCGCTGCTACCGGCAGGGTTACTTGGGTGCGGGAGCGGAAGGCGCTCTCTTGGGTTCGGGACAGCGAGCAGTACGGTCGTGCCATGCCGTGCGTGCGCCGACCCATGCTTCTGCGAGACCGTCTCGCATGGCCGCCTTGGAACGCGCCACCATTCGCGTGACCGTACACACGAACGACCAGGCGTTGGGATCCAGCATGGGGCGAACATTTTCGCTCGCTATCCGGTCGCGCTGAGTCGCACTTCCTAGATTTGTCGCGCGCCCATCGGCATGTTTTGTGGATAGCAACTCGGCTAGCAGGCATTGATCTATGAAAGGTGTAATAAATGCCCTTGTGATTGTTTGCACTACTGTGCTGTCGTTCCTTTGTTCCAAGAGCACGGGAGGGGCACTCCACATCTGGCTGCCCAACGTGGGACTCTTGGGGCATTGGACGATAGTTTTAACAGTTTTGCTTCGTTCGAGCCCTTTGTTTGAACCGAAGCGTAGGGCTAGCACGGATTTTAAACGCTAGCGTTGGCGGCGTGCTTTCTTGAGCGAGGCGACGGTGGCTGTAGTGTGTTTGAACATGTCAACATGCTAAGCCTTTTCAAAAGTGTTTCTTTAATGACATTCGTTGGTACGAGAGCCACGTGGTCTGCCTCCTGGGAGAGTGAGGCTCAGTGCCCGCAGAGCATTGGCAAGCCTGAAGCGAGTGAGTACGGAAGCCTCGTGGGTGGTCCGAATTTCTTATGTAAATAGCTTTTTCTATCTCTTTGACTCTGATGAAGTCGCGGCTCTGGGAGCCGGGTGGCCGCTGGCCACGGGTGCCACTACGGGCTGACTGGTATTGCGGCCTGGCACCGGGCGCTCCGACACCGTCTGGGACGGTGGGCGCCGTCAACTCGGATGCTGTGTGCACCGAGCGGAGTAGGACCACCTCACAGAGCTGACGTCTCCTCGCGGCTGCCTGTTTTGCGCTCATTTTGGGTGTTGTTTTTGGATGCCGGTTGTTGTCAGGGTAGCGATGCTTTAGGCCTAAGGCTTTACGAAGCTGCCTGTCGCACGTGGAGAGACACAACCTGGTGGACCGTGGCGTTGAGGTGTTGCAATTTGCTTCCCTCATTCTATTTAGCCTCGCACGAATTGAAATTACTCGTTCGACTCAAGGAAGCGAGCTTCATTCACATGAACTTAGCATCTGAGTAGCTGCCTGATCTTTTGCTAGCCGAGTTGAACATCGTACCACGTGGGCGATGCGCATGCAGAATTCCTCTCCCTTGCACTACTTTAGTGTTTGCAGAGTGTGTTGAGTGTACGCAGCGTGATTGGATTCACCCCTGGTTTGCCGTCACCTGCACATCGTCTGCGCTGCTGCCCCGACTACGATCGAGCCACCGGGCAATGGTGATGCTGTGGCGAGTTCGGCGCAGCGACTTCGGCGGCGGAGAAAAGAGCCGGCGGTCACCGACAGCTACTGCGGCTCTCGCCAGCAGGGCGCATCGGCGCGAGCGACGCTTGCTCGTACCGACTACTGCGTTGTCGTCTCCGGAGTCCTGGCCTGGAATTGTGACGTCGAGTCTGCAAAGCTGCTGCTGTGACCGGCGGACGCCAGCGGTGTACCCAGGGACAATGTGGGCTCGTATGTTATGGACAGCGTGTGGACATTTCCTCAGCGCGGCCACTGTTGCATGTACTATCTTGTTCGCGAAGCATGCGTTGATGTTAGAGCATGTGACATGTTTCGCCGGAATATGTAGTGATTTAAGGTTGGGGGGGTGTGGGGATGCGCAACTCACGCGCGTCCCCAGATATCTTGTTTTCCCCTATCTCCTGCAATCCCGCTTCGCCGCGTGGCCTGCGTGACGCCCGCGGCGGTCGATGTGGTTGAAGCGCAGCGCGAGAGATGGCGCAAGTGTTGCGCTGCTACCGGCGGGGTTACTTGCGTGCGGGAGCGGAAGGCGCTCTCTCTTGGATTCGGGATAGCAAGCGGTACGGACGTGCCGTGCCACACGTGCGCCGACCCATGCTTCTGCGAGACCGTCTTGCGTGGCCGCCTTGGAACGTGCCACCATTTGCGTGACCGTACACGCGAACGACCAGGCGTTGGGATCCAGCATGGGGCGAACATATTCGCTTGCTATCCGGTCGCGCTGAGTCGGACTTCCTAGATTTGTCGCGCGCCCATCGGCATGTTTTGTGGATAGCGACTCGGCTAGCCGGCATTGATCTATGAAAGGTGCAATAAATGCCCTTGTGATTGTTTGCGCTACTGTGTTGTCGTTCCTTTGTCCCAAGAGCACGGAGAAGAACCCCACACATTGTACAAAAATACCATTTCTATATGCTCCGTTTTTTATGAGCATACCGCAGATGCTGGCAAGAGAAAAATTGCGATCAGGTCAATTCGAAAGAAATGCAAGCGGGATGCCTCCAACTTTGATGACCCTTGACAGCTTGCTGTGCCAATTCATGCCATGGGAACAACAATAAACTGTGTATACGTGCACTCCATTGCCCCAGCGATCTTCCCATAGAACTCAATGTATATGCATACCGCTTATAGTGCAGCCGCGTGAGATGAAGTAGCGGTTACAATACTGTTGGAAAATCGCGCAGACAGGCAAGGCAGCGAGCACACTTCTCGATGAGGTGCATCGGAGTGCAGAGTGACAAGGGTGATGTGGAGGAAGAAACGTGGAGCAATCAAACAAACAAGAAATGGAGGAAAAATTTTTTTAAAATGTGGCAGCAGCATACTGGCTCGGCAGGCATTTGGGTGTTGCCTATGTGATGGAGCAGTCCTTTGCTCCAGCCGCTTGTCAGCTATGCACGGTCTTCATAGAATGCCTGTGCATTGTCACTCTTTGGCTTTTCAGTCTGTGCGCAGAATATGAAAGAGTGCCTTCTATCACATCATAAGTAACTATACTTACTTTAATGCAGACCACTATCTACGCTAATCTGTCTTCACACTACACTAATCCATTGTCTACACTAATCCATCTTGACCATCATTGTGCACACACATGTATAGTAGCACAGCAGGCCTCGAAGCATTTTGTGATTGTGCTGGTGAAGCGCTGCAAGCCTTTGATTTCATAAAAAGACTATCACTGTACAAAAGCGGGTGCTTTTAAACAACAGCAACAAAGAAACAAGAGAAGAAATACCTTTTTTTTGTATCCTGGCACCCAGCAGCGGCCATTGCACAGAACGACCATTGTACGAAATCAGAGATGCTGATAAGCTGATCGACCACTGAGGTCTTATTATGTAACAATCCATTCCATTTTCTTTTATTTTTGTCATTCATTGCCACAGCTTTGCCTGAGCCAGTGGCAAAGGGAGAAAAAGAATGAAAGCAGATATGAATTGTTATAAAATATGATCCCAAAATGGCAGAAAAACCCTTGACTGCACATGTAGAGCAGTTTATTGTAAAACAAAAAAAAATTAAATTATGGGATTTTACGTGCCAAAACCACTTTCTGATTATGAGGCACGCCGTAGTAGAGGACTCCGCAAATTTCGACCACCTGGGGTTCTTTAACGTGCACCTAAATCTAAGTACACGGGTGTTTTCGCATTTCGCCCGCATCGAAATTCGGCCCCCGTGGCCAGGATTCGATCCCGCGACCTCGTGCTCAGCAGCCCAACACCATAGCAGTTTATTGTAACTGCGGTTAGATGGCACAGTATGTACTGAAGCTAACGCAAGCAAGTTATACACTCTGCTGCATGTATTTCATTTTGGCGTAATAGTACATGACCGTTGGCTAAAGCATGGTGTGCTGTGTGCATTATGTCCAGGAGAGTGCATGCTAGTTTGGCATGTTGCGTAGTAGTCGACAGCTCGTGGGAGTTTTGAACTGCTGAAAGACGAGTTGCTAGCAGCAGCACGCGGCACTAGATTTCAACCTAGTTAGCACAAAATTGTCAGTAAACTATCATGAACTAAAAATTTTCTTTATATTCATATACAGGAACCATCTGGTCTGTTAGAATGAGGTTTTAACTACACGTGAATGTCAAGAGTAATTACAAGTTATATGTTGTAATATTTATTAGTTCTTTGTGCTGAGGTTTGACTGTACATGATTCTTTTGCCTTTCGTGCACTAACAAAGGCGACACGTCACTGTGCATGCATTTTATTACCACGTTTGGTTGCATTACTTGTTTAATCTAGAATAAATTGGAAGGGATGCCATCTGCAGAGAAACCAGACAAAAAGTGGATTTCACTGCAATGGAGTATTGTTGCTGTCTGTCATTGTTCAGGTAAAATGTGTTCTGTCCTTGTTTAGTGCTTACTGTGAAGCCATGTCAAAATTTTTTTTACTACAAATTCTACAGTCAACCCAGATCATGAGAAGGGCGTCTGTAGACGATTAAGAATTGATTGAAGCACATACAGCAGCGTATCATTATCCTAGCAAGAAAATAGAAGTATGCATAATCAGTGCGTTCTACTAGTACTCGCCCACCTATGAAGCAGAAACCGGGAGGATAACAAGGAAACTTGAGGAAAAACTAGGAATGGGCGATGAATTAGAAAATGGCGGGTGTAAGGTAAGCAATATGGCAGCATGGATAGCATGCTGGTGTAGCGTATATTCTCATTGAACATTATGAGGCAGAAGTGGAGTTGAGCAGGTTATGTAATGCATAGAGCAGATAGTACCAGTGTATGCCAGGGTAACAGAATGAGTGCCAAGGAGAGGGAAACTCAGTCAAAATGGCACAGGATCAGGTCACATTACAATTATAGACAGGAACGAGAAGGGGGGGGAACTGAGGCTCGATTTTCGTTAGTCTCAACACTATGAACCTAAGAGATAACAAAGCGCCAAGGAAAGCATAGGGAAAATTACTTGCTGTTCTTAATTTAAATTTATAACTGATAAAGGGAAATGAAAGTGGATGAAAAAACTAAAAACAACTTGGCACCAGTGTGAGCCGAACCAATGACCTAGGTAGGGTTCTGACAACACACAAGACACGGGTAAATGGAGATCTTTGGGCCTTTGTTTTGCAGTGGGTTGTGATTCCAGACCAAAATGCATGCATATTTAGTCAGGGACCGAGAGTGAAACTTTATACATAGTGAAGCATTAATTTGCATAACGTGATTATGTTGCAACGAGGGTTTACTGTATTTTGCCGTGGTATATGAGGTGCTTATTAGAGTGAGACTATGTGTGAAGTGTATGCGCCTGCATTTTTCTTTCCAGTTGGGTCACGTTCGGCGAGTGAAGGAGGAGAAGCTGCACGCCCAGCTCCAGGAGCTGCACAGGCACCGTTTCTGATGCGAACAAAGACGTCCACGTCAGCTGACCTTCTGGGTGTGCATTGTCGTCATGCTGCACATGCGACACTCATCAGTGTACATACTATATGTGGGCTCCTGGGAGGCCTGTCTTTGCACTCAGTGGACGAGAAGAGCGGCCTTTTTTTATATCAAGCAAATTAAAACTCGTGTACATATACTTAGACAAATAATCCTTATTTATAAATGCAAAGCAGCGGCTAATGACAGAAGACGATGCTGTGAAATATGAAGAGGAAGTGCCCCAGGTGTTTTACCTAGAGAAGTGAACCGTACAGCTTTTTCTTTTTTTTTTTACAACTCTCTGGCAAACAATAAAACAAATGCTGTTTTGCAGTTTGGTTGGAAGTACCATTAGTGATAAGGGAATTTGTTGTTCTACTTATTGTATGCTAACAGGTAAGTCACAGTGCCTAATACTGTGTTTCCAGTGTTATGAGCTATAGGGACATGTCAGTAAATATTGAGACTTTATGGTTCTGTAGAGACAGGAATTCCATTCCAACTTATGGAACTTTTTTGTTTTTACCATTGCTCCATCTCTAATAATTTGTAATGTAATGGTGTGCGAGGACACCACCCTGGGTCACATCTTTCGTTGCCCCAAGTGCATGCATCACATTTCAGTGGAATAGTTTTCCATGCTGGTCACTTCAGGTAAGCACTCCTAAGTCATGGAAAAGGCTGATTGGTGCAACAGGGGTGCACATATCACACACATTGGAGCACACTGTGCTATTTGGTTGTCTGCTTTACTTGCGTGCATGTGACTATTAGTGTGCTGTTAGAAATACTCGTGAGGGAGGCAGTTTATTGGAACAGCTATTTTTCATTGCCATTTTATACTTAGCCACAAACAGTAAAAACTGCCTGGCAGCTGTGGATGCTCTGTTTGCTGCAGGTCTTGGCAAGTTTTACTGTAGATGGTGGTGCTGACATCTATACTCCAGTTCAGTAATCCCTTGCAGCAGAACCAAAGCAGCAAGGCCCTGTGAGCACAGATTCTTGCGCAGCAAGATGTGCTATAGTTCGGGACTTTTTACTTCACTAAATTGCCTTGACAAGCGGTCCCATCGACAGGTGTTTATGTACTTAGAATCTTATCTACAAGTCGCAGCTGCAGCTTCTTGCATGATTTTGGTTCCTTTTTTAATAAAATATTTATTGAGGTTCTATGATACTGGAAATACAGTGCTCCACTTGTTCGAGTGACAATGTACAAAGAACAAAAGAAATCTGTGCAACACTGCTGTGTAAACATTAATGTGCATTTAAAAGTACAAACAGTTAATTGCTTTGCCACTGGATCAATTAATATGTGTAGTCAACACAGCCACAGCACCGCGGAGAGCTTCCTCCCGGGTAGTGCTTCATCCTTTGCAAAAATGGCTCCCGGAGACTCTCCTATGCTGTATTGTTCCAAGCTGCTCTTTTACACGAAAGGAACAAAGCAGCTGGTGAGAACATGCTTTGAACAATGCGGAAGGAGTATGGTAAGGGTAGAAGCACAAACTTTGTAATTAAAGAGCAGTTGCACTTACGAATGCCAGTGACCGCACACCTGTACAAGTGGATGTTACGAGAGGGATCGAGGGATGGTGCCACCACGCCATGTGTTACACGCTGGCCGAGCACTCCTGAATCCTTTGCTTCCTTTGTCTCCATAACCATCCTTCTCGGTGACGGCAAGTGCTTAGGTTCACTAGTGAGGAGCGAGCCCAGATACCCTGCAGCAGCTGTGCACGTTCACAAGCCAAGTGCAAACAGAGTCATCCAGCGGTCCCTCATCACGTAAAGTTTGGCATTTACACTTCATGCATGCACAGCTACACACGTTCACAAAGAAAGTCAGTGGCGGAATAGCTGTGCCAAACTGTGCCGAGGGCAATCCTTTGCACCATCCTATGCAAAAACTGCATTTTAGCAGGAAATTGGGCCGAGCCTGTGCCAAAGCATGCATAGAAGCAAAACCCATCTTCTGTCGATGCTACGCAGCTAGCAAAACTGTAACAACTGCCCTGTGTCATCACCTCCCTCCATCCTGTCTGAGGCGGTTTTATTCACAATGTCTCACCGACTGGCCTACAACTTTACCCTGCTAAAAAATGCTGTAATCAAAACAGACAGCACGCTATCATCATCATCATAGAAAGAAGCAGAGGCCCGTTCGTAGGACTGGGGAACTCTATGGGCCCATCCGAGTTGTCGGGTTCGTCATTCGAGCATTTTTCTTTGACGGACGTATAATGTAGTGCCACTGTACTGTCTTGCTGGCACATTCTTTTGATGTTCACTGAACCCGCGTGGTAGTGCGGAGTTTGCCAAAGGAGGGCGTCACATTTTGGGATTAAAGGTAAACTATTTTGATGTCTATGGGTGATAGTGGGGCTTTGTAAAAGAGCCGCTGCGTTGAGTTTGTGTCGCTGCAGTCGCCAACACAAACGCAAAACCATATTTGCGGGTCGCGCATGTGCAGTGGCGCTGACGCTATTTGCGGCCACAAAACCTCTGTGGCCCCTATTCGAAAATTTCCTAATGTACACCCGGCCACAAAAGTTTATAAACGAGATATCAGGAAACGTTTAATTCCGAAGCAGCGCCTGTAGTAGTAGCCAGTAAAATTGTATTCGGCAATGTTGATAGCATATTCTAGTCAAGGACCAAAATGTTAATACCAGGCTATGTTGCAAGGTTGTGAAGATATTCAGCTTTTTCTCGGGCTTCATGGTCCGTAATATTTTGTGGCCACAGGTGTGCATGGCGTGACATGAGTATATTGCATGATGTCGTGTTCTTTGCAGGCGTGCGCAATCAATACGTGTTGCGGTGAGCCTTTGCCCACAAGCCATTACTGTCACAATGTGTTGCATCCTGGGTTAATAAACATGCGTTTGTTGACGATCTCTCTCTGGTGCTTTATCTGCGCCGTGTCGACAAACCTGGTCGTTGCGCCCTTTGTGCGTCGTGGTGTGGAGGAGCGTCGCCTCCTTTTCTGACTGCACTTGCAGGGTAAGCCTCGCATAAACCAGTCTCCACAAGATATCGACTATATTAGATAATATTTGCATTATATATGGTAAGCACACGTGCGTTGGACCCTGCATCAAAATTAACTGCTTGCTGCTGCACTAAATCGGCTTTTTGCCTGTGCCAGGACCTGAAAAAGGTCAAATGGCTGTTCCACCACTGGTATGTGTAAACAGAAATGCCCAGCGTTCGGTTTTCATGTAGTGCTAGGCCGATAACTGCCAGCAATGCTTATGTAGAAAGCTATCATTGGACTGTCCATTTGTCCACCACTGTGAAGTGCATGCCTCTGGTGTGTACCATGAGTACATATGTCACCACACAAATATCTTGCCATCACAAACTGCTGCTTCGCTGGTTCAGAAAGTGAAATTTACACCACTCCTATCGCTGCATCTGATCTCGTGGCACAGTTGCCCAGTGTTCGTAGACGCAATGGACATGAGAAAATAGGAAGAAAAAATTATGCAGATATCCCATGCACTGTGGGAATCTATATAAGCGAAGCTTTCTGTGCTCTTTGCGTTGACTGACAATAATTGGCAGTGAGGTGGATGGCAAACATTTAAGTTCTTCAGCGTTCAGTGCAATACAAGAATTGCGAGTTGATGCTAAACATTACCTTGCGTGCACCACTTGCGTTTGTCTACGTAGTACAGGGAACACACGGCGAGACATGTTTGCTTGAGGCATTGTTGTGCACCATTTTTCATAGCCTGCAAGAAGGTTAGCACTGTAACTGCCTCACATGGCGCCTTGCATCTTGGCAGAAGTGCTAAACTTCTTCCACGATGATCCCTTACCTGCCAAATTGAAAATCTGATTATGAAAGACGTGATAAAGGGTAGTTCCACGTGGCCATATTAATTTTGGCCACGTGGGACTATTCAACGTGTATATAAATCTAAGTACACGAGTGGTTTTGCACTTCGCCCATTGTAATTCGGCTGCCGGATCATGATTGAACCCACGACCTCAAGTAATGCCATGGCCACAAAGCTACTGCAGCAGGTACAGAAGTATTCATTTCATGGGCGGCTAGCTTCCATAGTGTCATCCAGATGCTGCGGTGCTTTACGCGGCTTTGCGTCTGCGCGCCCTGCGTCAATGTCAGCTTGACAAACTTGCATGGTTTATTTTTCAGAAATAGCAGAAACGTAACATACCTTGAATTTGAATAAATCCAATTTGTCTGCAACTGCTGCTGTGTCTAGTAGCATTTCCTTGCTTTCTTGCATCAGATTTTCTCTCTTTACCTCCTCTCTGGACTGTAGCATGTTGGTACAAAGATAAGCACTGCAGCTTCTGCAATGCTTTTTTTTGGGGTGCTGACACAACCGTAGCAGTTGAGACGGTATTGTGGCAACACTCGGGGAGCTCCAGATGGCATTGTGGTGACGTAATGAAAAGGCTTAAATGAGTTTCATGTGTCGCCTTCACCCTCTACCGCACTTCTGCCATGTATATGCATGCTGTTACAATCGGCCAGTGGGGGTAGTGACCTTCTAGACTCTCTCGCCCCACTGACGAATTGCTTTGGGAAGCTGGCAATGCATCCGCCTTGGACAGGCCTGCGGCACCAGCAAGGCGAGACACGTTTGACGGACCAAGTATTGTTTGTTTGTTCACTGCCGCCTTCACGGACCAATGGGAGCAAGAAAACTCCAGGAAAAGGGTGTTCTAAGACATTCCCTCACAGACTCCGGCAACCGCCATGGTCATTCGACATACGCGCCAGCTTGAGTCAAGCGTGGCAATCCCAGTCTACAAAGCTCCTCTCCTTTCAGAGTGTTCAGTGAAAAAAGGTGCGGGAGTGATTGTGTGAACCCTCGCCCTCAACGCGGGTCCTTCGACAATTTTGGACGCTTCGATTGGATGAAGGGGGGCAGCAGTTTTCCCTGGTCTAGGGATCTAGGGACAACAGAGGGGGTTTAAGCAAACTTTTCTGCCTCCTCGGTGTGCTTCACTTCAGTCATGCTAGACTGATGAGATGTAGCATTCTCTACTCTTCATGTAGATGTTGTAAACAAACCCAGTACTCCTCGTTCTCAATGAGAACACGACACATTCCTTGCTACAACAACATTCTTAGCGTGGACGAGTTGGATGACGGCATGGGCCAGTTACCCCTTTTGACATGCCCGACCCGAACTCTTACAATGCTGTAAGCCACAGCCCGATGTGCCGTGCCAGACAGCAACAGTGTAAAAGTCGAAGGAAGAGGCAAATAAAGCTTCGTTCTGAAAATGCATGACTTTTGCTGTGGCATTTTTCTTAGTGCCAGCAGACACAAGTGTTTATTGCCTTCCTGAAAACTCGTGGGCTTCCCAAGTGAGCAGACAAGGTGCAGAGGGATGCATTTAAGAATGCGCTTGCTCTCCTGATTTAACAAAAAAATTTGTAGCTTCCGCAGTGCTGTGAGGAACTACTGAAATGGAGTATAGGCAAAAAAGCGGTAGCAAATCTGGCACTATTCATGGACTTCTGAAGGTACAGCCTGCCTGTGTTGTGCAACACCAATAGAATGAACCTTTGCACACTCTGACGTATACAAGAAAAAGTTCTACATGCATTCCTTGGCCTTCCTAACGTGCACATCCATAGCAGCCACTATCACCTAGCGTGTCAACACCCAATATCAACAAATATTGCAGCAAACACAACACACACACGAATGTCACACACCTCTTTACAATATTGCTTGCTTCACAACCCCTAACCTGCATGAGGGTTTCAACTGTATCCATGCTGCTCATCATACCTCAAACTATGTGCTTGCAGTGTGGCCATTGTGGTCCCTACATTAACCTTATGTATGCCTTACCATTTTAAGCATCAAGAAGGAGCCACAAATGTCATCAGTAGCTTAGAAATGGGCATTAGTGTTACTATTTACACGAACTGATTGGTTCAAAAATTGTGTTTATCAATTTTTTGCTGTATACTTGCTTATTTTGATGTAGTTCAACAGCAACAACTATAAGCCACATGAAAGTGCCAGTTGGGGAAGGATGCAGCTTGCTACGAGCTGCCAGAAGTCCGGATTTCAATGCCAATGTATCGCCTTTATTGAACTTCATTTCAAAAAATAACAAAACGCACTTGTCCTCACATCTTCTCCACAGTCCTGATACCAAGGATAAAGAAACCCTTGGTCATAATGGCTGCTGTTGCCTCGCAGAGTAGCAGGCGTCCCTTGTTAATGTTTAAAACCTTCCCTGCATAGAGAATGTGCTCAAAGTTAAGAAAAGGAAATGCTTCAGCGTCATGTCGGGACTCGCTGAACAGAATAGTCGCAATTTTCTTGTTTCACAAGTTCACTAGCACTATTTGAACTAGTTTCCAGCATGCAGTAGAACACAGAATGGCATCATATCCTGGCATCTTGGGTGGTGTTCAACACTACACGTGACACCAGCACACCTTTCAATAGACAAAGGAAAGTCTTGTGTTAGGCAACATTTCACAGCATGCTCATGTTTTCAACTGTCTGTTGTGCCACATTAATGAACTACCACCGAGTTGCACAATTCAATGTGGCAAACTGCTGGGAGACTGGAACAGTGTGATGACAACCCACCGCATACAGCACTTTTTCATTTTTTCTGTTGCACCTGCACAATAGTCACTAATAGCCAGAATAAGCAGTCAGGTGCAACTTTTATGCTTCAGTAAAAGAAATCCACGGCACTGTAGACTGACACTTGCCTGTCACACGATCCTTCTCAATGCAGTAGCAGTTGTCATAGAACTCCGAGAATGTCTGTGACAGATCAAACAGGTAGTCGCACAGTGGGTGCAGGTACAGCTCTTCAAGCATCGTGGCCAACACTTCGGGGAAGCGTAGCAGTGCCTTTGCCAGTTTGCGCTCTTTGGGGTGTTCAACAGGCACAGTCACATCTTCATTCCTCAGCGCATCCAAGGACAAACCAACATTGCGTGCTATTGACCTGCAGAGTGATGCGACACGCATGAGGCAATTTGGAACCTTTTGTGCTTACATTAATTTTGCACTCAAAAACTACAGTTGTGTTACAAGTATTTCAGTAGTAGGGAGGAATCAAAAATAAATCACAAGGACGTTACTGTGTTGCGCACAATCTAGCTGGTGCAGTGAAGGGTTGGAGAAAATAAGCCAAATCTGGCTGATCAGCCTCTACCATGACGGCAGCAGCTTCCATGTTTCAGCAATGCAAGATGCATTAATATTAGCACTGTGTCACTGAAGCAAATTATGAAAATGAAACAGTGAGACATTGGCTCAGCCTTGTAGACATAAGCCATTGGTACAGGCCTTGTTGACTCGATGCCAACATGGGATGCCTTTGTTTTTCTGACAATGGTGTAGATGTCTTGGAGAACACTACTGATGAGGCTAAGTATTGTTGTAGGGGTGCAACAACTTCAGGAAAATAGGCCTCCAGTGGCAAGGATGACCAAGTAACGAGCAAACCTACAACCCTGTCCACCAATGGCTAAGGGCTTCACCTACAACCATGCCAACAGCTTCATGAAGTTTGAGTATCCGATTAATCTGGTTTACACATCTTGCACATACTTAAGTCACTGATTTCTGCCAGTAAGTGCAGTGCGCATCATTTTTGGAAATAAAGTGTCTTGTCTGCACCTTGTTCAGTTCTTTATAGTTCTTTTGAAGGAATGTTCAATTATATAACAAACCTCTGATAGGAAGTCTACAGCAAACAGATTCTGTGCAATGAAGGTGTTCATTGTAACCAGGCTTGCCTACGAGATTTCAAATTACCGAGTAGTATAATCTTACATGAACAAGAGAAAAAGAAATGGTGCTATTCATGTGTGGCATGGGTTGGGAAGGGGTAGAGTTAATTCATCTCACAGCAGTAGGTCTCTCCCATAAAAGATGAACATAATAGTGACCAGTGCTACTAATGAGCACAAGCACAAAGCCACATGGTAAGTGCAGGCAACTCAGTTTATCAGTTCTGATGCAGTGAACAGCATCACTTCGGGGGTACGACAGCCATCATGGAGAGAAGGAGAGGTGAGTGAACCCACATCATAATTCTGTTGAACTACACTAAAACTATGAACGAAATAGACATCTACCTGCAGTAGCACATAGTCTTGGAATGGCAAGCATGTCCCCTCCCTACCTTGGATATTGTAGCATATTAGTACACTAAAAACTGAGGATCCTATTTGTGGACCATATGATGCATTCTACAGAGTATTAAGACTACCACAACACTGCACTATTTTACTCTGCAATCTTTCCACAGGGAACCACTGTACTAAAACAACAGGCATTGGATGACATAATCGATCCTGGATGTACTAAATTCGGATATATCGTATTATTGTCTATATTGAACAGTTGCAAAATCCCTCTGAAAATCCCATGCAAAAGTGGTGTACTACGCACACATTGAACTCTTGCTTACTGCCACATTCACTATATAGAATGCACCGCATCTCTGAAAGTGCGCTACTCCTACCGACTGTGCAATCACTTCGATCGTGTCGTCGGAAATGTTTATTAGAGAGTTTTAGCAGTGTCATATCACCGTACGGTAAGTGTGATATACGATACACTATTATCATTCCGTATTAACCTACCGTGATGACCTAAGATGTTTTCGTTACGCTTGCGGCTCGATGCGTACGATAACGTGATAATGATGTTAGTGGCTAACATTCAGGAGGAGGAGGAGATTTTTATGAAGAGAAAGGAGGGGAGGTAGGTCTGGAGAGCATGTCTCTAGCCTGCTACTCCTCACTGGGGAAAGGGGAAGTAGGAATATAGGGAAAGGTAGGTAGGTGGCAGGTGATTATATTACGGTACAATGAGCTACTATATAAACATTGTCCAATACGCGGATGCGCACTGTAGACACAATACAGGCAAAAAAAGGTACTACGTAAAGACATTTCGCACTGTCTGCACATCTCACAGGTTCTAGAGGCGATTGTCTAAACCAGTCTCACATAGAAAGTACAAGAGTGACTTTATGGCACGTTTGGCGTGGTCAACTCTTCTCCACGTGCCTAAAATCTTTTCTTCTGAAAAGGGGCAGGAGTCCAAGCAGTCAACACTAAACTTAAGTGTTCTTCATTCAGCTGTATATTGAGGGCACACACAAATTACATGAGCTATTGATTCGGGAGTGTGACAGAGGCTACAGTCAGAGTCCCGTGCTTGTCCAATCTTGTGAAGGTATCGGTTAGTGTATGCTACACCCAGCCATAATTGATGGATGAGTGTTTCCTGGCCTCTCCGCAACCGAACTGGAAGTCGGAATCGTAAACCAGCGTCAAGTCTATAGAGGTGCTCTTGCTGATGTTTGGGGTTGTCCCATTGTCACACCATAGAGGTTTTGATGAAGTTATGGAGCAAGGCATTGATGTCATACCGGAAAAATGAATTTCTATAATGTTTCCGTCAGTGTGCACCTTTCTTGCTTCCGCATCAGCCTGTTCATTTTCAGCTATTCCGCAATGACTAGGAATCCACTGCAGCACGATGGTATGCCCGGATTGAGACGCCGCAGCAAGCAGATACCATAAACCAGAGGACTACATGCGGTTCTGTGATTCATATAATTGCTGACGAGTTGCAGTGCTGGTTTTGAGTCACAGAACACTGTCCACTTCTCGAGGCTTTGTTGCAGTATGCAGCGAATTGCTTCTCGAACTCCGGTCAACTCAGCTGCTGTAGACGACGTTCTGTGTGCTATCTTGAACTGTTGTGCGATGCCTATTCCAGGTACTATGTAAGCCGCCGTGGAAGAGGTCTGTGTCACAAAACCATCTGCAAAAACATGTTCAGTATATCCATGCATGTAAGCAGTGTAGGATAATGTGAAATGCTTGAGCCCCGCAGGAGGCGTTCTCGACTATTTTGTTATTCTGGGGATTGAGAGTCTCACCGTTGGATGTGCCATCGTCCAGAGTGGAACTTCTGGTATGTCATGTGTTTCGAAGTTCGACGGCAATAAGTCTTGCTGCGACAACACGGCTTCTGATTAGGCGGACACAGGCCGTACGCTTGTGACGTTCGTGAGTGGATGATTCCTGTGTCTAGTCAGTAGCCTTAGATGCACTCGCAATGGCTCATGTTGCAGATAAACTCGAGCTGGGCACGTGCATGCCTCTTCAATAGTGCCTCAAGTAGACGCACATCGTGGTAGCCCTAGGCAAATTCTCAGTGCGCGAGCCTGAGCACTTTCATGTGTGCGTACAGCAGTTGTACTAACCCGAGAAAGTACAGGCACACTGTAGCGGAGGTAGCCAACAAAAAGTGCCTGGTAGAGCTGCAGAAGAGATGATCTGGATGGCCCCAACGATTTTCCAGACATATGACGAATGATTTGAGCAAACCTGTCCAGCTTTTTTCTTAATGCAGAGATGTGCTTCGACCAAGATAAGTCACGGTTGATGATTATTACGAGAAACTTGTAGTGGGTTACCGAAGGTATAATCTTCCCATCAATCATAACGGGGTAGCAGGCCATTGACCTCCGTGTAAATGCCATGGTTACGCTTTTTCTCGGTGAGGGCTGCAGTCCTAGATTGTTTAGGTATGTCGACGTTATTGACACCGCACTCTGCAGCTTCATTTGCACTTGCAAGCGCATTAAGCTCATGGTCCATATACAGATGTCATCTGCGTACACAGAGACCGAGACTGTGCCTGCGAGTTCTTTGACGAGTCCAACGAGAACAACATTATAGAGTTCTAGTTTAGGGGACGCAAGGCGTTGGTGCCCCTAGCACTTGGGTGCGTTTGTGTTTGGGTACACAAGCAGAAACACATTATATGTTAGTGGCCCCAAACGCAAGCTGCACTGAGGTCGCATGCACTCGCAGCACCATCAGCGTCTGACCATTGCTGCATTATCATTTCTTTAAAGTATGAAATCAAGCACATGAAGTAAAGTACATTAAACTATTTTTATTAAAAGGAGTTAATATATTTAAAAACAATGTCTGTCAACACTAGGCAAAAGATTTATAAGATTATCAACACACCTACGTTATGATTGAGGCCGAGCCGAAGCAATCCAAACATACGTTTGGTAAACTGCAGTTAGGCGTCTTGTGCAGCATAATCCGTTGTAGCCTGTTTTCTGTTTATTTAGAGCCTCCTGCAAATTTTGACATGCCGCCATTGCGTCGACAGTGTGCCTGTGTGCTCTGCGACCAGCTTCTTTAACAAATCTGCCGTGAAATGCACACATGCACACGTCCTCGCCGGTGCAGCCATGTTCTTCATTTGTGTGGTGGGACGGGCGGCTTCTATCGGCTGGTCTCACTTCTCGTAAGTTCTCGTACACCACGAGAGTCACGTGGGTAACATGACCTCTTAGGGGCAGCTATGTTTTCGGCCACCCCAACCCCAACAACCCAAGGACGCAAGTAGACGTAGCGGCCTGCGCATCTGCAGTATCGTTGCCCCTACTTCTTGCGTATGCAAGCCACTTGCGTCCCCTAAACTAAAACTCTCTATTAAATAAAGTTGGGCTCAGTACACCTCCTTGAGGCACCCCACGATAGACGGGATGCTTCCTTGTTTCGCCGTCTAGAGTTATCATGAATATTGTTCTCTCTTGAAGATAGCTGGCTATCCACTGATGCATACGACCACCGATGCCATGTTCTTCAAGGGTATTTAAAATTGCATCATGTAGAACATTGTCAAAAGCACCCTTGATATCAAGACAGCAGCCATCAATCGACGGCTACGTTTTTGATGTTCAGTAGTTGTTAACTAAGTCAATGGTGCTGTCGATTGACGACCAACCCTTTCGGAAATCTATCATCACGTCTGGATATATATTATGCTTCTCCAAAACCACTCCAGGTGCGTCAAGACCATGCGTTCCATGGTTTTTCCTATGCAGCTGGCAAGAGCCACAGGTATGTAGGAAAGCATAGCATGGGGTGTCTTGCCTGGTTTCAATAATGCCACAATCTTGCTTGTCTTCCAAGTGCAGGCACAGTTCCCGAGGATCAAAAGAGATTGTATAAAGCCAGAAGCTCTTCAGTCGCTCGAGGGCCTAAATGACGCAAGGTAGAATAGGTAATGCCATCTGGCCCAGGCGCACTTGAGTGTCTTGAAGAGGCAATCACTGCACCTAGCTCTTGCAGCGTGAATGGGAAGACGATCGTCCATTGTTGGAGGAGCGCACCTGAGTAGTGAAGTTACCGTGTTGTAGATCCGGAGAGGTACATGCAGAAATTTTCTGTGATTTCCTTCTCACTGCTCGTGTGGATGATGGCCAAAGCTCGGAAGGGACATAGTTGTTGTGGAGTAGATGGTAGGGTTAGGGCTTGTACAACATGCCATGTCGTAGATAACAGTTTCCTTGGGTCCAGGCTGGTGCAAAAGGACCTCCAACGTTGTCACATTCAGGCCTTACGGAATACTGTGGGTCTGTTCGATTCACTTGCACCGTTGTGAACCAATTCACGGCGTTTCACGAGAAATTAAGAAATTGTGCAGCTAGATTTCCGAGGTGCAGGCCCAGCGAGACACTCGAAACGAATGCAAAGGTGCAGACACGGTGCAGGTGGTATGTTGTCAGATTAATGTGCACAGAATGCGTAAGTTTGAGAGGTCCTGAACTGCAAGTATGATAGGCTTCTGGGGCATAAATACACAGCACAGTTGTGTAGCTACATCAGACGTGCGTGAGCAAAATTTGAATGGTGCTCGATCCCATGTGCTGCGTCCGCTGCGCTGCTGCTTCGCACCTGTGCGCCTGCACCAAGTCAGCACTGAAATTAGAGTGGGCGCAGAAAAATCAAGGACCAGCCCTGCACCTTTTGAAATGAATGTTGTGGTTCAGCGGGCACCACTGCTGCACTGCTGAAACAAATGGGAGGGTGCAACACCTTGTGAACTGATTCAAGTGGTGCAAGCAAATTGAACGTATCCTATGCTTAAGAATGTGCTGAGCGTGAAATACTCACTTTGGCAAACACTAGAAAGCTTTAGATTGTCCACACACACATTATTCTTTACAGAAATGTCGGATTCCGGCAAACGTAGATGCCAGTCACACGGTCAGTAGCAACATTTTGTGGCACTTCGTCCTACAACACGTGAAACCCTTTGTTGTTTTTTTTGTTACATTGGTCTTTGTCTAATCAATATATAAAGAAAGGACCACTTGTAAATTGCACCACTTCTGACACTTTACACTAGCAGATAAGTAGAATATAGTCAGCTATTGCAATAAAATCTCTGAGTAACTAGATGGCACCACCAACCCGAAATTTCTTTCTTTTCTTGCCATGTTTCGCATTCTTCTTTTTGATGATTTTAGCCTTTCTTTATATTTTTTTTTCTAATTTGGCTTGAGTATATTACTCGTCTGTTACGAAGGGCATGGCCACAAGTTCAGTTCAGCTCAAGTTACCTTCTGGTTAGAAGAGCTGTCATACTTGCTGCCACTTTGCTGTGTCGCAGAAGGTGAATTAAGCAGGAGCATTGGCTCCTTTACTAGATGCCTGCCGCATGAGCATAAAACCTGTTGCCAGACCCTCTCCCATTTGTCCTCTCCACTAGCCACCAATCCTCCACCAATCCTCCAATCACCTCTTACTAATGCCTATTGCGGACATGCTAACTTTTCCACTGCTCTCGCTGAACCCAAGGGCTTCAAGGAGGCCAGTGGTGCCTAAATCGACCGTTGGGTAGACGTCTTCACATTCTAATAAAACATGCTCCATAGTTTCCCTAGCTTTACTGCAGCAAGCACATGCTTCTTCTTCCATCTTATATCTCGCTTTATAGGTGCGTGTTCTAAGGCATCCCGATCTCGCTTCGAAAAGTAATGAGCTTCCCTTTGAGTTATCACAAATGGTTTCTTTCCTCATTTCGCTTTTTCCTCTTAAGTAGTTACTCATGGCAGGTTGCTATTCCATTGTCGCCACCCATGAGATTATTTCGGTCTCTCTGACTTTCCGCTTGACCTTCTCTGTTGCTGTGTTGCCCACCCTACAGGCCACATACTTGCTGGTAAGCTTCCTAGTTCTTTTCCTCCACTGTGAATCAATGTTTTTCCTGTACAGATACCTCAACACTCTCCCAGCTCATTTACTTTCTTCCATATTCCTCAGTCGTTCTTCATAATAAATTTTACTGTGAGCTCCCCTCACTTCAAAACTTGTCCAGCCCATATCCCCCTGCACAGCTTCATTTGTAGTCTTCCCGTGAGCGCCCAATGAGAGGCATCCCACTCGCCTTTGGTTGCCATTGAGTCCTGATTGTACCCCTGATTTCAAGCAAACAACTGCATTTCCAAAAGTAAGTCCTGGAACCATTACACCTTTCCACATACCTTGGAGCATCTCGTACCTATTGTATTCCCATAGCGCTCGGAGCTTCCATTATGGCTGCATTTCTCTTCCCCTTGACTGTTATTGTTTTTTCTTGTATTTCTACATATCTATTGCCTTCGTTTACCAAGGTACTTATATTCTTTTACCCGAGGTATTTCCTGGCCCTGTATTGCCACTGCCTGTTCACTGTTTTCATTGAATACCCTAACACCTGATTTTCTAATTATAAATTTCAAACCTAAATTCTCACCTTCCTGTCTACAGATATTAGCCAGACATTGCAAATCACTTTTCTTGTTAGCTAGCAACACAATGTCATCTACATAAAATAAACCTGGAAGCTGCTGCTCTACTACTGTACCCGCCTGTCTGTATGAGAGATTAAACCCGATATTACTTCCTTCTAGCGCCCTCTCCATCCTCACCATGTACATCACAAACAGCAGCGGGGATAAAGGGCACCCCTGCCTCAGTCCCTGGTTGATATCAACTTTCTCCTCGCTCCTCATCCCTTCCCATTCAACCAAACGGTATTTTCTAGGTAAAGCTTGTGGGGATGCGCGACTCTCGCGCGTCCCCTGATATGTTTTTACCGCATGGCGCGTCTCCTGTAATCCGGCTTCGCCGCGTGGCCTGCGTGATGCCCGCGGCGGTTGATGTAGTTGGGGCGCAGTGCGAGAGATGGCGAGAGTGTTGTGTTGCTAACGCCACCTCGCGGCAGGGTGACTTGGGGGCGCAGGGGACAACGGGCTGTCGCTTCCCCGGCGGGTCAGCGAACGGCGTGGACATCCCGCGTGCCGCCGACCCATGCTTCTGCGAGACCGCCTCACGTGGCCGCCTTGGAATGCGCCACCATTCGCGTGACAGTACGCGCGAACGACCAGGCGTTGGGATCCAGCATGGGGCGAACATTTTTGCTCGCTATCCGGTCGCACTGAGTCGGACTTCCTAGATTTGTCGCGCGCCCATCGGCATGTTTTGTGGATAGCAACTCGGCTAGCAGGCATTGATCTATGAAAGGTGCAATAAATGCCCTTGTGATTGTTTGCACTACTGTGTTGTCGTTCCTTTGTCCCAAGAGTACGGAGGTGAGATCCCCCACATCTGGCTGCCCAACGTGGGACTCTTGGGGCATCGGACGATAGATTTAACAGTTTTGCTTCGTTCGAGACCTTTGTTTGAACCGAAGCGTAGGCCTAGCGTGAATTTTGATCGCTAGCGTCGGCGGCGTGCTTTCTTGAGCGAGGTGACGGTGGCTGTAGTGTGTTTGAACATGTCAACATGCTAAGCCTTTTCGCAAGTGTTTTTTTAATGACATTCGTCAGTACGAGAGCCACGTGGTCTGCATCCTGGGAGAGCGAGGCTGAGCGCCCGCGGAGCAGTGGCAAGCCTGAAGCGAGTGAGTACGGAAGCCTCGTGGGTGGTCCGAATTTCTTATGTAAATAGCTTCTTCTATCTCTTTGACTCGGAGGAAGTCACGGCTCTGGGAGCCGGGTGGCCGCGGGTGCCACTACGGGCTGACTGGTATCGCGGCCTGGCACCGGGCGCTCCGACACCGTCTGGGACGGTGGGCGCCCTCAACTCGGATGCTGTGTGCACCGAGCGGAGTAGGACCACCTCACAGAGCTGACGTCTCCTCGCGGCTGCCTGTTTTGCGCTCATTTTGGGTGTTGTTTTTGGATGCCGGTTGTTGTCAGGGTAGCGACGCTTTAGGCCTAAGGCTTTACGAAGCTGCCTGTCACACGTGGAGGGACACAACCTGGTGGACCGTGGCGTTGAGGTGTTGCAATTTGCTTCCCTCATTCTATAGCCTCGCACGAACTGAAATTACTCGTTCGACTCAAGGAAGCGAGCTTCGTTCACATGAACTTAGCATCTGAGCAGCTGCCCGATCTTTGCTACCCGAGTTGAACATCGTACCACGTGGGCGATGCGCACGCAGAATTCCTCTCCCTTGCACTACTTTAGTGTTTGCCGAGTGTGTTGAGTGTACGCAGCGTGATTGAGTCACCCCTGGTTTGCCGTCACCTGCACATCATCTGCGCTGCTGCCCCGGACTACGATCGAGCCACCCCGGGCGATGGTGATGCTGTGGCCAGTTCGGCGCAGCGACTTCGGCGGCCTCCTGCATCCAGCTCACAACCCTCGGCGGCGAACAAAAGAGCCGGCGGTCACCGACAGCTACGGCGGCTCTTGCCAGCAGAGCGCGTCGGCGCGAGCGACGCTTGCTCGTACCGACTACTGCGTCGTCGTCTCCGGAGTCCTGGCCTGGGATCGTGCCGCCGAGTCCGCAAAGCTGCTGCTGTGACCGGCGGACGCCAGCGTTGTACCCAAGGACAATGTCGGCTCGCATGTTATGGACAGCGTGTGGACATTTCCTCGGCGCGGCCACTGTTTAATGTTCTACCTTGTTCGCGAAGCACAGTTTGAGTTAGACCGTGTCACATGTCTTGCCGGAATATGTAGTGATTTAAGGTTGGGGGGATGTGGGGATGCGCGACTCTCGCGCGTCTCCTGTAATCCGGCTTCGCCGCGTGGCCTGCATGATGCCCGCGGCGGTCGATGTGGTTGGGGCGCAGTGCGAGAGATGGCGCGAGTGTTGCGTTGCTAACGCCGCCTCACGGCAGGGTGACTTGGGGGCGCAGGGGAGAACGGGCTGTCGCTTCCCCGGCGGGTCGGCGAACGGTGTGGACATCCGGCGCGCCGCCGACCCATGCTTCTGTGAGACCGCCTCGTGTGGCCGCCTTGGAATGCGGCACCATTCGCGTGACAGTACGCGCGAACGACCAGGCATTGGGATCCAGCATGGGGCGAACATATTCGCTCGTTTTCCGGTCGCGGTGAGTCGGACTTCTAGATTTGTCGCGCGCCCATCGGCATATTTTGTGGATAGCAACTCGGCTAGCAGGCATTGATCTATGAAAGGTGCAATAAATGCCCTTGTGATTGTTTGCACTACTGTGTTGTCGTTCCTTTGTCCCAAGAGCACGGGTGTGAGAGACCCCACAAGCTCTCTCAAACGCTGTAGACTATCGTTACCTAAGCCTTCCCCTTCCAGAATCTCCCACAAATTTTTGCAGTCTACATTGTCATATGCTCCTGTAATGTCTAAAAAGGCCACATATAACAGTCTGCTTTCTACTCTTGATATTTCAATACACTGAGTAAGAACAAATAAGTTATCATCCAAACGCCTACCTATTCTGAAGCCATTCTGAAGTTCTCCCAAAATGCCATTATTCTCTGCCCATTTTTGCAGCTTTAATTTGATTGCCTGCATTGCTAACCTGTATATTATCGATGTAATGGTCAAGGCCTATACGAGTGAATTCTATCTTTCTCCCCCTTACCTTTATAAATTAAATTCATACTACTTTGTCCCCAACTGTCTGGTATTCGTCTATCTTTTAAAGTTTTTTCCACTGCTTTAACCAGGGTTTCCTTACTTTTTGGTCCTAGTTCATTTATCAGCCTAACGGGAACCTCATCTAGCCCTGTGGCTGTGCACTTAGGAATTTTCTCTTCGGCTTTCTTTCAGTTGAAATTTGTCAGCACCAGCTTTCTTTCTTAATGCGAGGGTAAATGCCTCAGGGTGTACAGGGGTACGGGATGGGGCTCTCTGGTTCTCTTTCATGCTTTTTTTTTTCTTCAAATACAGCCTCGTCATTGCCTTGGAAAGATTCAGCTGTTATTTTTCGGATGTAATTTAATGCTGCTTCCCCTTTGTTGGTTTCCATCTTCGTCTAGGATATGCTGTTGTATTGTTGACTTCCTGCCTAATAATTTTATGTGGTTCCAAAATATTCTAGGTGCGGCCTTCTTTTTCTCGCATACGTATTTCAGACAACCAACGTTCACTTTCAACTTTTATCTTTGCTTGAACCAGTATTTGAATCATATATTTTTTTCTCCCAGTATATTTCCCATTTTCTGGCTACTTCATCCTGTGCCTTCTTTGCCTGCCTGTGCTCTCAGGATGCTTTCTGTCGTTCGGCGATCACTTCTCATATCTCCCTGTTCCACCAGCTTTTCGGTTTCTTTCTTCCTTTCCAACGAACATGTTGTTTCTTTTTCCACATTTCTGTCGTTATTACATTTAGAAGCTCACCATATTCCCACTCTTTACTTGGCCATTTGCCAAGTTCTTCCTCAACTCTAGTGACTATATTTGCTATTTGTACAGCATTCAAATTTGGACTGACCATTTTGCGCTCCTTGCTCTGTTTCCCAACTACATATCCCATTTTCAAAATGATCCGTTTATGGTCACTCCCTATGCTGCTATGCCCTTCCTCATCAATGACCATTTCTCTCAACTTATCATGAATTCCTTCTGTCATCAGACAGCAATCAATGGTCGATTGCCGGTTTCCCACTTCCCCCGTGATCTGTCCTTCACACTTAGGCCCTGTATTCACGATAACTAGGTTATGTTGCCCACAAAGACCTAGCATTGATTTCTCATTGTTGTCGGTATAGCCATCGAAATTCTGTATGTGAGCATTCATGTCACCTAATCGGATAAATTCAGCATCATTCCCGAAACCCTTAATATCAGCACTTATGCATTCCACTAACCCTTTATTCTTCTCTGTGCAATTATTTCCGGTCCACAAATACGTAACACCCAGGCAAGTTTTTTCCCACTCATTGTACCTGATAACCAAAGATGCTCTTGACATCTTGAATTTACTCTTTTCCATTAGGCTCCCTGATGGATGGGCATTCCGACTCCCCCTCCCTTTCTTTCCGACTTAGTTCTGCTGCCCCCTTCCCAAACATAATCAATCACTGGCCGCTCTTTTGAGTCTTTAAGGTGCATTTCTGTAACCGCATATGCCCTATTTGTTCTCTATTTAACTGCTCCTCAATCTCTGCCCACTTTACCTTTCTTGATAGAGTCGGTCATGAGCACCACATCACGACGCGTGTTCACAACTGAGGGCACGCCTGTTCCGCTGGAAGCGCGAGCCATTCCGCAGGCATCTAGTAAAGCAGGCAATGGCAGGAGACACATGGTACGATTCGGCAACTGATCCGACATGCGGCGCTGCATGCTCCGGCATGCTAGAGTTACTGTGTACGGCTCCCACAGGGAGTCAGATTTGAACTTCTGTTTTCCACGTTCTGCTGCGTCACCATTCGCCAAGCGCAATTATGTGGAACTCCGAACTGCTGCACAGAAGCCACCCTAACAGTGACAATATGGCAGCAGCCATACAGCACCGACCACCCGCTTCGATCCGAATTTGCGTTTCTTACTGTCTCTCCACCCTGTCAGCAAGAAACAAGTGGCAAAATCCATCATCTCTAAGTCTCATGTCAAGCTGAGGTCAAATCATTAGGTATGTTTTGTTGTACTTATTGAGATTGGCTGTTTATTTTGTGCTTATTGAGATCGGCTGTTTCTTGTGAAATGCCCTCGCATCGTGGCTCCTGATCTCGCCAGTAGCTTAGTACTAGTGTACTAGGCGCTGCTTTGCAGAACAGGCACATGTTTGAGATAATCTTACTTAACTCGTAACTATTTCGTGTCGGAAACAAAGTGCAGACGGCAAGAAAAAAACTAAAGGATCGTGAGGATCCGGCCCACCGGCACTGCCTCTGTGGTGGGAACGTCTGAGAACATCATATGCCAGCCACGTTGTCATTGGCTGCGGCCAAACAACAGTGCGGTTGTCAGACGTGTCGGACGATGAAAACCTGCCTGGCTTGTCACACACTGGGCATCCGATTCGGCGCTTCGGCACGGCAAAACACCTCGATTCCGGCGCATCGGCCGGATCGGACACCGAATCAGACCATGCGTCTCTCGCTTTAAGGTTAACTCGTGCCTTGGCCCTACCATGATGAAAAAATCACACGAGACACGGGCATGCAGGGCGTGAACATTGCGGGGCATGCAGGGCGTGAACATTGTGGCCAACGTCAGTTTCTCGCTATGTTTTGGCTTGGTGCAGCTCGGCTCACAAAACACGGACCTTACCGTCCAGTAAGGCCCCTAGGACCCATTCTAAGGACCATACATCTAGTATGCCGTACGGAAAGTCTTTCCGTACAGTAAAGTGAGCGCATGCGCAGTGTTCAGCCGGTACGGTACCCCACTTACCGTCAGTTATTGGCAAGAGCACTGCTCTGCTTCAAGAATGTGAAAGGCCTCCTGGTCTGACACACATTCTACAAGAAAGCTTGGAATGCGCTCCATCTCTTCACTGAGTGGCACCAGCATAGGATGCCGAACTGGAAAATGCTGCGCAAGCGCAGTGTTTGTCTTCTTGTAGACAAAGGCTTTCTGTGAATGGCATTCTAGGATACCGCGATCGGCCAAAATGAATCCAACCCCAACTTCTACTTATTGCACGGACCTTTACATTGCAGTTTGTATTTAACAAATCCGCCGCATCCGCACTTCGCGGAAAGACTCTCATTGTGGCAGCGGCACGCAAAACCCGCGAATCGCTGAACGCGTTTCGTTTTTCGTTCATGTTCGCACAGTTACACATGAGTGGAATGGACTCGGAAGGGTTTGGGTGCGAGCTACTAGTTGGTATGGGTCATTTATTTTAAACAGCACCAAAAAAACACGGACAAGGAAGAGAACAGGAAACAAGGAAGAGAACAGGACCAGCACTGGCTTGTCTTCCTTGTCAGTGCATTTTTGGTGCTGTTTAAAAGGAATGGACCCGGATGTTCTGCAAGCTGGAAGCCACTTTCGAAACAAACAGCATGTGCGTAGTGAGGGCAGTTGCTGGAGGGGAAGGGCGGAGAACGAAGGGACGTCGTACTGGCTGCGAGGCGTCGGAGCACCAAGAGATGCGCTGACTTTCTTTAGCACAATCAAGAAGCAAGGACGACTTGTTCCAACAGAAGGCTGCTTCCGAAACCCGACACAACAGCCTGTCTGGCTCGTTGACTTATTACGATACGGCGTACTTATTGTTTGTATTGTAACGGTCACGCAGCCAGGCATGTTCGCAGTACAAATATGCTGATGGCAGCATGGCACATACCCATACAGGCTAGTTTGCTTACGCAGTGTGCCCATTTCTATCTTATCTTGAATAAAAACGCGCTAAAATCATTTCCATGCGCGCGGGCATTTAAGGTTGGTGTAGCGAGAACTATACTAAAGACCATTCCGCAAGGAAAGAGACTTGCAACGTTTGTGAGCAAAAAATTAATAAACATTTGTGTGTTAGCACAACCTTGTATAATCAAATTGTTAAGTTCACACTTTTCATGATTTCAGGAAACTGTCCGAGACCTGTAGCAATCTCAGAAAAGCTTCAGATAAACATATTTTATATTTAATATTATTGACATATTGAACTATTTCGCGATCCCCTAGATTAATATATCCTGGATCGACCGTGTGTGGTGTAACAGCTCTTTACAGGACAACAGCTTTGTTCAGTTATTGATTAGCACAACTGTGCAACCAACTCTCTTGTCACAGCAATCTGTACATTTCATGAACAAACAAGTGAGCGAGTATCCAGCAGAGATTCAATACGCACTATATCAATGGTGGTATTGTCAAATGTTGAGCAGTGTGAATACTGCATACCTGATCCGTGTGAGAGCATAAAGGAGATAGGCAGCAGTGTTCCCTCTGTCGTCAAGCATCTAGTAGAAAGAAATTAAAAAAATATGTACAGGCAAGGTCGAATAAATGCTCATTGTAATGTTATCATACCTACACTCACTCACAAGTCAGGTTCCAAAATTTTAGCAGAGCCAGTGTCACCGATGCTTACTGCAAGCTCAAAGCAATAGTCTGACGATTTCAGAGATAAATAAAAATTAAGTGATGGTTACAATTCTCCCAATGCGAAATTTAAGCGCAGCTCTATACCTGTTTTCATTTCACGGTATATTGAGGCATCGCACCAATCATTGTACCAACTGGCACAGCCACGGCGCTACATGTAGACTGGCCACACAGTTGCCACTTTACCGGCAAGAGCAGCTTATGCAACCATAATCTTTACGGGGAAATGCTTGCGGCAAATGCTGTGCATGAAGGGGAGCTTTTTGATTTCTTTTTCTTTCCCTTGGACAGCCGACGCTGCCGCTGATGTGCAGACGTGAGTGCCACCTGGTGGTGCTTCAAGGTGGCTTCCTCCACTTTCCACCTTGCGCTCTCTTTGTTATTGCAAACGTCTGCTTTTCTCTTTACACTTTTGCCATACTCTGTACCTCCACTTTCCTCCTAAGGCTCTCTTTGCCATCACCTTCTTTCATTCGCCGCTGCACTCCACAGTCGCTCGGTTACGCTGAGGGAAGATAAGGCACACGCTCAATGCAGAAATGGGCACCTAAGAGCTGCGCTCTAAGAAAGAGTTAAAGTGACCTTTCATAAAAGTTCGGTTTTGTTCCTTAAGGGCCCATCACCAGGTCTGTGTGTACCAAACAAAGCACGGTGTGTAGATCACTGTAATGAATCTGTCTGCAGGGTATCACACCGGTGTATGTTGCGAAAACAGCTCAATATTCAAACAAAAGCCTGGGCACGCTTCTCTTCAAACGAGCTACTCAGTCTGCCAGCAAGGTGTCTTCACACAGTGCCGTGCAAAAATGGCCAGTAGCAGCAAGAAGAGAAGTAAGGCAGCCCTCGGTGTGGGAGAATGTTGATGATGAACACCCGACAGGTGACAGCCTCTGCTGCTGTGGGATAAGCAGTTGGCCTCCTCACACCATTAATTTACAATATTTCACTGCTTCTATTTGAGCCACTAGTAATAAACCATCTTTTTAAAACTTATAATGCCTAATCAAAATTTTTGGCTGGGCCTGGTGAAAGGCTCTTTAAGGGCATTATATTTAGAACTGAAGCACATAATTTCTTAATTCTCCACCGCAGTCTTATCTATTAAATAATCAAAGGCTTGGCTCACCCGGTCAAACGAGAACACATACTCATGGACACGATTATGGCAGAGATCTGCATACTTGATGCACCCATAGGCTACAGCCTCTTGAGCACGTTTCAGTTCTTGTGGTGTCAGCGCCTGCGAAAAGGGCACATGCCATGCTGCATTGTACTTTGCGCCAACACCAGACATCAGGCTCACTCATGGGGTATAACAGGAAAATACCTTAAAGGGACCCTAAAGAGAAAACCGATTACACCTGTGTTACACCTGAGTAAATTACTCTTATACAATACCAAAAACACCACTCCTACTGTGAAAAGAATCTTGGTAAGCCAGGAAAGACACACAAACAAAAGGCCTGCTGCACCTAAAAATTTAAAACATGCATTGAAAGCAAGCACAACAAAAAATGCCCTCTGTTAAACTTTTGACGGCACATATAAATACCCCCCAAAAATTGATTATTTTTAATCTAAATGTGCAAAACACCTCGAGAATAAGCACAATCAATGAAAAGAAAAAGAATATACTGCAGAAGCTTTTTCAGCTGTAAAGGGAAAACCCCAGGCAGAAAACTGGAAGTGTGCTTCACTCCAAGCCACCTATGGCTTCATTTGGAATTTTTGTACAGACAGCTCTTGTCATATGTGAACCATAGGTGTACATTTTATTTGCTTTATATCACATGTGTGACACCACTGCAACCAGAAATCTTGCATCCATCTGTCTCCTCTTACCATGCTTTCAAAAGAAAGCAAGTCATGTGCTAACTTGTTCGACCTATAGAATGCTAAATTAACAAATGATGCTTGTTGCCTACTGGCTGGACATTTTGCCAGAAACTTCGTACTGAATTCCAAAACTCGGCAAGAGAGAAAAAAATTAATGTTTAATTCTGAACTAGCGATAGAGAAAGATTTCTCTTTGCCCTCAGGTGGGTGATTTCCTCATTCCAGGAATCCATGGGCTCTCGCTGCCACCCTGGCCCAGTCCACCAACTTTCACTGGTCATCCAGCCCTGTGCAAGAGTTCTTCCTTGCCCTCTTCTGTTTTCTCTGATTCGGGGGTTTTTTAACAGTGGAGTCGAGCATTCGCCGTCCAGCATGCGGTGTCATGCAAGGGGGTAGGTTACGGAGCTCACCGCCAGAGGGCATGCCGCGGGGGTGGGGGTGGAAGGGGAGGAGCGGACGAATAAGAGCAAATGCCGGGGGCGGGGAAGGAGACGGGTATAGGAGCAGGTGTTTTGCCGGTGCGCGCCCTTTCGCCCCATGGATTCCGCTCGGTGCGAGCAGCAGCAGGGTCTCTGGAAGATGGTATAGTATCTGTATGCAGCATGGTATTGCCATGAGCAATAACAGAATTAATTTTTTTATATATATATGAGTCAACGCTTACTCTTGTTTCCCAATCATAGGCCTTATTCAGTCGGTAATCCTCAATTGACTGATGACTGCGTTTTCATTGCTCGTACGTTGACTTTCATTACGGAATCACTGGATGTTTCTGTGATTTGGTGGCCTGTCTGCACAGGTTTGTTTAAGATGTCCTTTTCGCCATGTTAGGGTGAGAGGACTGTTTCAAAACTGAGTTTATTTTAAAACACAGCATATCTTCTCTAGGTCTTTGCTCAGGGCGATCTGATGCCTCGCTTGATCCTCCCGCCAATGCTTGATTACCGCTTTCCTCTTATGCTGATGGCCACAGCAAGCTCCTGTTACTTGCTCATCCAGGGAAAACATGTGCCTGGGAAGTGCAGTTCCCGCTGAGTGACGGTATCTGCCTAACAGGGGCGATTTACTATGATTTGCAACTTGGGATGAGGTAATTCCATTCATATTTTTTCAATTGTTTTAGTCAGTGCATGATGTGTGTCACCAACTTGCAACAGCTCTGAAATATAGCAGAACCTCGTTCATACGTTCTGAGAAAAACATACTAATCAGGAAAACATACGACCCAAAGTCACTAAAAAATTTTGGCAGACTAAATTGTAGTTTACATCGATGTAATGCAAAGCCTTCTGTGAATCGTTGCAAACACAGATGCACAGATGCATGCTCAAGCGCCCCAACCATTCTGCTGCCTCGGCAAGCTTACATTTGCACTCCTCGAATTCAGTCTGGGTCAGCAGCTTCTTCGGGCGGAGCATTTAGGTGGGAAGTTTTTACGTGCCCATGTGGTGAGAATCGCATTGCAGCATGAGATGCCAATGTGTGTGAAGGCCAAATGAGCCGATACACACTTTGTCGTTTTCCTATCGCGTAATGTATTAAAGGGGCCCGAACCACCCCTCAGGCTTGGTGAAATAACATAGCCCACAGGTAGCATTCTGACACGTATCAGAAGTTTCTCGAATATTAGCGATGGGTCTATCCGCTGTCTGTTGTCAGCGAACATTGCCTAATCTGATCGCATGTACGCGTGTTGCGAATTGTGTAGTACCTTCTGGAAAACACGCGGGCACCAGCGATTTCTCTGGGACCATTGATGACTCATGTATAAAAGCTGTTGCGCTTGACCCGCTGATCAAATTTTCGATGATTGCCAACCATGTTCATCACTATCACTGTGCTTTGAGTGCAACTTACTTTTGTGGGCACAAGTTCACCCAATAAAAGTTAGTTCCATAATTCACAGATTTGCTGCTGTATTATTCACCGTCCCTCTTACGCAACAATATGCTGCTCAGACAAGTTTTGCTGTTGTACGCAGTGCGTGGGGCTTGCAAGTGGATTGCAAAGTCACCTTTCTCTCAAACGATCTCTTTTCAACAGAAGACCCTGTCCTCACTCTCTCCTGGATGCTTTATTTCATCATTGGATGCTTTATTTCGTCATTCCCTCAGACGGCTACTATTGGCCGATAGCTGACATCAAGCTGCAGTCGGCCACATGGCATCCCCATGTAAACGCCGCGAGGTGCCACCATGAGTACACTGGCTAAGCGCACTGGGGCTCTCTGAGGATAACCGCATTTGGCTTATGTTTAGCGCATCGTAGGCACCAAAGGCAGAAGTTGTGGCGTTTAAGTTAATATCCAAAATGAAATTTGAACTCCACACTCCGGTGACACGTAGAAGGCGGAGCACTGTGGGCATGCCCCACTACGCCATTGCCTTCGCAGTGCAAGGCATTGAAGAAGGAACGGGAGCACAGCGAGGGCCGTGTTTGATTGCAAATAATTCCACTTTTTCTGAATGCATTGAAGTACTTTTTGTGGCAATGTCGAAATCACAGTGCATAAGAAGGTACCAGCACTAGGCACATGCACTTTGTCTACATCGCAGATTGCTTTCAAGATACGGCAGCCATGCCGCAAGCAGCAGCCACCGGAGTAGAATCCCCTTTGCCTCTACACCGCCCCCCCCCCCCCCTTGCGCCTCGCGTACAAAAGAAGACAGCGGGCTGGCGCCCCGCCTTCCTCTCTCACGTGCACGATATTGAGCCACGATCGTCGGCTTACCCTCCCAAGCCTGTGTCGGCACGGTAAAAGTCCATGTTATATGACCAATTTTGACAAAAAATGCCGCTATTTTCGTCTGCTTTAGCCAATAGACTGTTGTAGCGCGGTCCATTAAAAGCAAACTTCGTCGCATTAATAAAATAGAGTAAACTAAGGTTGAAATATGGTTAGCTATATCCGAAAGTCTGTTGTACGCGGCTACATTGTAATGAGCGTAAACTGTATAATGAATGTATAACACGAATGAATGCAAATGTACAGAAAAAATTTGGAGGATGCTTCAGCTTCACCTTTAAGAGTGTAGCGCGACAGTATTCAAAGATCCCTGGCTGCTTCTCATGCTTTCCGGCAACTGCAGCATATGTAGCAGTAATGTTTACCAGGAAATGCTCGCAGTGAACGCTATGCACAAAGGCGGGCTTTCTCATAGAAATGCAGCCTCTTGCATGGGCCGCGATGCGGCGGAGGCGAGCGCCATCTGGAAGTGTTTCAAGAAAGTGGGGACGCCACTTCATGAACTCAGAGATATTTACACGCCGGCATGCGCAAACGGCAGATGCCTTCTCCAGTCTATGCATTGTAGAAATGCTGGAAAAGGCGTTTGTTTGAGTTTTCGCATAACAGAATTATGTTTTCTCGTATATTCAAATTACAATACGAGAGCTATCATGTCTGTAGGTTGTGTGTAAGTCGTAGTTCACTATTTTTCTACACATTTTAGCTTTACAAATTCAATTAGTTCAGTCAATGCTTTGCGTCACAAGGAAGGCCTGGATATGCGTGGTTTGAAAATCTTTTTTTTGCTGAAACGACGCAGACACGGAACGCCGTTACCAGATTTTTTGCAACACGGGCTCCTTAATGCTCTTGCGTTAATAAATACCATCACACCCACTTATAACGATACCGGTTTGAACAATGTATCAGTTATAATAATGAGAAGCTGCTGCACCATCAACTTCTGTATGTTTTCCATGGTGAAATAGCCTGCTTACTACAATGCCCCAATGCCGCATTATCGGTTATAACGATGAAGTCTGGCTGCTGGGTGTCCGAGCCGAAAGGTAGTGAAATGCGAAACCCTTGAAAAGAAAAAAAGAAAATGAGAAATTCAAGCCACTGCATGATGGACCACTGCTTCAACAGCCGCCACTCACTCATTTTCCAGCTATCTCCGCGCGCCTCTCTACCATCGCCCTTCCACCCCTCCGAGCATGAATGGGCTGCGCCCATAGCTCTAAGACGCCCCACCCTCCAAAACATGAATTGACCGAGTCAACTGCACTACTTGCAGATTGCTTGCATGTTGCTGGCTGGCTTCTCATTCAGCCTAAATCTGCAAGCAACTTAATCACTCCCGTTCGTCTTTGTTAGCTGCGTCGAAACCGTTCCCGGCCACGCGGTTTCTCAGCCTCATTTGACCAACAGTTCGTTTGACTCGCTGCCGCAACGGAAGATGGCTGATGTGCCCGCTGATCATCAGCAATGCATGACGTTGCCAGTGAAAAGAAAGCACAGGGCTATAGATTTGGAAACTAAGTGCTTCTAGCCAATGAGGCAATCGTCACGAACATGCTTGCATTAGATAGCGGGGCTTCATTTTCACGAGCAACGTTCCACTGCACTACGCGGAGTACCTGGATGCCTTGGAGAAGGAAGTCGACAAGCTTCGCGTAAAGTATGCAAGGCTGAAGGACTCAGGCAAGCCAGTGAGAGGTATGAGGCAAGATGCTTGTGGCGATCTCACCTCAGTGTTTGTTCTGAATTTCTCAAGCTGACATGGCTGCCGTGGCAGCCTTCTCGCAATTTTTAAAAGGCCCTTTTTGGGGCCACCAAATAATGCCTTGGCGGTGCTCACATATTGCTTGCCATCCGTGACCCCTTTTTGCAGCAGTGCCATTCTTTAATGCCGACAGCTAAGGGTTGTTACATGTGATCGGAGTGCCCAGGAAGCAGTTAAACGAGTGAACACAATCGGCAGCCGGATGGAGGAAGGTGGTGGGGAGGGGCACTGGCCTCCCCGCCATTATAGTTTTCTCACATCAGCTCTGCCATGCCCCTATTTTGATTTTTTCATGCAACCCGGTTATAACAATTATCGGTTATAACAATGTAATTTTTGGGGCACTTGAATATTGTTATAAGTGGGTTCGACTGTACGTGTTCATACTGTCCAAAATTCTGTGTCACCTCTTTGTTGTGTGCTGCACAGCTTCACTGGTCATCCACCTTCATTGAGTGGAATGGCTCACGAGTTTGCTTCTTTTGTTTCTGTTCACTGTCTGTATTGTTCCATGCACCCTTCTGCAATGCCTTTGGGCCTTGAAGGTATTGGACATAGATAAATAAGTAAGTAAGTAAGTAAATAAATAAATAAATAAATGGTACATGGACACTATAGTCGGATACAACTCAAGTCTGCAGTAAAGCCCTGCCCATGCCCTCATAACTGCCAGCCACTGTTCCTCCGCGAGGCTGCAAATAGTTTGTAATTCAAATTTTCCCTGTTACCTAAATAAGGCGGTAACCACAAAAATAAAATTATAAGTGCATAATTTTGTATGTTTTCATTCGTCTGTTTAGTGTAACAATAAAAGCCTAATTCTTTATTGAATTGAAATACAACGCTTGCTACGCTGCAACTATTTATTGTCAAGTTTCACTTCAGTTGGCAGTGAAGTTTCATGAGTTAAACGGGGTCAGCAGTGAAATTAACTGTACTGAGGACTTTTGAAGAGTGAAATGCTCAGACTCCATACACTTTGCAGGTCTGTTGCACGCCTCATCGCTTCAGCCGATGGAAAGGCTCTTCAAGAACAGCAGACGCTCCAGAGGTATCAAGTACGACGCCATTTTGAAATGGTCGCATGACGACGATTTTGTTTGCTTCTGTGGTTGGCTGGTGGAGTAACAACCCCGTGCAGTCTGTGTGCCTTAGTTGCCAACTGCTGTTTTTTAAAGTTATATCCTACTATAGTATGTCACTACTGATGTCAAATTCGTGCTTTCTTCTTGATTCAAGACACTGTCCCCTTCCAGTTACAACTCCACGGCTTTTGGCTACCCACTGTTGCTCCTGCAAAGCTGTTCCGTGATGGACCCTGCGTTATGAATGATATGCGACCACTGCCCATTTTGTTTACAATATGCTGTTAGAGATCCAAGAACCAACACACAAAGAGAAAGAGCAAGCGAACGAAGGAAGGAAGCCCTGCTGCCTGCCGCCGCTCCGCCAGGCCTGCAGCATGATACCATATCACCATGTTTCGGAGAGACGTGCAATTGGCATTTGCAGATTATCGGTCACTAGCGCCTCCAAGAAAGACAAAAGCTGAAGCATCGCGTCGGTGCAGAGGAAGACTTGGATTTTGTTTATTCTGTTGTATTTTGACTTTTGTAAATGTGTACTTGAAACGCAAGCGATTTGTCGCTGCAAATAATAAACCAGAACACGCAACTTATGTGCACACGACAAGCAAGCGACATGAAGAAGAGCAGACGTGCGGCTACATCAACTGCATGGGCGAACCAGAAGTCGTAGGTTCTCAGAGATCGACTAATCGACAGCGTTTACCCTGGTGACATCACCTGGAGCACCCTGTTGACATCAATACGCATGAAGGGGGCACTTGAAAGGCAAGCATAGGATTGTTGTTGTTTTTACCTGTGGTGTCCCCACAGCGCGTTTGCTTAAAATGGATAAAAAAATGTCAGAGATGGTTCAGGGGCCTGTACTCCTGAGCAGATATCAAAATCTGTGATGTCATGGGGAGATAGTGTGGGAACATACAAGTCTCATATTTTGTTTTTGTGCCTTTTTGGCTTGCGAAGTGCTGCAAAAGTGCAATTCACCAATTCGGATTGATTTGTTTTTCCTAATAAGGGGCCCTTTAACGTGGCTCAACTTGTTTTTTGTCATGTCAAATTGGGCATTAAAAAGCAAACCACAGGAAGAAAAATGAAATGAGAACTCCCTGTTTTTAATAATGCGATCCCCATGTTGCCATTCATCTCAACAACACCCATGCAGAATCCTTAGACAGAAAGCTTGCTTACCTTTTCTCTCTCTTTTTCAAGCAGCTTTTGCATTGAACGTTGCAATCCCTCATCAAGAAGGTCTGCCAGTTTGACTGTGTCACCAGAGCGTGTCTTGAACTTCTTCCTGCACACAACCACAATGTTAAATAGCGGTCCACATTAAAACACAAGGCGTGTCCTCCTATGAAGCAAATATTTAACTTTAAAGGCAAGTCTCACTTTAAAAGTAGTATTGCTCATAGATCTACACTGCTGCTGGTAGCACTGCTATCGGCAGTCTTTCTGAAGAATGCAAAAATTAAAGGAAAAATGGTCAGCCATTACCCTGTGTGTCACATGCTGATTATATACCAAGATTACCATATTTTATAAATGGCTCCAATGGGGATCATAGCTCAATATGTTTTGAGCAATGATTCTCAATGATTCAAAATGATTCTCAATCCAACGGTTACAAGGAAATGACGCTATTGAATAACCAGCACATTGAGCAACGAGATCAAAAGGCTCATCAAGGCTACTCAGACTAAGAGACAGCTAAATACAGTAGAATATTACTGATGTGTTTTTAGAGGATCACAGAAAAGAAAATACATGGTCTGGCAAATTATAACTTCTGATAATGCAGGCAGCAGCACTACAGATAAGACAAAAAATTACTTCCACATAAAGCTTCATTTGAAGATAAATGAAAAGTTAACAAGCTTTTTAAAACCCCCTTAATAATGCTGGCTACCTGATGGTTATAATGAAAGTTGAACACTCCTCTGGTGCGGTCATAGCCGTCAATCACACGAAACGAAGCTTTCAATTTTAATCTGGCACTTGAGTCGAATGTTCAATTATAATAACAGCATTCTTTTGAGCACTCTCAGCCCTCTTTAAGTCGCCATGCAGCCGTGTAACAGGCACAGCATCAAAGGTCACGGCAGTGTCTACAAACAGACGTGTGAGATGACCACTTATACTTTCATGTACCTCTTCCTTGCTTACAATGTTGCGGGCCATGTTGAAATTGGCAACAATACTTCAGACAATCAGTGCTTTTAATGTACTAATGCCATCATTGCAGTGCACATATTTATGATAGCTGAAATTAGTGCCCATTCGTGCCACAGCATCCTTAAAACCACCAGTCAGGGATGTGATACTCCAGAGGCCTTCTGCAATTGCTGTGATTACAGCAAAAAACATCCACCACTTCATACCCCATTGCCTGTTTAAACGACAGACCTCTTTTGGAGTGGAACATTCTGGGTCCACAGAACAACACTCAAAGTGCACTGAATTGAATTCTCAGGTTTTACATGCCAAAACCACGATTTGATTATGAGGCACATCATAGTGGGGGACTCCAGATTAATTTTGCTCAAAGCGCACTGCTACAACAAAAACACTCTTGCCTTTTTTAACAGTGCATGGCTTCACCTGTAGGCCTGCACGACAGGCACCTCTGTCGTGAAGGCCATGCTACTCGCTGTATGCAGAACATGTATGCATATTGCACGCCTACATAGTTCACTGTACACTGTCATCTGCATTCTCTTTTTCCTTCTCTTTTTCCGTTATGTAGAGTAGCAGGCCAGAGAGACCAAGCATCTCTGGCCCTGCTTTTCTCAGACTAAATGTTCTCTCTTCCTGCACTTCTTTGGCAGATACATCGACTTTGTTGGTATCTTGCATTTGCTTGGCATGTCTTCAGTGCAGACATGCAGCGGTCAACATTGGATGCCACAGCATTCGCAGTGCTTCGTCGAAGTTTACGAACATCCTGGAATGGGAGACATAACACACGAGAAGCTAATGCACATTACTCGATCGAAACTAGAACGGGACTGGCACTTTAGACCACATATGCTGGAAAAATAGAATGAGGTTCCACTGTCACTGTTAATATCTCACAGATAGGCAGAAAGCACAGCAAGCTGTAGCAGTATTCTCGGGCGATCATTTTTGAAGATACTAACACCTCCGCAGGATTCCGCGCGACTCGGCACTGGAGGCATTAGCGTATACAGCCGACAGTGTCTCTGCTGCTGTGCCAAGCTGGCTATCAACACACAGTGCCAGGAATGGTGTCGACCATTACTTCAACGCATCCTGTGCCAACTCAAACGAAATCTCGAGAAAGGCCCTAATCGGAAGCTTTAGAAATAGCGTACTTAAGCCTAAGCGGCTTTGCACACACAAGAGCCCTATCTCCCCAATCTCCATTGTAGGCTCTTTGCATTCCACTGTACTTTCTCTGTGTTGCTTTGTAAGCCTGGCAGTTTTCTCAGCACAGCCTGAACTGCGAGCGTCATGCAGTCAAGGTCACACTTCGCGTTAGCACCTACATTGCAACAAGCAAACGTGAAATGCTCCTGCGGCTTCAACTATCGTGAAGCTTCAAGTAGTAGACATTAAGCAAAAGCCTGTAATGTTTTCTGTGCTGTTGGGTTGTTAAAAGAGTGTTGAACTTGCATATTTACATGAAAATATTTGAATAACAGTACTTTGAAAGTACACTGATTCTAGGGATGAAATTGCTGCATTCTTTGGAAGTAAGTCAACATTTTTCTTTTTTGAGTTTGCCAACATGTGGCACTTGTGTCAAGGTTTTATGTAAATCCCACCATTCAAACTACATTCACTTTGAAACTGTTACATACTTATCGCTATTCGTTTAAAACCCAGAGATTTATATTCACACAAGCCTAGTTATTTTACAGTTGTTAGTTGCAAGCAGTCACACATTCAATGCTGCCAGTGTAAAAGTTATGGCTTGTTACAATGTCAAGCCGTAACTCTTACACTGGCAGCATTGGAGAATAGGAAACAGAATGGAGCTGCATCCAGTTCCTGGATGCTGCTCCATTCTGTTTCTACAAACAATGTAAGCATCCAGGACCTGGATGCAGCCCTTTGCCAAAAAAATTATCTGAGGCTATAACAAAGTGGACACTGAGTGCAGCAGCTTGTGTATTTCAGACTATCTTCACTGCGTTGTGATTTGGCGAAATTGCACACGTCTGCCTTCTTTTATTTATTTATTTTTCCATCTTTTAGCAATTCTGCACTTCTAAGTGTGAATGTAATCTGCACGAGATCCCCACACATACACACAGAAAGAGAGACAGAGAGAGAGACAGAGAAAAAAAAAGACTGCATGCAAGTTCATGGTTCACTTTTTAAAACTGAAGTTATAGCTATTATGAGAACATACCAGATCATGATAAATTATGTTTTAGACGTTTATAACAGGCAGGGGAAGAATTCATTCTTAAAACTAGTACCACAAGCTCCTAAATATTAATTTTATAAATTCCCTGATCATGTGTGTTAGGTTTATTCTGCCTTCAAGCAGAGAATTTATTGCCACTGGGCTAAGCGCACCTGAAAATAGTGAGAAGTGCAGCTGAAAACCTATGCCCTATATCATTTATTGCTCACAAAAAACATATGTGCCCACACAGAATAGGCAATCAACGTTATGAAATTTTATGGCTTTGTTCTGTTTTTCTACACTGTTATCGTTGCTGTTGAGATAGCGCTACAAAACATAAAAGGTAAGATGAACAAAGGCAGATGAGGAGAACAAAAACAACTTGCTTGTAGTAAAAGATTACAATCACTTTGTCAACGCCGCTTTCCTGTGGAAGGCCTAACGTGGGACAAACAAGCTGGCGCATAATTTGTCTTCAGAAAACCATCAAGAATCAAACCTGCCAACTCTCTTCCTTACGTGCGATTGTCATATACAAAGCTGAGCAGCGGAGCCTACGGCTCTACAGCTCGCAAGCCATAGTGTGTAAGCCCAATTACACAAGGAAAAAGCAGGCAAGCAAGATTAAGATTGCGGTCTTCACGGTTGGAGAATGCTGCTGTTGCAACCAATGGGTTTCAAGCCCAAGGGATCCCTGAAGTCTGCTGCCTTATTTTTTTTTTTCAGATTTACTACATATTAATGAGCACCATTTTTTACAGCACACCTTTATGACCGCCTGCTATTGCGACATCTGGATACTCGACAGTTTGTGAGTAAACATGTTGCACTTTCCAATTATTCATGGACTCGTGTTGAGTGCAACAGTTTGTGGCATGGCTGTTCTTTGCTTGCATCTCTTAGTCATAGGTCAAGCATGCTCTTGCTAAACTTAATAATTCTTGGCAACTTAGCTCCATAACTTAACTCTACCTATAAGTCGCTGTCCTTAAATACACTCCGACATTGTCATGATGAAAGCTCCAGATCATCAGAAGTGTAGAATGTGTAGAAAAATTGGGTTATTTATGGTTACTGCAGCAGAGGTAGTCGCCTGTAGGTAGATACTGAAAAAGCTGTTTTGAGTAAACATTGAGAAACATAATTATTTGACAAAGAGATTACTCCAATTAGTTTATTTACCGGTTTTGTAGTGTTGCTTAAAATCAACATTTAGCGCTCCTGGCTATGTGCCCAATCCATTCTAACTCCATTCCAGAATCTCTGGCTCCCTTTCCATTCCCAGTCCATCTGCTGGACTGGCGCCACCATTCCATTCACATTCCATTCCAGTTGTTTACAAATGTGAAATTATACTGGAATCAATCCACAGAATCATTCCAACTCCAGAGTTGCCACTCCACAACTCTAGTAAGATAGTTTCAGGGAATAAAAATTTTAAACAGAAGTAGGAAAGAATGCCAAGTGTGAGCTTTGAGAGGCATGTACAGCAGAATCTCGTTCGTACATGTTGGGAAAAAACGCAAGAAAAAACGTACTAACCGGGAAAATGTATGATCTGAAATAACTAAAAAATCTGACAGACTCGACCATTGTTGACATCTACGTAATGCGAAGCGTCGTGCAGATCGTTGCGGCATGAGACGCCAACATGCGTCAAGCTGCTGGTGCTCCGGTAGCTCGAGACGCATTTTGTTGTTTTCCTATTGCGTGGCATTTTAAGAGGGCAGCGCCGGATACTGCCAAAGCGAAACGTGACGGCCACATCGTGCCGCCTGCAGCAGGGAACAGCGATGGTGGTGGTGGTGGTGAAAAGCCTTTATTGCATAATAAAAGGAGGTGTGGACCCCATAGGGGGAACCCACATACTGGTTGGTGTCCCTAGTCCGGGACCCCATTGGTCAAAGCCACCGTCCTAGCTCTCTGGACGAAGGCCCTTTGGGCCTGAAGGTCTGAGCATAGCAGGGCTGCGTCCCAGTCCTCTCATGCAGGGTTGGGGTTGGGGGTTAAGGCTGAATTTCGCTGGCAAGCCCATACCATGTGGTAGGTGTCTGCTACCTCGCCACAATGCTGGCACCTTCCGGTGACCATAGGGTCAAAGTGTTTCATATAGCTGGACATAACACAGTGTTAGTGAAAAGTCCCAGGAGCATGTGTTCATTCGCCCTGCCGAGCCCCTTAGCAGGCATAGTATATCGGCGATGACTATCTTTAATCTAGAATTTCTCTAAATCTGGTGAAGTTGGCCCTCATCCTGGTCAATAGCGCGTTTGGATTATCACCTACTAAAAGCATGCTACCAATGGCACTATGCACCACACAGTGATAGCTGTGAATGCGGCGTGTGATGGCCTGGGTGGAGATTTATTGGTATCGGAATAAGGAACTGTGCACGCTGTCATTTTCATGTGAGATGGGCGGCTATATAATGTTCTCGATTGCATGCGCCTCGTGCCTTTTCATCTTCACATGGGATCTAACGGCCAGAAAACATATATGTACGACCGCAGTCTGCAGCAAGGGAGCGGCAGTGCATTTCAATTATCGCCTATTATAAGCATACGCTACACTTCCGACAGCACTGTGCGTTATGAAACAGATAGGCAAAGATGCTTATCACAATAGGATTGGCAGTGATAGCTGTGAACCCCAGAGAGGATTTCCTGGCACAAAAACGAGAAACTGAGTGTGCACCCTCAGTGCACACATGTGTGCACCACATGCGTGCAGAGCCTGTGGGCTCTGCATGCATGCGAATGCAACATTTTCAAAAACGTCATTTTCTGTAAGCCAAGCGCACAGCTCTAGCAGTCAACTCACTTGTCCTCGCCCAGTACAACACCAAAGCAGCAATGGTCCAGTCGCACCTTAGAAGTGTCTACATAACCGGCCCTTTGTCCACAGGCAAACACAGTGTTGAAGTGCTGTGCCTGAAAGAATACAGTGGTGAGCTCTTGAGTGAGGCATGCAACAGCAACAGAAATTAAAAGATTGATGAGACAAAAACTGGGATGTGCCTTTTGCCTTATGTATACACATATTCAAGTACATGCTACAGAGTGACTCACATTAGGATGCCAAGTTCTGATGCCAGTGCATATTTTATAGCTGGCTCACACTTGCAAGTGATTATGGGTTGAAAGGTGTTTGTATGATTCATTATGGACCTTATAATCATATTCTTATTCACCTTTTTATTCGTGCAGACACTGTGTAGCCAGATTTAATTGTTAAAGCCAATAATGGAGCATGGGAACATTGTAGTAAGTGCTTTATTTTACCACAGAACACACAAAAGTTCAGGGTAGGGTAGCTGCTCATTGTTACATTCGAGTACACTCGAACCTCATTATAATGAAATGGGATATAACGAAATAATGAAAATAACGAAACTAATAAAATTCCCCTTGAAATCCTCACAGAATCCGTGTATTTAAAGCCACGTTTTAACAAAGTGAAGTTGTCGTCCTGCCAATCTGAAACGATCTAGATTCATCCCCGATCGCTCGTCTTGTTTGCCGCGGCAGTTTAGAACTACCTCTTCCCCACGTCGAATATGTCGTCGAGCAACACTACGTCTTTTTCACCGCCGCGGAAAGCAGCACATCTGCGCATAAGCCTCTCTTCACTATCACACTTTTCCACTGACCTCTCTCCCTTGCACATGCCTTGCTGCGTGAACCGCGCCAAGCTGCGCAGCTATGCCTGGCAGTGCGAAAGATTAGTGCATGCGCTTCTGGACGCCGCGCAGGCAGGTGCAGTGGGGTATGGCTTCCGAGATCTCCCCATCGCAATCTCGAGGGTTACGTGCAAGATGCACCATGCTGCCCGGTATTGTGCAGCAGTGCGGAAAAGTGCATTCACTTCTCTCTTTCTCTACGGAGCGCCACGCATGCTGGACTTGGCCTCAGAGACCTCCGGGTGCAACCTGGGGGTCACGCTCAGGTCGTGCATTAGGGTAATCTTTTTATCTACACAGGCTACACAAGTGTAGCTAGCGTAGGAAGTCGGCATTTTTTTTTACTTGGTGTACAAAAGTGTAGCTCCACCCACCTACACGAAGCGATTTTTTTATAGCTGTAGTTTAGCATGAAAACTACACTTTCTACACTGTGGTTTTGTTGACTGTAGGCAGCAGACGACAAACGACCAGACTGGCGTTGCAAAGGCATGGCGCCATTTTGCCTGTGACTACTGGCACTAATATAGCGATGATAGTGAATATTCACTGCAAGGACGGTAGCAAAGTGCTGGCACGACTATGTGTCACAGAGGAAGGTGAGCGAATCTTCCAAGAAGATAAAATTATCATACTCTCAGATGGTGCAGGCTGTTTCAGACTATGCATTGTATTATACGCATTGAGAAGCTGTCTTCATGCGCTGCACATTTATTATTTTATTTATTACATACTGCCAGCCTGGATGTCAGGCTTTAGGCAGGAGTGGGGTACATAACAATACAGTATATAGAGAAAAGACGGGGAATGCGGGAGATGGAAATTCAAGACGATGAGCAATACGTGAACAAGGTGAATGCAGGAGCCAACGTTTCGACAAGTGGACTTGTCTTCTTCAAGGCGACATATGCTTTCCTCGCCACAGTTATATAGGTGGGGTTCTAATAAAGGGGAGAGGGTGTGAGGCGGGAGGACGCGGAGACGAGGGAAAATGTGTTAGCATGTCGAATTGAAAGTAAAGGAACGCTGTGTACAAGGTCAAAGTCAGGGCACCCCCACCACCCGGTCTGTCAACACACGCGCGTTAGCCGACGTGTCAAGGGCGTCTGACACGCCAGCTGAAAAAAAAAGTGGGGGGGGAGGAATGGAAAAGAAAAAAGAACAGGGGGGGGGAGATACGCCAAGAAAACCAACTAAGTGTTGTTGCCTATAGCTTGAAGTTTAGCATAGCAAATAGATTCTAAAGCTCCCTTTGAAACGTTTATGCTTATTGGTTGCAATGTCTTGAACTTATAGATAAGGTATGATTCTCTGTATTTTCTTTGACTTCAAGTCAAATCTAGCTTCACTTGCACAAGTTCGCATGTGATTTATATGCTTGAATGTTCCTTCTGTAAGAAACAATATATCGGTGAAACAGAACAATCAATGAACGTCAGATTAAACGGACATCGCGCGGACACAGCTAAAAAGCTTCCCAAAGCCGTCGCCAAGCATTTCAACCAACCAGGTCATAACTTTGATGAACTTAAACTCTACATCTTACAGTCAAATTTCCGTTCTGAATGAGAAAGAAAATACAGAGAATCATACCTTATCCATAAGTTCAAGACATTGCAACCAATAGGCATAAACATTTCAAAGGTAGCTTTAGAATCTATTCGCTATGCTAAACTTCAAGCTATAGGTAACAACACTTAGTTGGATTTCTTGGCGTATCTCCCCCCCTTTTTCTTTTTTCTTTTTCATCCCCCCCTTTTTTTTTTCAGCCGGCGTGTCAGACGCCCTTGACACGCCGGCTAACGCGCGTGTGTTGACAGACCGGGGTGGGGGGGGGAGGGGGGGTGCCCTGACTTTGACCTTGTACACAGCGTTCCTTTACTCTAAATTCGACACGCTAACACATTTTCCCTCGTTTCCGCGTCCTCCTGCCTCACACCCACTCCCCTTTAGAAGAACCCCACCTATATATACTGTGGCGAGGAAAGCATATGTCGCCTTGAAGAAGACAAGTCCACTTGTCGAAACGTTGGCTCCTGCATTCACTTTGTTCACGTTTTGCTCAATACAGTATATATGAATACAATGTACATTTGGTCGAGCAAGTACGGCATTAGAAGTATCCACATAACCCATACAAAGCGAAGTACAAACAATATGCCACGACAATGTGAAGTATCGTTAGCTATTGCGGAATGCACTTAAGAAGGAAGACACCGCCGAACACTCAACCACATAGGCAGGTAGGTTATTCCATGTGCAAATTGTGCTCCGGAAAAATGAGGCTTTGAACACATTTGCTATGTATTTCGCTGTAGTTTGTCTAAATTTGTTGATGAATGAAAACTCTTACATTGGCATTTAGTTTCAGGCATCGGCATATACGCAGCCAGTAAGTGCGAAGTCAGGCAAAGCGCGGAGTTGAGCGCTTTCCATCTGCTGATGCAGAAGACGACGCGTCGTCTGGTCTGATTGGCTACAGCCCAGCGAGCTAAGTGTAGAACGCGATGTCACAGTCTCTGCCCGGCACTACACTCATCTACACGAGCTTGCACGAAGTGTAGGTAAAAGAAAATAGCCCTATTCTTTTCTCCCTCTCCCTGTGATGCGCTGTGTGGTCTATCAGCTGGGCATAGCCTTAGAGGTCGTACTGCCATCGGTGCATCTCGAACCCCACGAGCCGGCCAAGCCAAGCTGGCGTGGCAAAGTTCGCTTGCCTCCTCGATCACACCAGTGAAGCGCTGTGTTGCGTGCCACGTGCTGCTTGACCATGACGAGCTAAGTGGAAAGCGGGTGCGAAAGACCATCGCAAGGGAACAGACGGCAGCTATCTAAAGGATGTTGCATCACGTGCTAAGTCGCGTGTTGCACACGCCGAAGATCCTTTTGTTCTTTCATTCAAATTTCATCACATGCGTGGCCATGTAGTGATACCATGGGCTGCAACGCAGTCTTCTTATTCCATGTTTATAAATGTGCACCCACTGGGCATATATTGCAATGAACGGCAATAATGGATATAACGAAGTAATTTCGGCTGCCCCTTCAACTTTGTTGAAGGGGCAACATAATGAGGTTCGACTGCATCGTTAAAAGCGATATTGCTATAAGTGGGTTCAACTGTGCTTCTTTTTGTCTAAATAAAATGTTTGAATGTTTGTCCCTCTGCTTTTTGTGTGCAACCCGGTTATAACAATTATCGGTTATAACAATGAGATTTTCTTGGCACTTGAATATTGTTATAGGTGGGTTTGACTGTAGAATGATTTCACTTGGCTGTCCTACAGCTGTGGTTAACAATAAAAATTTTCTTGCCCCAATACACTGTAGGTATGATCTGCCAAAACACGACAAGAGAATGAAGTAGTGGGAGAGCTGGAACAAATTCATGATACAGCGCAAGACATGAGACAAGGAAAAAGTATGGATGACACGAGCAGCGTCTTTCGACTGAATGTTTAATATTGGCATATGTTTTCCATAAACATTCAGATGAAAGACAGGACTTGTGTCGTCCATACTTTCTTCCTCGTCTCGGTCTTCTTGCACTGTAAATCATGAAAGCATGGCAAACATGTGAAAATATTGGTTTCAGTCCACTTTCAGCCCTAATTTGTACACAGAAGTGTTTAACCCTTTCCCTGCCATGCCCATTGGGCATCATTAGCCCGTTATCGATGGTTTGAAATGCCGCTTTTGAGACCTTCTGCACCGCTTACGAACGCACCGCATCATCGGAGGTGAAGAAGGGGAACTATATTTTTGTTTCCTATGCAATTTGCTTTTTTTCCCACTTGGCGCTGATTTTCGAACACGCTCCAAAGTCTCACGATTGTCAAAGTAGAAAGGAAAAATGGGAGCCTCCGGAAGAAGTACGCGCTTTGAAAGATTGCGTGATTCCACAGAGTCTGTGGCTGATTTTATTGGTGAATCTAGCAGCAGTGAGTCTGACGATGCTGCCTCTTTGTCCGACTTTGACTCTGAGAGCAACAACTATGCAAACCAGCCTGGAACAATGGTGGCCGCAGAGCGGTTAGTTTTGCTTTCGGCCGTCTTCATTGTCGTTTGGAGTTCTTGAGAGCCTGGCAAGATGAAGACTTCTAGAAACTGCAAGAAATGCTACGACAGAAAAACCGAGCAGAAAGCAAGAGCTGCTATGTTTTACATTGAGGAACTGCTTTTTGCATGGCACGGCTAAACGTAGTGCTTGCAGTTAAATTTTTGTAGTGGAAGACCCGTTCAATAAAAAATTCAGTTTTTTCGGAGATAGTGCCTATTAGACGGCAATACCTTTTGCATATCTCATCAGTTTTGTTACATTTTTTTTTTCTTAGTAGAAATGAAGGGAAGTCAAAAAGTAAAGGGACATTTCAGAAAAGGTACATTTATTCTAATGATAGAAAACTGAAACATACATTTTTTTTTTTTTTTTGCATGACCTCCCTGCACTTCAACGCACTTTGCCCAATGTTTCACAAGTGTTTTTTTTTCCGTCAGAAAAAAGTTTTTGGATTGCACCTGTAACCAATTTTGCACCGCATCAATGACATCTGCATCGATCGCAAATCTTCTTTCCCTGAGCACTTCCTTCAATGGTCCAAACATATGAAAATCACTTGGAGCCAGGTCTGGACTGTATGGCGGGTGTTCCAGCAATTCAAATCCCAACTACTTTATTGTTTCAATCGTTCATTTAGCAGAATGTGGCCGAGCATTACCTTGCTGCAGGAGGACACCTTTTCACAGTTTTCCACGATGTTTGGATTTCATTGCATGCTTCAGTTTAGTTAGCAACACATCACAATAGTTCTCACTCTTCACAGTTTTGCCTCTTGGGGTGAAATGAACGGCTACCACAGCTTCCATGTCCCAGAACAGTGCTAGCATCATTTTACCAGCTGACGGCCGACGTTTCAATTTCTTAACTTCTGGTGATGATGAGTGTTTCCAAACCATGCTCGCAGCCTTACTTTACGGTTTGTGATGATGTACCCAAGTTTCATCTGCAGTAACAATTTGCTGTAAAAATTCATCTCCCTCGTGACGATAACAGGCCAAATGTTAAAAAGAGATGTCCAACCTTTGCGCCTTATGCTCCGCTGACAATTCTTTCGGGACCCACCTTGCACACACTTTCCGAAAATTTAGCCTGTCATGTAAGATGGAATATGCTGAACCATGACTGATATGTGAAGTATCGGTGATTTCATTCACTGTGATTCGTTTGTTTTCCATCACCATACCGTCAGCGACATTCAAATTGTCCTTAGTCGTTGACGTCAATGGCCTGCCCGATCTTTCCTTATCACATAAAGAAGTTCTTGCATGTTTGGAATGCTCTATCCATTCGTAGATCTTGCTTCACGATAAACAACTGTCACCGTACTGCACTTGCATGAATAATTTCTGCAGGTTTAACACCTTCCGTAAACAAAAAGCGAATCACTGCCTTCATTTCCTCCTTGGTGCAGATCGACAATGGAGCTGCCATGTTTAATGATTTGCGACACTCTACCGGCTAATGCAGGAATAAGAGTTACACGTTTCATAGAAGTGTTGCAGACGACACTAAGAACTGTTGCAGATGGCAGTAATTCAGCGCTGGATACTAGCAGTGTTACCAAACCCTAACGTGAGAAATTGCAAAAGTCCCTTTGCTTTTTGACTTGCCCTCATACAAGCGTGTGTTTAGAAACTTTGTTCAATTTTATACCACAATCTTGATTCAGGCAATTTATCTTTTCTTTTATTATATATATCTCGTTAATAAAACTTTTATGTGTGAAAAAAGCATTTCTTCTGCTTTTTGTTTACGTATTACCAAAAATATTGAATGCAGTAGTTCCTTAAGAAAAGAAATCTGGCGTAACCTACAAAAAACACCTATTTTCCCCACGGTAGGGAAGGAGCTAAAGTAAAAATGTGACACAAAGTTCATTAGATAGACCGGTTTTTTGGTGGTGAACTGTCATTATTTTGTTTTGATTTTTGTTTTAAGTGGGATATGAATCTTTGATGTTGACCTCTGTCTTGTGCTCGGCATAATTCATATACGACCACTTTACTGCACAGTTGTTGCTCTCTAGGCAGTTGGCATGTCCTACGTGGTACTGAAGTGCAATTTGCCCCAGCACGTAAGGACTCGATTGTGTGGCTGGGTCTCAAGAGTCATTACAAAAATTATGTTTGTCTTGTCTTCTCATCATGTCTCCCAGAGCATGTCAGAAGGTCAGGCAAAAGCTCTCATAGTCCACTTCTTTTGTCAAAACGACCCCTTTTTCTTCTTACATTCCCATTGACACTCCTGCCATTGACACTCATGCCTGAGGTGGATAGTACCAAAGGAGTGCTTATCGTGAATGGAAGAGTAGAAAAGCACTGAAGCACTGCTCGTGAGTTCTCCTGTAACATCTGCGATCAACATCTTCTGAGGTTTCACAGATTACTTCAATGCGGCATAACGCAATGAGGCATACTTGCTTCCTAACTGGGTTTTGAAAAAAATGCATTGTTGTTCCATGATGAGTGAGATGTTGGACTTCAACTACATGACTACCAATCAAAACGCACTATTTTAAAATGATTCACCATAGCTGCCTGTCAAAGGACTCACTTGGCCAGCATCCACAACGTAGATGATCCAGTCAGCTTTCTCCTGCTGCACCCGATGCCTGAGCGCAGCCATGTCAGATGTGTCATATGTGTAGCCACCATCACTTTTTACGATCGTCAATGGAACTGGCATGTTTTCTGCAAACATCACCTTGCGGCCGTCGTCTTCCTCCAGAAACCCTGCGCAAGAAACACAGTACAGTAAGGAAAACACTTCCTTCACTTGAAGGAAGGTTCAGTGCGATAATGTATTCATGCAATAACTCGAGCCTGCATGTGTACGTTTTACCCTTAATTTGAACTCATAACGTGTTGTTAAGGCTGCCACCAATTGTTATGGGGATGGGGTTTCAGCAACCTTCAATGGCGTCTGCTTGGAGCTCAAACCAGATTGACCATCGAGGAGGGTCTGGCCGGGAACATGAGATGATGTAAAAACAAATAACAGAAGTTTAATACCTTGTTACGGGTAAGCCATGTTCCAAGACAAAAGGTACAGAAACGTTCGGCGTGTGCACTCCTGCACGCAAGGGCAGAGAAGATCTGTCTGTGGCACCTCGCCGGCCTTCTTATATGCTACACCATCCGGGCAACCGTATTCTCTCTTGCTCCTTGGTAAAGGGTCGTGTCCACACAATGTTCAGCGCACACAGAGGAATTCGGAGAAAAGCCACTCACTGGTGTAGAGGGGTTGAATGGAGGACAGTGGATAGTAGGATTTGCACTGGTGCATAATCCCGTCACGCACACTCGACAGACAAGTCTTTTCATGCTGACGAGCATGACGATTAGGCACGTTGTGTCTCAGGCGCTTGGCATCCGATTCCTTCATCACCACACAGAGTGAACCATAACACTGTACCTTTACCATCCAGACATTGGCACTATGCAATCCATACATTTTCTTGTGCCGTTGCTACTGTGTGCTTGCTAAACCAAGTTATTTTAAAATTTTTTACTCAAATGTTAGACGCTGCAAAAAATGGTAAACATGGTTGAGATTCCTTAGCAGTGTAAGACCACATGTTAGGCTGATATTCATGGCTTCTATAGCATTTTACATACAATCTGCACTATAGTTAAACATGTACATAGTATCTGCTAAGAAGACAAAGCACACTGCAACACCTAAAATGATAGCACTTGCCAGGCTAACACAAGTCGTCAGATCTTTAAACTATGTTTATGAATATATCAAGTGTACAACTCTCATAGGTAGAGCGTTAAACCTTCACTTATCAAAGACAAACAGGGCTCGTCCACTCAGTACTCATTTCGATTACTGAAGAGAAGCTCAGTCCGTCAATTTCTGATACCAAAAACCAGCTCAGCACGTCCATGAATCTAGTTGTGTTTGACGGTGCTACAAAAATTGCAAACAGTCGACCTTCCTGCAAAATTTCAAGCCTTCCTATTTTTCTTAAAATGTCTCCCAAGAGATTATTTAGGGTGATGACTCCATCTTCCTCTTTTCCTGACACATTTATTATTGATGATAACTGTATACAAGATGAATACACAATTTCATCTGCCTTCAATGATCACTTCAAAGGTGTATTCAAAGAAAAAAAATGATTGCTTGCCTCATTTTTAACTGGACTTGCCTTCAAGTCCCAATGTTGTTTCCAAACACAGTATGTTGAACTTGTTGCTAAAAATTGGTGTTTGGAAGTCGCCAAGTCTTGATGATATTCTAAATGATGATATTCTAAAAGTGGGCAACGCAGCAGCGAAATGGGCAACATGCTCAGGAGCACTTTTTTCTACGTACTCCTGGTTGCGGCTCTCCTGGCAAAGTTCGAGCTTTTGTTGGGCTGCCACTCTGCAAATGCCTCGTGGGATCACGACATAGGACGGCTTCGCATCCCGTTATCGGATCCTGGTGACATGTGCCACGTCAACAAGATATCGAGCCCTGGCATCACAGCGTACACACGGGATCAGCCATGGATGACGTCGACTCACGTGACCCTGCAGGAGGACTTAAATGTGAAGCCCGCACCGTGCTACTCCAGTGGGCAACGCAGCAGCGAAATGGGCAACATGCTCAGGAGCACTTTTTTCTACGTATTCCAGGTCAGTAGATATTTGCCGACGGCCTGCTATCGTAGCGATAATAGGTTCTTACTGCTGCTGCCTTGCCCACTATGTCTTGAATGCTTTCTTGCTCGACTTCAAAATATTCCGGTAAATATTTTGCTTTGTGGCGACATTGAGGCCAACACTGGCCCTACCGAAAAGGAAATATCGATGGAACTTCTTGCCGGTCAAAATTCATTGAAAACAGCTATACATGATGTACAGGCGTCTCAGAAAGAGATTGGCAAGCAAGTCAGTTCATTAACTGATCGTGTTGATGGTTTAGAGCGCCAACTGAGGAACATAAGTGTAGTTACTAAGCGGGTCGAGGATATGGAAACTGCGATGTCTACGGTTAAAACAGATCTAGCCTCCATTGTTGAAAAACTAGATGACCTAGAAAATCGTAGTCGCAGAAACAACTTAGTCATTTACGGTCTTGACAAACCAAGCAAAGAATCTTCTCAGGATCTTGAAGAGAGAGTAAAAGATTTGTTTCACAGCAAACTTGGTATCTCTGTGGCAAATATAGAAAAATGCCATAGGATTGGAAACAGAAATGCTGGCCATACACGACCGGTCATGCTTAGGTTTCTCGACCATCGGGAAAAAATGTCAATTTTGAAGGCTGCATACAAATTGAAGGGTACGGCTGTTTCAATATCGCAAGATTGCTCACATAGAGTTCGAGAAATTAGAAAGAAACTCTGGAACAGTTCTACTCTAGAAAGAAAAAATGGCTCGAAAGTCAAACTTGTACACAATAAACTGAGCATAGACGGCGTAATCTTTGGCTGGGACGAAAAGAAAGGTACACGCGTTCAACAAAAGAAAAATCAAGATTGACGTTTTGTACAAAAGCCTCAGGAGCTTAATATACTTAACGTGAACTGCCGGAGTGTGGTTAACAAAGTCACAGAACTTGAGGGAATCTTGGTGGCCCATAACCCTGAAATAATTATTCTCACGGAAACATGATTAAATGATTCTATCAAAGATAACGAATTTGTTTCTAGTGGGTACAATGGTGCACAGGAAAGATCGAGGGAGCAAAGGTGGGGGTGTGGCTTTGCTGTTCAAGGAGCGTTTTAGTATTTTGAGAATGCCAGATATACCGAACATTGAGGGAATATTCTGTAAAGCCTATCATGGCACAATTAGATATGTATTGGGAGCACTTTACTGACCACCTAATTCCTCTCCTGATTTCTTTGCTCATTTGCAAAGTTACCTGATTGCTCATGTGAAGCCTGGTGACCGATTAGTTCTAGGCGGAGACTTCAATATGCCAAACATGGATTGGTCAACCTTCACACTAAACGTTTCTAATGACAGGCCACAAGAAAGGTTGTTTGATATGATTTTTTCTTTTGATCTACAGCAAGTAGTTGACAGTTTCACTAGAATACAAGGTAACTGCTGCTCCATCCTTGATCTGTTTTTCTTAAGTGGATCTATTACGGGGCAAGCAAAGTGCGAAGTACTGCCTGGCATTTCCGATCACTCTGCTGTGTTGTTGACCCTTTCGGGCGTCTCTGTGAAGAAATCTGTTGATGTCACTTCCGTGCTCAACGTCTCGCGCGCAGATGATGTCGCCATATTGGATACGCTTTCGTTGAGTTTTGACTCATTTCAAGGCAGCAGCGCAGACATTCATACACTGTGGAATCGATTTAAAGATCTTTTAAATGATTGCATCAAACACTTTGTCCCTTGCATGCTAAAGAAAAGGAAAGGCAAATCTCCTTGGATTTCACGAGACACATTGCAATTAGGAAGACGATTAAAGCGCCTGAAGACAAAAAGACGTACCGCAAGAGACTTGGATGCTTTGCTTACTAAAATTTCCGAACTCTCCTCCGAGCTAAAAATGAAAGTTTCTTCAGATAAGTAACGCTATTTCGGGGAGAAACTTTCTAAATTTATTTCAACATCTCCTGAAAAGTTCTGGAGGCTAATTTCTCCCAGTAAGCAAATTAATGATGCTTTCGTCGTAAATGATGTTTTGAGTAATGATAGCGCAGTAATAGCAGATGCATTTAACTTACATTTTAGATCTGTGTTTACGCAAGACAATGGTTCATTGCCATACTTTCATGCTTCATACCCCCCTATGTCTGATGTTACTATTAATGAGAATGGAATACTTAACATGCTCCTTAACCTTGATATTAAGAAATCACCCGGTCCTGATGGTTTGCCAAATGAATTCTTAAAGCATTATGCGCCATGGGTCTCTAAATATCTGAGTGTGCTCTTTTCTAAATCACTAAATGAAGGCGAGATTCCAATCGACTGGAGAATGGCATCAGTGAAACCCATCTTCAAAAATGGTAATAAGCAGCACGTCTTGAACTATCGTCCTATTTCTTTGATTTCAACATCATGCAAACTTCTGGAGCATATAATACATAAACATCTTACTGAGTTCCTTTCAAAGAATAAAATATTATCATGCCATCAGCATGGCTTCAGAAAGGGTTTCTCTACATGCACACAATTAGTAATTACTGTACACGATTTCGCTAAGACAATAAATTCAGGTAAGCAGGTCGATGCAATCTTCATGGACTTTGCGAAAGCCTTTGACAAGGTTTCCCACAAAAAGCTACTCCACAAACTTGATGTTACTCTGGGTAATGCCAAAATTGCTACTTGGCTTTCTGCATATCTTTCAAACCAATATCAATATGTTTCATTCAAAAACCATGCCTCTCGGAGACTTCCCGTTGAGTCTGGTGTTCCACAGGGTTCAGTGCTCGGACCACTGTTGTTTCTAGTTTTCATTAATGATATCGTTAATGACATCCCCATAAAAATTAGATTACATGCAGATGATTGTGTAATGTATTCAGAAATAGATAGCGTCAGTGACCTACTACGACTAAATGAAGCCTTTGAAAAAGTTGTAAAATGGTGTAGTGACTGGCAAATGGCTATCAATTTTGACAAAACTGTATTTATGAAAATTTCGCACTAACTTAGAAATCTGCACTTCCAGTACTCGGCGTGTAATGTCTTGCTATCTGAGGTTAACACATAAAATATCTTGGTATTTGGATTTCTAAAGATCTTAGATGGAACAAACATATCAACACTGTATGCAATTCCGCCAATCAAAAGCTTTTCTTTCTCAGGAGTGCCTTGACACTGACAACACCTGAAGTTCGCCTTCTTGCATTTAACGCAATTGTGCTGCCACTTTTAGATTACGGATCCATAATATGGTATCCTTTCACTAAAAAAGATATTAATAAAGTAGAAGGTATTCAAAAGCGGGCCGTTCATTATATATATAACAGCTTTGGGCACACGTCGATGACAGCCTTGCTAAGCAGAGCCAATCTGCCAACTCTAACCCAAAGGAATCGTGTTCTCAGATTAAAATTTTTGTTTCAGCTCATTAAGGGATACTACAGCATAGATATTTCTAAGATTATTTCCTTTTCAACAGGTTATGCTACAAGGCAACGGCATGCACTGACAATTACCCCCTTCACTAGCCGCAAAAATTGCTTTAAATACTCATTTTTTCCTAGAGTCATAACTGAATGGAATCAGCTGTCCAACAATGTGGTGTTGCAGCCATCCCTGAATTTGTTTATGTCCCATATTGTGTAATTTTCTTATTTTCGCTCTGTTACATTTGCACTTGTAGTAGATGCATTGGTTCAATTGTACTCGAAGCGTATCTTTTATTTCATGACATCTGTATTGTCTTTTTACTAGTCCATGTAATATTTCTTTTGTTTGCCCTGCTAATCATGTCATAATGATGTATCTCCATGTTGCAAAAATCCCGTAACGGGATTGCAGTATGTGTAAATAAATAAATAAATAAATAAATAAAAATGCCTCTTGAGAATGTGATGGACAATGGATTTCAAAGTACATGTGTGTCTTATTTAGAAAATTACTTGAGAATGGCATGCTAGCAGAGTGAAGAACGGCCAGAATAAAACCTTTCATAAATCAGGAAATAAGACACGTATTCAAAATTAGACAGTTTTAGTTTCACGTACGTAAAGGTTTTGCGTACGTAGAGCTCTCACGTGTGAGCAGTGCGCCTGTGTAGAAAGCAAAAGGTTTGCGTGAGTCTCACGGACGTATGTGAGACTCAAACGTTTGCGTGTGTTCCTTGTGCACATAGAGAGCTCTGCGCGGCGGTCACATGTGATATCAAACAAGCGAGAGCATCATTGCAAAATGGCAGCCAAACACGCCGAAAAGGTAGCTCCATGCCTTTGTTTTTCTAAAAACGACTTGGATTTGTTGAGAGACGTAAGGGAGTGCAACGCATTCGAGGACAACATGCGGTATAGCACTTCTAGGCATTGCGAAGCTCCGATAGGCACAATAACACACTTTTACGTGTTTTGCATGCCAATCCAACTTGACTGGCTTGGCTTTGATTTGTCTTGGATGTCAATGGCTACAGCAGTGTTTATACCTGGCGATAGATGGCGATACATGGTCGCTTTTAGCGTGCGTCGCATACGTGTAGCTAAAAGCGTTTCAGGTGCAGTGCGCGTATGGTACGTAGAGCTTTCATGTTTGCGTGCGTGAAGTCTCAGTGTACATGTAACTAAAGCTGTCTATTACCACTCTAGTTCACTTATTTGAACAGCATGTAAATTATTAAAACACATAATTCATAAACATATATTTAGTTTTCTTGATGAACATAAGGTGTTGACAAAAGCTTAGCCTGCATTCGGGCCTGGCTTTTCAACCACTACTCAGTTGGTTCAAACAGTACACAACTTTGCCAAAACAATCATAAGAAAAAACAAACCGATACTATGTTTACGAATTTCAGCAAAGCTTTTGACAAGGTTTCCCATAAGAAGCTAATCATAGGTTAGTATTTGTACTTAATTAACAATGACCAGTCATTAAAATACGTAGATGAAAGCCTATTGTTGCATCTTGCATTTTGTTTTTGAAACGTGTTGACCACTAGCGCCACACAATGGCAAACATTGTGTGCTGCGCCCATGGTCTCTTCCCCTCTACTGGAAATAACATCAGTCTTTGCTTGGTCCTTGTTAAAGGCAGTTGTCCTTTTTTCTGTGGTGCTCCGTGCCCTGGCTGTTATGCCGCTTCGTCGGCCTTCCCTCGGCTGGCGTCGTACTGACACCATTACACTACACTTATCTTTATAACCGATGTCAATTCGTTTTGATTAAAAAGCTTCTTTCCACATTGTTCCTGTTGATTCGTCAGTTAATAAAATAGATGAAGGCCTATCTTTATAACCGATGCCAATTCGTTTTGATTAACAAGCCTCTCCACAATGTTCCTGTTGATTCCGGTAGTACCCAGGGATCTGTCCTTGGCCCTCTCTTGTTTCTGTTGCTTCTAAATGACAACATATAGAAATCTCTCAACAAAAATAACACATTATGCTGATGACTGTGTTCTATACAAAAACACAAATTCCACTAACGATCAGACTATATCAAATGAAGACTTCACAAAAATGGTTGCTTGGTGTGAACAATGGCAAATGCTCAATTAGCTGCGACAAAATCGTCCTCATGAGAATAACATCAAAAAGAAAAACCCTCTGTTCTTCCCCTTTTCTGCTAGAAATAATTTTCTCTCTGAAGTAATGCACAGTAAATACTTAGACTATACACTACACATGGCTGGGCAAAGATTCTTTAAATTACATTATGATACAGATACATGATACTGAGGCAATAAGTATTTGAGGTACAGATAGAAGGTACTGTTGGGATCGGCCTGCAGGGGTACTGCTCTGCAAAGCTATTTCAGCCCGCTGCACATGTTTCGAACGACCCGCGGTGGGAGCACCCTTCAGAGGACCAGCGAGGACAGCACTAACGAACCATGAACTTACTTCGGAGAACTGCGGCCTATGGCAGCAAGAAGAGTTCCACCCCCCACCCCCCTCCATAGGGTGCTTTGCGGTGCGGGGGCCCCAGGATTCGTCACAGTCTGCTGACACACGTGGCGACTACAGGAGAAAGGCAGCTCTGGAATTTAGAGGCGCCGGCTGGGGTCGGGCGTGACCATCTGGCTACAGGGACGCAAGACAATGGACACCACGACGGCCGCGTTGCGAAGGTCAGCTCCGAGTGCTGCGAAGGTCATTTGCCCTCGGAGGGGGGGCAGTGAAAGTGTGTACGTGAGTGTGTGAGCCCTCCTCCTACAAAAAGGCGGGTAGTCTATGATGACGTTGAATGATGAAGTCGACCGGAGTGTTTATAAGCAGCTGTTTGTCGCTGCTACAGTGTGCTCCTGCTCGTCGTCGTGCTCTGTGCTCATCAATGTACTCGTGAGCTGTGTGCTCGTAAGCTGCGTGCTGTATGCTCGTCTTGCGTGCTCCATTTGGGAGCCACGCATAGACTGTCGAATGTATCTCTTGTTTAAACTGTAAATACTGTAAATAAACCCTGTATGCCTAGTTCCTCCAAAGTTCCTCTCTACGACCTTCAACCCTTGCAAATTGTGGCAGCGGCGAGATCGTCCGACAACTCCTACAACTGGTAACAGCGGTGGGATCGTCCGACGAATCTTACAGTACTAAGAGATTAAATGTATTCAATACAATGCTCACAATTTGTGCCTCAACATACTTCAATATTGTTACGTGCGAAGGAGACCGTTTATAACCCTTACGGATGAATGGGACCGTTTACTTAAGGTCGCGAAGGTGAGCGCAAGAGCGGCCAGCTGGTTGATCAACTCAGCGTCATTCTCTTCTTTCTTCCCCCACTCGGGACCACAAGCACGTTCACAGGTCTTCATTTTCTTCATGTGTAACATTCCTCTCATCGCAGACGAAGCCCGCCGGGCGAGTCAATCCATTTGTCGTGACGTGAACAATTTCAAGCGGGCGACATGGACCCCTTGTGTCTTGGCAGCTCTTCTACCACTCGCCGTGAGGCGAGCTATGTTATACATGACTTCCGTGAGTCTGTTAATAATAACATACGGTCCATCGTAGGTGGCCAAAAACTTTTGGTATAACCCGCGTTTCCGTACTCGAGTCCACAGCCAGACTAAATCACCGAGGCGATAGGTTACCGGATGGTGGCGAATGTCGTAGGGTGCTTTTGATCTGCCCTGCGATGCCAAAGTGCGCAAACGAGCAATATGACGAGCTTCTTCGGCAAGGCAGAGAGTCTCGGCGACAGTGGGATTTTCATGACTAAAGAAAGGGAAAACAGTGTCGATTGTGTACCGGGGTGGCCGTGCGTACAGCAGGAAGAAAGGGCTATAGCCGGTAGTCTCGTGCTTGGCGGTGTTGAACGCGTACGTCATAAAAGGCAGTACGTCATCCCAGTTCTTATGGTCGGATGAAACATACATAGATAGCATGCTTACAATTGTTCGGTTGGTACGCTTCGTAAGCCCATTCGTTTGTGGATGGTATGGTGTCGAGTGACGCAAGTGGGAATCACACAAATGAAGCAGCTCCTCTACGAGGTCCGCTGTGAATTGTCGTCCACGGTCGCTGATGATCACGCGAGGCGGACCATGTCGCAGGATCACATATTGCAGCAGGAATGTTGAAACGTCAGTGGCAGTTGCGGAGGGCACGGCCGCCGTCTCGCAGTAGCGTGTGAGGTAGTCGACACAAACAACTATCCAACGGTTTCCCTTGGCTGATTTTGGAAATGGGCCTACGAAGTCAATGCCCACTTGTTGGAAAGGCGTGCTTGGAGGCTGGATCGGCTGCAGGAGACCAGCTGGAGCAGTAGATGGCCGTTTGTGGTGCTGACACTGCATGCAGCTGGCCACATACGTCTCAACAGACTGTCGCATTCCAGGCCAATAAAAGCGTTCCTGAATCCGGCAGAGCGTCCTCGCCGAACCTAGATGACCAGACCTAGGGTCGTCGTGCACAGCACTCAGAATCGCTGTGCGAAGGCTCTCCGGTACCACTAGGAGAAAACGTGCACCAGTGCTGAAAAAGTTCTTGTACAGGAGTCCATCACGTACACAGAAATGGTTTGCTGCCGTTGAGGCGGTCGTAGCGGTAAAGAGCGGTGTTAATTTATCATCTTTTCGCTGTCCGGTTTTGAAACTGTCGAAGTCTGGAAAACGCGGCGACACAGAAGCCACGAGGTGATCGAAGTCGTTGGCGTCACAGTCGGTAGTGCTAAGTGGCATACGCGAGAGGCAGTCCGCACCAGCATGTCGTCGACCGCTCTTATAAGAGATGGCGAAGCTGTATTCTTGCAGTCGGAGCGCCCAGCGCGCAAGGCGGCCACAAGGGTCCCGAAGATTCACAAGCCAACACAATGAGTGGTGGTCAGTGACCACTGTAAAGGGGCGTCCATACAGGTAAGAACGAAACCGCTGAACCGCAAATATTACCGCGAGGCATTCTTGTTCCGTGACAGTGTAATTCTGCTCGGCCCTACTTAATGAGTGGCTTGCATATGCGATCACGTGTTCGCGGTCACCGTAGCGTTGAACTAGGACGGCACCAATACCTATGCCACTGGCATCCGTATGGAGTTCCGTCGGAGCTGACGGACTGAAGTGCTGAAGAACCGGTCGGGACGTCAGCAGAAACTTCAACTGACGAAAAGAAGAGTCACACTCCGGAGTCCACTCGAAGGGGGTGTCCTTTCGTAGCAGGCATGTCAGCGGATAGGCAACGTCGGCGAATTTAGGAATAAATCGGCGGAAATAGGAACAAAGCCCCAGAAAACTACGGAGCTCCTTGACAGAGCGCGGTGCACTGAACGCTTCAACGGCTGCTGTTTTCTGGGGATCAGGGCAGATGCCATCCTTGACGAAGAGGTGCCCACGCACAAGGGTTTGGCGGTCTCCGAAGTGGCATTTCTTAGAGTTAAAACTAGACCAGCGTTTCTGATGCAGTTCAGGACAATATCCAAACGCGAGTTGTGTTCGCTGAAGGTGCGGCCAAAGATGACGACGTCATGGAGGTAGCACATGCAGATGTTCCACTTCAAGCCGTGCAATACAGTGTCCATAAATCTCTCGAAAGTTGCCGGAGCGTTGCACAATCCAAATGGCATCACATTAAATTCAAAGAGCCCGTCAGGGGTTACAAAGGCAGTCTTCTCCTTGTCGTCAGGATGAATTGGAATTTGCCAATAGCCGGATCGTAAATCTACTGAGGAAAAGTAAGAGGCGGAATGAAGGCAGTCTATTGCGTCATCAATACGTGGGAGTGGGTACACGTACTTTTTTGTTACAGCATTCAAACGGCGATAGTCGATGCAAAATCTCCAAGATCCATCTTTTTTTTAACAAGAATCACTGGAGCTGCCCACGGACTCGCTGACTCTTGTACGACTCCCTTTTTCATCATTTCGTGCACTTGTTCGTTGATAATCTCTGATAACGTCTGGTGTACCACAGGGGAGTATGTTGGGGCCTCTGCTTTTCCTAATATTTATTAACGACCTACCTTCAAACATTTCCTCCTGCATACGACTGTTTGCCGACGATTGCGTTGTTTACCGACCAATTAATTCTATTAACGATCATACCGCTTTGCAGCATGACCTTCACATTATTACCGACTGGTGTAATATATGGAAAATGTCTCTTAACCCTTCCAAATGTAATAATATATCATTCTCACGCAAGCGCACTAGCTCCATATTCACATAAACCATAAATAACACGAACCTGTCACGTACCACTACTTACAAATACCTTGGTGTAAGCCTCACTAGTAACCTTTCTTGGTCTCCGCATATCACTACAATTTGCGCAACTGCATCTAAAGCCCTTGGCTTTCTGAGGCGCAACTTGCAAAATTCATCTGCTGACGTGCGTAAATTAGCATACCTGACATTTGTACGCCTGCAATTAGAATTTGCATCAGCTGTATGGTCACCACACCAAGAATATTTAATAACCAAGCTGGAACGCATCCAGAACAGAGCTGCCCGATATATAACTCGGAATTTTGATCGAAAGTCAAGTATAATGCAGATCAAGCTCAATATTTCTTTACAGCCCCTAGACATCCGCCGCAAGATTGCTTTGCTCTGTCTATTTCACAAATATGTTCATTCCGATAAGCCATGCATATTACCCCTCGAAACCCCCGTCCGTACGTCCTCAAGATTACACAATCATTTTAGCTTCAAGCGCATTTTCGGTAAAACCACTGCTTTCAATTTATCTGCTGTACCTCGTGCCATATCCCACTGGAATGGTCTTCCCGATGATATCGTCACGATAACTGATCGCAAAATATTTCGTGAACGCCTGTGCATGCTTTTTACATAATCTCCTTCCTTTTATATATCTGCTATGCTTGATCATGCTGTGCTTTGTTTTGTTTTTAGTTCAGCCACTGTACAGTTGTCTTAGGTTTATTTTTGAGTTGTTTCCATTGTACTTAACAGTTCTTTGTTACATTGCCCCCCTTACTCAATGCCCGACAGGGCCTGTAAGGTGTTTTCTAAATAAATCTGGCGCTCTGATGGTGAAACACGATATGGCTTTTGTCTAATCGGATTTGCCGAAACCGTGTTGATGGTATGGAGTGTTCGAGACGCAGGGATTGCAGGTATTTTGTCCTTCTGCGCAAAGTCGAATACTGAAACATGCTTCGAAAGCACAGCCACTAACGTTCGGCGTTCACTCTTGCTGAGCGATTTATTTACAATCGACAAGAGGGCTGTTTCCGAACTGTGGCCATCAGGTTCTTCCGGCACATCTGTAAGTTCAGCCACTGATAAGAATGCGTGTTCCCTGGCAAAGGCTAATTTCATGCCGTCTGGTAATATAGTGGGCTCCTTAGAACAGTTTACGGTCCATAAGCTAGTGCGTCCGCCTTTGATCGACACCACACAATGTGGCACCAACACATTCTTCTTCACACAGTTAAAGTGCATCGGTTCTACGGTAGCTTCGAAGCTGTTGGAATCAGCGCCGCAACAGACAATGGGAACGCAAACGGTAGATGATGCAGCTATGACCGTATCACCACAAAAACACAGTGCAGCTTTACGATCTACAGGGTTCTCCAGGAGTCCTGATGGAATCCTACCACTTAAGAATACTTTTCCTGTGCGGCAGTCGACAGTAGCACCACATTCCCGCAAGAAGTCCATGCCGAGAATAACATCATGGGTCGACCGAGGAATAATTACAAACTCTGTTGTAATAACATGGCCTCCCAAAAACACGTCAGCACTACACACCCCAATAGGTCGCAACAGCTCGCCACTCACTCCACAGAACTTTGAATCTTCGTCCCATTTAAACAAAACCTTTCGCCCTAACACGTGTTTAAAAGAGACACTCATGACCGATATTGTTGCGCCTGTGTCCACCAGAGCCATCACAGGGACATTATCTACAAGCACGCGCACTTTGTTTTTCAGCATCAACACAGGAGGTATTTCTGTCAGTAGCACGTCTCCAGCGACCTCACCTCCATCGGCCGCGCTAGCTAGTTTTCCAGTGACGAAGGGGACGCGGTGTGACATAGCGGTGACGGAGAACGGGGAGCACGGCGTTGCGGTGGGGGTGTCAAACTTCTGCCAGATGCCGGGGAGCGATTCCGGGAGCTGCTCGGCCAATACTCGTCGCCAGATGATACGTGTGCTGGCCACGGGGCACTATGTGGCCGTTTGGAGGGCCAAGAAAACTCTGACGGCTGGCCATACCACGTGGTCATACGCTGGTTGCAAAACCGCGATATATGACCTGGGACACCGCAGGAATAACACACCGGGAGAGGTCGAAACCTTGGTCGTTCGTCGATGAAGCGGATATTATCATTTTCCCGCGTGTAGTGGGTTGGTTCGTGGCATGTGTCACGACGATACACCGGGCGTCGAGAAGGCGTGCACTGAGCGCGTTGGTCATAGCGCGGAGTCGGCGGGCGTGTTGTCATCCTCGACTGTGGGGCTGCACTGTACTCTACGGCCGCTGCGGTAACCATCGTTTGCCAAGAGGCCGAATGTGGCGCCGTCATAGCCTCGCGTGACGTGTACACGCCATGGTGGTCAGCAGTTGAATGCAACAACTCTTCGCAGTGGGAAAGTTCCTCGCGGACAATTTGTCGGATGGTCGAAGGAAGGTCGAGGCAAGGACTCGTGTCCACACTGGCAACCGTCGTAATGTTTGCCAACCGACCTAACTTTGGCGCAATCCGACGCATCTTGAGCGTTTCAAACGCTCTGCAGTGCCGAATGACATCGGACACAGAACCGAGGCTCTCCTTTCCAATTAGAAAATTGTACACATCCTCAGCCACTCCTTTCAGCAAATGTCCAACTTTATCTTCTTCCGACATGCGAGCATTGACCACTTTGCACAGCTTTAACACTTCTTCGATATATGTTGTGCATGTCTCACCTGGTAGCTGCGCCCGTTGCGACAGTGTCTGCTCCGCACGCTTCTTTTTGGTGACTGAGTCCCCAAAACACGCCTTTAGCTCGTCAACAAAATGTTCCCACGTCGTAAGCGCGTCCTCGTGGTTCTCGTACCACACGAGGGCGGTATCGGTCAGGGAGAACACCACATTGGTGAGCTGAGCGGTCGCATCAAACCCGTTGGACTTGCTCGCTCGTTTGTAGTGGACGAGCCACTCGTCGGCATCTTCCCCCGCTTTGCCTCCGAATATGGGTGGAACTCGGTAGTATGGCAGTGCACTGCTAGGCGCTGCCCTCGGAGCGGCTCCTTCTTCTGGCATCTCGAAGACAGTCAAGGCTGATGGCGGGAGGCCGGCAAGTCGACGGCTTCGACAAAGCTGAGGCAGTGACGGTTTTGTTGTTGTGAGCGGTAACCCGCACCTCCACCACTTTGTTACGTGCGAAGGAGACCGTTTATAACCCTTACGGATGAAGGGGACCATTTACTTAAGGTCGCGAAGCTGAGCGCAAGAGCGGCCAGCTGGTTGATCAACTCAGCGTCGTTCTCTTCTTCCTTCCCCCACTCGGGACCACAAGCACGTTCACGGGTCTTCGTTTTCTTCATGCGTAACAATATGTTAGCTTGTACTCATAGCTCTGCTGTCGAGGCTGCTGCAAATTTATGATAGTTGGCTTGCAAGTTCCTTATCTCCGGCCAACAGAGCCCTTGTCATTCAAATTTTCTCTACTGACATGTAAGAATTTCTTTTGACCTTCTAACAAAGTCCCAGAACTTAACTTGTGAGGTTGAACTAAAGCCCCTGAAACTTTGTAAAGTGGTGACGTTCTCCTCTCTCTGCCTTCACTCTTCCTCGTTTCTCCTCTCTTTCGCACAACGCTTGAGCGTAGCAGACGACCTTTCGCAGAGTGAATGCACGCATAGCAAAGCAGTGTGCCTTAAGCGTTCGCATTAGCTTTCTAGCTCGGAGTAAATTTGTGTACAGCATGGAATTTCTATATGGAAGGTTATACAAATTCAATGATTGCAGATTTCCTTGTCATGTTTTGATAACGATTTTTAAAAAAGTATCTAAACAAGCGCTAACACCATACCATGACTCCTAATGTATTGCGTGCGCTACCATTAGGTACGCAACATCTGTCAAGCTGGTGTTGCAATATCTTGTTGCAAAAGGTCGTAAATAATATGTTTACAATCGAATGGCAACATCCAGGCCTCTAGCAAGCCCTCAGTAACCTAAATATACCACACCATCCTTAATGTGTGAATTCGCAGCGGGTATCAGCTATGGCACACAAAGGCTGGCAGAGGGCACGACTGCTGCTATGAAGGTTCGATAGAGTACTACAAGCTACAGTGCCGCCAACGTGCGCGCTTGCCAATCTTATAAGCAAGCACAAAGGCTCAGAGGTGGGCGCTGGTGCTATTATGTTTCTCGTGCCTCAAAACCGGCAGAAATATGTGTGGCCAATCAGCGAGTCAGGATTCTGCGTACATAGAAAATGAAATCAGTTCTTTAGTATTCATTCACGATTCGGGAATGTGATAACAGCACTTCATTCAGGCTCAAACAAGAGCATAGTGAGCTCACATTGAGTAAATAATTTTTTCAGGTTTGTGACTAATCACAAATTACATTTCATTGTGCGTTATTACGAAGTGACGCACTTGTTGCAAACCAAGTTGCACTAAGGCGCATGCATTGAGGATGGTTGCGCTCGCTCTAAAATAACATTTGCAAGATACGACTTTATTGATGACCGTGCAAAGAATTGCCAAGCTATGATGCGGCCGAAATTGCAGTAAGTGAAATGATGCAGTCGTTGATATTTAGGCACCATTTGTTGTCTCATTACGTAATTAAACGCAGCAGCCTAAGTGTCCAACAACAAGTGCACCTCAGAGACATAGTGGCTGTACGAACTAATAGTTGAATGAATGCGCAAGCAAATGACTAAATGAGCGTGCAAATGACAAAACGAATGAGCAGCCGACAACTAGACCAACCAGTAAACAAGCAGGCGACCACACGTCTTCTCTGCGAGTGCTCCACCCCTCCACCTTAACTTCCACACACTTTAAAGCTCACACAACTTAGCACGTATGTCTCAAAGACCTATGATGCTGTCGTTCGTTGACGAACGCGCCCTGTAACTCAGTTTTGGGAGAGCATGCATGCTTTTCCTTCGTATCGCAAATCCACTGGGCGAGCGCCAATGATGAACCTGAACAAAAGAGGCAAACAAAGCTATTTGCTCTAAAGAAGGCAAGTAAGTAACCACAAAAAGCAGAGAGTTGCTTTTCTAAGATGAGTTGTCACACTCCAGTCTCAAAGTTTGTCAAATGGACTGAGCTGAATCTTAATAAAAGTTTCATAATCACGTCTTTGCACACAGGCTCACAGGCCCACGTATTTAAGCCCATTGCCACACAAAACTATTATAAGCACACGAAATACTACCACGTACTGCTTATATAAACAAAGTACACATCGCAGTGGAATTGTGTTAAAGCATGCAGACAAATGGCAACTTGCACAGTGAACTGTGCAATATGTTCTCCCTCTCAATTCGATGAATCCATGTTTTTCTTAACTCGTCGCGTTTACCGGATGGTATCAGGAAGAGCTTCTAGCCTTTGCTGAAACTATTTTGGCATACAAAGGTGCAGCAGGTCATGCTGATAGAAAATGCCGTGAAGGGACGTCGCACTTGCCACAAAACTTAGTTGAAGGCATTTGCAAACCAAAACAACATGGAAGAGCAATGGCGCCAACACGTGTTACTCACCAGTCAGTAGACGCTTCTCAAGCAAAAATGGTGGTGGAGAGCGACTGTAAACAAATGAAGCTGGCGCGAGGGCCCACGTAATGCCATAACGCCAACAGCGACATGGCGTCGGCCTGAGCCAGGACGCACGAAGAGGAGGCGGCATTCTTCAAAGCGTGTCGCTACTTTGAAATTTGAGGGGCTTTAGGTTAAACGTCCCAAAACAGCACAGTGGTTTATAAGGCATGCCGTATAGTAGTGGAGAGCTCCGGATCGTGTTCTTAAATGCACACCCAATGCACAGCCCACAGGTTCGAATATCATTAAGGAGCGCCTGCGAGAGTATTAACATTGACTGGATCAATGCTCGTAATGTGTACTCAAGTACTCAAAATCTGCAGCTAAATGCACCGTTCTTCCAGATAATATATTTTTGTAGTGCGCAAAATTCAGTAAAGAAGCTCTTAGCTGGAACAGCAATGCATTTCACAACATGTTCAGTTCATATTTCTCAAAACTGCTTCTAAGTACCACATTTCTAGAAAAAGGCTAAATGACTTCAATCCTGCAGTTGCATCATTCCTCCAAACAACAATATTTAGGAGGTTAATTACTCAAACTTTGCCAATTATTAATACTAGCGCCCCACAGTATCTGAATTTCTCAATTGTGTTTCATTATTAGAATATTAGCATAAAAGTGTCGTCTTGTAGGTTAAGCATTACCTGCGTCATCTGCTAGCTTCAGTGACTGTGAATGCCTTTTGTGTATTTTTCTATAGGTTTATCTTGTATTTTAAGATACACAATATTTCATGGGATGTATGGGAAAATATAGATACAATAAAACCTCGTTAAACCATACCCACTTAAACAGTAGCTTCATTTTAAAAGTAATAAAGTCAAATCCCCGACTCAGCAGCCATTGAATATAATGTGTTTTGTATCCACATAAACCGTACCATCTTATTGCGTACATGTTGGTTAACACATAGTATTTCCACTTTTCGTTGTGCAATCACAGTGGTACATCACATTTCTAATCACGGCAGTAGATCGGCCTGGCAGAACAACGAGCCTCAGAGATCAGAACGGCTTCCAAGCACAAACGGAGAGGGCACTTGGAAGGGTGAAGCCACATCAACATCATCTCGGCGTTGTGCCAGAGAGTGTTGTGGCCTGTGTTGTGGCATCGTGCAAGCTAGGACTCGTGTCATGCCGAAGGTTGGACAAAAACCGGGTGCTCAGCATAGAAGAAAAATTGGACATTGTTCGTGCTATTGAACATGGTATGAAGTCGGCGCTGGAATGCGAGAGGGATCTACAGTCCAGCCCACATATAACGAACTTGATCGTCACGTGGCATTTGTTCGTTGTATCCAAAGTTCGTACTAAGTGGACCACCTATACGGGAAATAATAATAATAATAGTAATACGGGAAAAAAGAGCAAGCGAGACGAAAGTTCACTTTATTTTTGAAAAAAGTCCGTGATGCATGTCTGCTTCTTCAAAGCTGATCGCATCACTGCCGTTTCTAATTTTTCTAGCGCGGTAATATGTTCATCGCCAAGGCCTCTGCTGCACACGAGTTCCTTAAGCGACGCGATGTAACCGATCGCGGTTGAAGCGTTCACAGCAACCAGCGGTAGAGCAGCATCCTCGTCATCGTCCTCGTCGGTCTCTGGGCAGTCAGGAAGGGCTCACACTTCACGCACAATAGCTTCTTCAGTGCATGGCTCCGCAATGTCGGCGCCGTCATCAGCAGAAACGAAATCGTCCCAGGCAACGTCAGGTCCAGCCAGCTGCGTGTCAACGACGCATTGCCACAAGTCCTCGTGCGACCGGCCTTCCGGTGGGTGATCTATGGCGTCCTCGGTGCCTGGGCCCATAAAACCCGCCTTGCGGAAGCAATTTTCTATGCACTCCGCGGTGAGTTCCATCCACGCCGCTTTCAACATGTCCACGGCGGCAAGCAAGCTGATGCGAATTGGCATGGCAGCATCAATCGCGATCAACAAGCGTTGGATGACGCGCCGCCGGTAGCACACCTTGAACGCATGAATGATGCCCATTAACAATGGCCATCATTAACAATGGCCATCTTCGTTGCGATGTCGACAGCTTTCCTTTTAGCACCTGAAGACGTCGGCGTACAGTCCTCCATCGCACCAGGCGCAAGTCAAGCCCTTGGGCTCGCGCGCTGAGGCAGCCTTCAACTCCCCGATCTGGGAAAGGCACGGATGCGGCAACGATGTCAATGCAGTGCCATCGCACAGAAAGAATCGACGGCGCAATGCCCTCAGTGCGGGGTGGCAACAGAGCAACAAATGGAGAACCGGTTTGAGCCGGTAGAGCAGACGCCTGACTTTTCGGATTGGCCGACGCAGATCACGTGGATGCATCACAGCGACGCGGGCGGCGCCACTTTCTCTCGCGCGCTTTTTCGTTTTCATTTTTCAATGCGCGCTTTTTCTTTTTTTACTTTATTTTACCCGCAAAGGAGCGCCGGGGGACGCTTTGTGCGCTCTTTGTTCGCGTCGTGTCAGGGGAACACAAAGTGCTTGAAATTCGCCTGCCGCGGGTTCGCAGTCCAGCGAAACCGCACCAAACACCACCGGCTCGGTCAACTACAGGGGCCCGACAGCTTCGCGATCGCTCTAACCGAGTGTTGAGGCCACAACAGTTCGTTCTATGTGAGACACTGTGCCATTGCCCCAATATATATTTTGACGGTAGCACCGCCCTCGTTCGTACTAAGCGAGCGTTCGTTATATCTGCGGCTGTTATAAGTGGGCTGGACTCGTTGACTAGGGTGAGTGGCATTCGGAATGCGAAGAAGTTGCTTGGCAGTGCTGCTGCAACCGCAAAAAAATGTTGGCTACGAGATTTGACTTTTCGCCATAATTGCCTCTGTTATTGCCGAAGTTTCACCTAATGACAGTGATGAGGACACGGAAAGCGACAGCACGGGTGATAAAGGTCTGACAGTGACAGAAGCTGCGTGAGCCTCATACGTCAACCTCATGTGGGTGTCTTCCTAGAAGAGGGGGCTGGTAGAAAAGCTGGCTTGCAGCTTATGTAAGTTTGAGGCCGCTGCTAGGACGCGTTGGCATCAAACGAAAAAAATTGACTTTTGTTGCGCGAAGTAAATAAACACTGCATGTTTTTTGCCCTTTCATTGCACTCGCTCTGAGTTCCGTTTTTTAACAGGTAAGTGGGCAATCTCACGCTATTTCAGTTAAGCAGTACTACCATTTAATACATACTTTTTTCGAACTACAGTCAACTTTGGTTTAAAGAGGTTTCACTGTACAAGAAAACCAAGAGTGCCTTAATAAAGTATCTAAGATACATGTACCTTCAATACTGCCCAGCCCCAGCACTAGAGCCTCGTTGATACGATTCCATTTCATACGACTCCCCGGTGTCAACATCGCAATTGAGAACACAAAAAATGACAATACAGTTATGCTTCTTTCTTAACGGTTAATGCACTCCCAGAAAAAGCAATCTTTCTTCACCAACGTTCAGCATATAGCTAAACTGCAACCGTATGGTACGTTTTCTGGCCACTAGATCTCGTGTCAAAAAAATTATGCAGATCCCACACGCTGTGAGAATCGATGTAAGCAGAGCTTTCTGTGCTGTTCCCTTTGATTAACGACACTTAACGGTGATGTTGACGCCAAATGTTTAATTTATTCAGCGTTCGGTCCAAAACGAGAGTCGTTAGTTGATTTTAAACGTTACTTTGTGTGCACCACTGCTGTATGTCTGCATAGTACACAGAACACACAGCGAGATGTGTTCGTTTGAGGTGCTGCTATGCCCCCCTGTTCATAACCTTCGAGAAGGTTAGCATTGGTATTGCCTCACTTAGCACACTGCAACGTGGCAGAAGTGCTTAACTTAATTTAACTTTAATTATGGGGCTGTAAGTGCCAAAACCACAATCGTATCATTAGGCATGTTGCAGTGTCGGACTAAGTATTAATTTGGGCCCTCTCGGGTTCTTTGACGTGCACCTAAATCTAAGTACACAAGTGTTTTTGTATTTCATGCTTATCGGAATGAGGCTGCCACAATTGGCATCAAACCCACAACATGGTGGGCACAGAAGTGTTTATTTGACGTGTGACTGCTTCTGCAGTATTGCCTAGATGTTACGGTGCTTTAATGAAACTTTCATGGTGTTTATTTTTCAGAAATAGCAGAAACATACAGTACCATGCTTAGTAGTAGCGTTTCTCACGCCATCACTTCGCTCTCCCACCCTTCACCTATGTATGGAAACTGCAAACGATGGGTGGCAAGGCTGTCATTTACTCGTTTCCTGACTGCATAGACTCTACCCATTCTCTGCCTCTATTCACTGCAGGTAAGCACTACAGTTTCTGCAATGCTCTTGCAGGGAGTCACCGATAATTACAGCTGTCAAGAGGGTATTATGGAAATGCCCAGGGAGCTCCAGAGGGCATTGTGCACATGCGATGTGATGGAAAGGTTGAAACGAGTTTCTCACGTCGCCTGTCTTCTGTGCCATGCCCCTGCCATGCACACGTATGCTTTGAATTACCTCCTGACACGGCGTGCAAGACAGCAACAGCAGTAGCAGTGGAAAAGTCAAAGGAAGAGACAAAGAAAGCTTCGCTTTAAAAAATGATGAAGATCCAACATGCCTTGTTGGAATCTATATGCAGAGAAGCTGACGAGGCAGTGGTCATGCACGCCTTCTCATCTGGCTCAAGGATGCCCCGTACAAGGAGCTCTGCATTGCAATGCACCTTTGAATGCACCCAGCATTACAGGGCTTGAAAAAGGCAAGCTGACTTTCTGTGCCATTTGTATGGGGTACCCAACCTCCCCCTGTAGGCACAGATGCGACTGTCGATGCGATTACTAGACTGTGCAATGCATGTGCTACATGAGGCCATATCTTCTGGTGCCCTCTTCCCTGTCTTATCACGGCTCTCCATGTCACGACCCCCTCACCCTCTCCATTAGCAGCCAACAACTTGTACGTGCAGGCTGGCTTCCCCCCTCTACCTTCCACTGCTGCAGGTTATGGGGCATCATCCTGCAGCTGAGTGTGAGCAGTTCGGAGAGACTGTAGCAGCAGCTGGCAGCAACGGTCAGCGAGAGGCACTTGGCGGTTTGTAAAGAAAGCTTTGCATTAAAAGAAATTGATTGAGAGCAGTAGGCACCCGTCACGGCACCTTCCCCATACTATTCGCCACCCATGTTATCTTAAAATGTTGGCATGCACTCAGTTTCCCCTTCCAGTACAACCAAATCTTCTTGCAGGTTGTCGAACATCGCATTCACATATACCACTAGTAACTCTTTGTGATAAGCATCTTTAGCTATCTGTTTCACAGTGCATGTGTCATAGTGCCATTGGAAGTATACTGCACACATTTAATAGACAATAACCCGAATGCGCCACTATTCACTGCTGCAAGTGGTGCAAAATCAGCGTCATGTTTCACTCTGGCGGCATCATATTCCAATATCACCACTGGTGAACCACTGGTGTGCTATCGCGCTCAGTATGAGCTACCATGCAAAAGCATGTGGCAAAGCAGTTGTGCATTGTAGTTCATACTGAGTGCGATAGTACATTTCATTTGCTTTACATGACGTGTGCGACATCACTGCAGCCGGAGATCTTGCATTGGTCCGTCTCCTCTGACCATGCTTTCACAAGAAAGTGAGTTGCTTGCCAAACTTCTTCGTCATCCTGTGTACTTGCTCTAAACAACAAATGACACTTGCTGCCTGTCATTCAGTGTTGGCTGTAGACATTTAGTAAGAAACTTTGCAGTCAATACAAAAACTCAAGAAAAAAACATTTGTATGGCTAATTGCCTGTAGGAAGCAACCATCAAAAAGGGTGAATATAGCAGATGAACATAAAATTTGCTTTTAGCAAGGAAGCTTTTAGTGGTCCTTACCTTGCTCTTCAAGGTCCTTGACAACTTCTCCCATCATGTCTTGGTAGAAGGACTCCCCTCTCTCTATTAGTGTTGCATCCAAACGTTCGTAAATGGTTTGGAACTCTAAATAAAGAGACAGAAAGCCTTTGTTTTTTTATTTGCACCAACTGCAAATTCAAGACAGGCCTATCATGATATTCCCTGCCAATGTACATAAAGGGTCTTGAAAACTGCTTAAGTACTGCTTTTGCAGCTCAATAGATAAATTTCTTAATTGTAAAGCTAGCTTTTCTGCAAGGCAGGCTGAAAAGCTAATAGCAGTGCAATCAGTTTTGCAATCAGTACACATACATATGCATAGTGTAAGCATTTTATGAGATGGAAAATCATTTAACTGTTATGTAGACAAGCCTCTTGCGATGAATCTATGTGCATAGATAAGTACACTGGCATGCGTATTTCACAGTTTATCGTAATTTGAACAATAACTGAGGCCGAGATTAGGCTGGCGGATGTTTTGAAGCAGAAAAAGGCCTACTAAAGCTTGCAAAACATAATAACAATCAGGCCCAGTTTCACAGCTGCGAAGCGCTATACTCTCTTAGCTGTGAAGATGCGGTGTAACCTGCTTTCAATAACTGATGTCCTTAGCTTCTGAGCAAGCACGGATACTAGAAATGGTGCTGCTCAGTGCATTTCTCACTTTGAATAGAAGTGGCAACATAAGAATCAGAGGTGTACAATACTATGTAAAAGTAACAGCTGACTGCTATGTCTGAATGCCCAATAAACATTAGCCCCATTAAGGCCCAAGAAAACTCTACCAGACGGCTTTTATTTATTTTTGGTATACACTGGTCTTTTCACAGTGTAACTGCATTGTGAAAGCTTTATAAATTGCACTTTTCATTTCAAACCGTAAAATGATGAACTTAATAAAGTATGCCGAGCCTTTATGGGAGCAAAACACGATGCAGGTCCTGAAAGGTATGCTATAGACTCACTTTGAATGGTCAAAATAAACTTAATACAGGCTCGCTTAGCCTTCTGGTGGCAAAATTAACATTTGTGGCCACTATTCTTTGTTTGGGAGGTGTTCTTACTGTTTAGTGTGTGACACCTGATTTCAACAGGGAAGAGTTTTGGCATTGCTTTCCCAGATGCATGTGGTGATGCTATAATTGATACAGATGAACATGTAATATTCTATGATCAATGCAGGCATACAAGGGTAGCGCACTGAGCCCTTGCTTCAAGAGTGGTTCAAACACATCAACGTAACAATGACCTCTCTATCGATGAGTCAATTTCGTGCATTATAATTATGTTGCATTATTTGCTCTATAATATTTTTGTTAGAAGTTTCTGACCCATTGTTAATCGGTGCCTACCTCTGGTTCCTGAATGCGGCTTGCCCTATATTTAAACGCAAAGTCTTTCTTGGCGGGTCACCACCACTTTTCCGGATCAGATGTTTCCAGCCTCCTTCTTGGGCTAATCCCAAGGATAGTAGAGTCTAAAAATACGGGCCAATATGTGCTAGTGGGTGTGCGGTTATGTGCCCCTGGGGCCAATTGTCGCTGTGTATGAATGAATTTTTTCTATATATCTATAAAATTTTCTTATGGCTGGATTCAAGCCCAGGACCTCTAGCATAAAAGCCCAATACCATTACCATTAGGCGATGGACTCTTCCTCCACTACAGTGCACCTTAACATGATCTTGGATTGTAGTGCGAAGGGACACGGACACAGACTAGAAGCACACAGGACGAGCGCTAACTCTCCACTAAATTTTTATTGAAACGAAGAACATATATATATAGGTGAATGCAAAAAACCACAGCATAGGAACATGACAAAGTATAAAGACATCAGTTAAACATATCAGGAGGTAGGGAAGTCAAAAAAAGGAAACAACAAAAAGACACTACTTCCGATTAACACACGTGCTGTGAAGATACTGAAATTCGCATTCTAACAGAGACAAAGATGCATGGCTAACACAAGTATCTCCTAATCTTGATTTGGAATGCCTCGATTATTTCCTGTGTGGTTTGGCATTTGTGTCTTCAAACAAAGGTTTACAACCGCAATTGAAACAATGTGACGCTAGATGTGAAGCATTAGGGTTGTTAAGTGAATATTTGTGTTCTTTTAGTCTAATATTAATGCACCTGCCGCTCTGTCTAATGTAAGTTTTCCCACACGTGAGTGAAATCTGATAAACCATACCAGTGTTACAAGGCACAAAAGGGGACACAAGTCTAACACCGCAATCATCTTTTCTCTTTTGCCACCCTGTTCAAGTTTCCTATTTATCATAGGGCACATAACAGACAACTTGATGGGAGGCCGAGAAAACTGTACTGTCGTCATATCTATTGGCCATGTTCCGTAAACCATGGGATAATTTATGTACATAGGGCACCACAGCAAACCTCTTTTCCTTTTTCTGTTTTTCTTGTTTCTCAGCAGGGCTTTTTACCCACTTTAAAAGCTTTTCGCAGGTTAGTGATAATAAATGCACAGGATAACTTAGCCTTCTCGAGCCTATCAATTTGTTGTGAAAAACTGTTGCATATTGTAGCAACACATCTACACATTTGCAGCCATTGTAATCCTTCCCGTTGGAGAATTACTACCATAATAGGGAGCTTTAGCTCGTCCGGTATTCTGGTAAGTGCAAGCGGACTAGGTGTTGTACCAGGTAATCGGAGGTGCAAATGTGAACAGCCTGCATGGTGCCAACCACCTAGTGACACAGAGCTCAACCAGACAAACAAAGAGCTAATATAGCAGCAACCAAGTGCTTTGCTGCAAATGTAAGTTTTCTGCAGGAGCGTAATCGTGAACACAGTCCTTTTTAAATGTTTAAAATGTTTTACACTTGGTTACAGCAATATTAGCTCCGTGTTTGTCTGGTTAAGCTCTGCGCCACCAGGTGGCTGCATCGTGCGGGTCGCTCACATTTACACTAAAGCTCCTTCATTACAGCAGTAATAGTATGAAGGACATTAGTTCACGCCTCCGCCTATACATCAAAACTCCAGCGCGCCTGCAGTTACCGGAATATAGAACACGCTCAGTGCTACTACAGAACGCTCACAATGACCGCTGCTTGGATCTCGCTGGGGATCGAAGGAAAGGCGGCTAGCAGAGAGGTTGGAGAGGCTTCGCGAACTGGCTCCAAGACAAATGCACATCATGATATCACATCATGACGCAGAACCAGTGAAGGCAGAGCTTAGCCTCGAGCACTCGGCGAATAAGTCGAGGAGAAAAAGCATCACTAAGGAGGAGGGTAACTTGTAATCATCCATAGCTCTATTAATATGAGAAGCTTCACTTAAATTATGGTGCGAGTGTTTTACTGAAGCTGTACCCTATGCATCTACAAAATTTGTCTAAACCGTTTTAGGGACACTTTAAGGTGGCCGTGCTTTTAATGCTAAAACTTGCAAAGCCTGCATGTCAACACACACTGTTCTTGGGCTAGTTTATCTGGTGTAGCTTGTGAATGGCACCAGCAGATGGAGATGACAGCAGGAAAAACAGATCAACTACCAAGTTGCATTGCATTGGTCCTACTGTGCTGCCATCCTACACACTCACTGGTGTCATTTTCAAGCCTCACAGCACATGTTTTGGCTACACACGTACCTGCAATCTGCCAACTTTAAAATTCATAATAATCCTGCGTACACAACACTGAAAAGGGGAAGGTGGGGTGACAGCATACACTGAGAAACACCTATTCTGTAAGATACTTAGTATTCTCATTTTACTTTTAGACACAGAATGCAAGCAAACTCGAAACAGCACAGACAAGCAATAGAGTGCTTTTAGATCACAGCAACTTTTTCAGTTGAGACTTGCCTGAATAAACCTGCTCAAAGCAGATACCCTCTGGCATCATTTCATAATCAGAAGACTTCCAAAAGTATAAGACCAAAGACCAAAGCTTTCCGCGATGTCATTTTTTACAAAACTTAAAGCATTCGTAATATCCTAGAACGAGCATGAATCCGCAAACTTAAAAAAAATCCTGGGACAGTTGGCAGGTACGCACACATGCTTTCACTTTATGGACACGAATTTGTAGGGAATAAGGATTGCACAACAGAGACCTCTAGATACAATAACATACCTCTAGGTACAAGCAGCAGGAATAATGGCTATTGCTCAGCCTATATATACCTTGCCTTGAGACATCACAGATCAGCTTCCACGCAGACATCATGTCCTTGTCATGCGATTGCAGCTTAACAACGCATGCATAAGCCCGCTTCTTGAATTCTTCATCCGAGTCAAAACGCACCTTTGACTCCTGCAAGTGTCGAGAGAAAAGTGCTGAGAACAGCAGAGGATAACTGGCTTGGCATCACCTTGCAACACAGTTAATTAGAGTAAGGCATTATCAGCTTTTAAATGGGACCCAATGTACAGCAACCATAAATGTTTTTAGAGCATGGAAGTGGCAAATTTTGGCAGTAACTCTAGAGCACAGTCAAACCTCGATATGACCAAGTCATAAAACTGACACCTTGCTTTGTTACATCAAAGTTTCACTGCAGTGAAATAGCCAAAAGTTGGCCCTAAATATTTCAGAAAAAAATATTTAGGAATTATCCATGTCACACTCGCCTTCCCCAAGCATGTTCCTCATCAGCAGCAGCTGCGCAGCAACGTGCACTGCGCTACCTTGACATGGTATTAATGCAGTGCATACGACCACATCCTCTTCAGTTGTCTCCACAGTTGATAGTCTGCTGGTGGGAAGCTTGCAAACTTTAAGTGTTAGTGCAATTACAGAACTTGTTTCCTGATGCCTCGCAGTGTGTCTCATTGTGCTTTTCACCAACACCACTTTCTGTGGACTGTGCATGCCATGCTGAGCACATAAGCATCACACATACTCTTCACCAAAGCTTTCTGCACTTTCTGTGCACTAAGCTTTCCTTGCTCCTGTGCTGCCCAGAAAGCATGCACATGTTATTGACTGCAGCATTCACATTTTGTGCAAAACCAGTAAATGCTTCTTTTTCACCACACAGCCTCATGGGTGGTGCGATGTCCGAGCGTGCCTCTGAGGGAGGCTTCTCCTCTTGAACAGTGTGGTATAGACACTGTGCATGAAGGCCTCTCGGCACCCCCAATGACTGTTATTGGTAAACTCATCGACTAAGCATCAGCGTCACCATGTAATTCGTACCCAGTGCACCGCAGTTTCTTCTGTCACGCTTTCCCCCTTGGCACACGCATAATAGATATCACATATGTACGCCACATATGGACACCAAAGCAAAGGACTCGTTTTGACCAGTTGGGCTCGACAACCAACCGGGAGAGAGCCACAAACCTTGTAGAAAGCCTGGAGGTCTCCAATGGGTGGTGAGTGCACCGGGTAGTCAGGGAAGCGGTCCTGCAGGTGTGCAATCAGCATGCCAAACTGGGTGCCCCAGTCTCCCACATGGTTCAGCCGCAACACATCATGACCCGCGAATTCCAGCAACCGGCTTAGGCTCTCCCCAATTATGGTTGACCTGTGGAGACCATTTCCCGAAGGTGTCACACACACTGAAGGTGCAGGTTTCACACACAGGAACCAGTATTACAAGGTAAAATTGCAGGGGAGAGAGTATTCTTACTTGAACAGACAGCTTCTGGAATCCAAAAATAAGCTACACATCTATGGCTGCTAGTCTGTCTGTGGGTGAGTAAAATCATAGGAAAGCACAAGTATGGAAAGAAATGTCTTGACATTCAAGGAACTTATAGGAGCCTTGTCAGGACTCCTGGGGGATGCCAAGGAGGATGGTCACGCTGCAAGCAGCTCCGCAAACTGCTGAATCTACAAGGAAAGCCCGGCAAGGCAAGCTCACAACTTTTATGCAGACACTTGTGTATAATATTAGGAGAGGTACACTGACACAAAGGATGGATCCACTGCTTCCAAAGTTTATGCAGGCACTTGGCATCACGTAGTTGGCCACTTGGGAACTTGCAAGACATGAGTTGTTTTACGTAGTACTTGTATGTTTAATGGCAAGTTGAGTTACTCTCATTCACCTGTGGTCAATCGCTCACTCTGTCTCAAGCTAGATAACAAGCTCACTGGCACCTGGCTACAATGAATCATTCTGTTTGTTGGAGCGGCACAACCTGCTTTTTGGCATGGATTGTACAGTGCAGAGAATGGGAACGAAAGTGCTTTTGAGGAACAAGTTCTTTGCACTTGTTCTTTTAATATGAATGGCATCTAAATTGCCCACCTTGTGGTACTTCAAGATGGATTATTAATCTTCAAAAATTAAATTATGGAGTTCTACGTGTCAAAACCCCCATCTGATTATGAGGCACACCGTAGTCGGGGACTGAGGATTAATTATGACCACCTGGGTTTCCTTAATGTGCACCCAATACAGGGGCATGTCCCCATTGTATAGCGGCTGCCGTAAACAGGATCTGTTCCCACGACCTCGTGCTTTGCAGCACAATGCCTACGCCACTGAGCAACCATGGTGGGTAACCAAACTTTGAGCCGAAGATCAAAATATTGCTGAGGAACAACACCATTCTGTAAAGCCCAGAATGCTGATTAGTCTAAAAACTTATTTCATTCAAGTCCACACTAATGCCAGAAGTAGTCAGAATGCTGTCATGCCATGCCAAACATTCTTAGGAACATGGATAGAAAAATAAGGAGACCACACGAAAGGAAACTCACTGTAAAGCAGCTCACGCGCACAAGAAAAATAAAGTGCGCAGCTTTGCACCATTAGAGGAAACTGTGTGCCATTTTTCTTTCTTTATTCAATAAAGCAAATTAGCCTTCTCAGCAGCTAGGCAGTACAGCCTTACCAAGATCCCCTTATTACCTTAAAGACCACTGTTTGGGGGTATTACATAAGGGGTAGGCTAACAAATGAAGGTTACAAATAACAGCCTTTGTGCAGAACAGTGTCCTGTGCCGATTTCTGCAAAAGTTGATAGACACGTGATGGCTGCAATGTCTCAGGGAACGCCATTCCAGTCCACTGCTGTACGAAGAAAAAAATGATGCAGCAAAGGTGGTAGTGCGACACATGAGCGTGCAATTTGATACGGATGGGTAGTGCGGTGGGATAATGTAGGGCGCGCGATTGAGGAAGCTGTGGCAAAAATTGTGAAGCAAACAGAGGCTGGCAATGTGGTGATGCACAGAAAGATTTCGAAGACCAGTTTCTCATTTGAGAGATGATATGCTTATGTCATATGAGCATGAATGAACCTAGTGGCACAATTTTGCACGGATTCTAATTTCTTGATTAAGTACACCTGGTGCAGGCTCCAGATGGGCACCGGATATTCTAGTTTAGATCTGATTAGAGATTTACCGTATTTACTCGAATCTAACACGCACCTTTTTTCCAATAAAACAGGTCCAAAAATTGCATGTGCGTTAGAATCAAGTACGACTGTAAATTCGCATTACCATATCACCAGCGGCATTCAAAAAATGGCCACCTTGTATGCGCTTCTAGCCAAGCTGCCGTAGCTTCCTCCATGTGCATACCTCCATGTTGTACATGTAACCAGGCGCTGGTGTAACCTAGTCTACCTCCTGTCTTCCAGTTTTCTGCGTTTATTCAATCAACATGGAAGCGCTGACTGCGAAGACACGTCGAGTCCACCATGATGCCGCATTTAAAAGGAAAGTTATCGTGTTCGGAGACGGACAGAAATCCGAGCCGCATCACGGGTGTTCAGAGTTCCCGAAACTTGCGTGAGGGACTGGAGCAAACAGAAGGAGAATATTTTTGCCAGCAAAGCAACAAGCAAGGGTTTCAGAGGACCGAAGCAGGGCCGCTTCGGCAAAATAGAAGAGCTGCTCGCGGAATACGTGCAGGAGCAGCGAGCGGCACAGCGGCCTGTGACGACCGATCTGCTCAAAGTATGAGCAATGCAGATAGCCCTACAGAAAGGGCTAATGCGGAGTGACTTCAAAGCAAGCAGGCACTGGCTATCAAATTTTATGAAAAGAAAAGACTTTTCTCTTCGAAGGCGGACAGAGATACGCCAAAAATTGCCCGAAGAATATGAAGAGAAATTGCACAGTTTTCAGCAGTACGTTTTGAAGTTGTGCCACAGAAATGGTTACAACTTCAGACAGATTGGAAATGCCGATAAGACGCCACTCTACTTTGACACGCCTGCCACCACAACCATTGAAAAGAAGGGGGCGTAGCAAATGCACATTTTGTCTTCCAGCCACGAAAAAACTAGTCACCACAATGCTTTGCTGCACTGCGGATGGGCACAAGCTGCCCTTGTATCTTATCTTCAAACGGAAGACGCCCCCGAAAGGAATCGTGTTTCCGAGTGGCGTGATTGTGCGTGCAAATGAGAAAGGTTGGATGACCACAGACTTGGTCGCAGACTGGATTGATAACGTTTGGCGGAAGAGACCCGGCGGCAGTCTGGGTGTGCGCGGGGTGCTTGTGCTTGACGCGTTCAGGTGCCACCTTGACCAGCGCTTCAAGGACAAGCTGGCTGCATGCAACACTGGCCTTGTCATGATACCCGGCAGCATGACATCGCAGCTCCAGCCGCTCAATGTTTGTTTGAAAAAGCCAGTGAAAGATAGAATTCGGGCACTCTACACCGAATGGCTTGTCAGTGACTGCCACGAATTCCCGCCCGCCAATAAAATGAAGTGTGCTTCGCTGCAGGACTTTGCTGGATGGGTGAAAGATGTATGATGCACGATCCCGTCTGCCATGGACAACAAGGCCTTTAAGAAGTGCAAGATTTCTAATGCCATGGGTGGCACCGAGGATGAAATGCTTTGGTCTGTTGATAGCGATAAGGACTTGTCTGATAGTGACGACGAGTGATATCTACTGCCCCACGCGACTCGTACCGGTGCAGTGAAAATCTTGGCGACAAGGTACGCCACTTCCGTTTGTGTTTTTATTTATTGCAACTTTAGTGTATTGGAAATAAATCTGTTTTTTCCAAACGAGAGAAAATAGTACTTCTATATGAAAGCACGAGGTGCGCGATATTGTACTCTCTTTTTTTTTTTGGTCATGGAAAACGGGTGCACGTTACAATCGAGGTTATCATATTTTTAAATTTTTTGGTCACGGAAAACGGATGCGCGTTACAATCGAGGGAGCGTCAGAATTGAGTAAATAGAGTATACGTGAGAAGTTTTATGTCCTGTGGGGCGTGACGCAAATGACGCTTTAAAAAACCAAGAGATCTGTTTGCTGATGATATGACCTTGGTGATATGTGCGCACCAGGAAAGATTGCAGGATAAGGTGATGCCAAGGTACTTATAGGATTGGACTTGTTCAACAGTGGAGTTAGAGCTAACATACGAAAAAAGCAAAGGATTAAACTGGCGTTGAAATGCAATGAGTTTGCATTTAGTGGGATTAAGCTTCATTAGCCAAAGATCGCACCACTCCTGTAAATGGTTAAGGTCATTTTGGAGCGCATTTTGATCAGAAAGGTTAGTAATTGTGCGATAGATGACACAATCGTCAGCAAACATATGGATATGGTTGGGTAGGTCGTTAATATATATTAGGAACAGAAGGGGTGGGAGGACAGACCCTTCGGGGACACCCAATGCTACTGAAAGGGAGCTAGAGCAGTTATTTTTAATGGAGACGAACTGAGAATGGCTAGTAAGAAATTCTGAGATCCATTTGAGAATGTGAGGGTGCAGGTTAAACTGGGCAAGTTTTAGTAACAGGCGTTTGTATGGAACTTTGTTGAATGCTTTAGCGAAGTCCAGAAATATTACATCAGTCTGAAGGTTACAGACAAGATTGGAATGTAAGTCATGAACAAATATGTTACAGGATAATGATTTACAAAAGCCATGCTGAAAACAATGAAAGAAATTGTTCATGTCCAGGAAGTTGACATGTTCCATGATTTTGCATGGGACGCTTGTTAGTGAAATGGGGCGGTAGTTTAAAGGGGATTGTTTGTTCCCTGATTTGTGGATCGGAATGACCTTTCCCACTTTCCAGTTGTCTGGCAAAATTCATTTCAAGTGACAGTGAGAACAGCCATTGAGAAATATGCTACAATAATTTTAGTATTTTTTAACAGTTTGGAGTTAATTTCGTTTATGCCGGCCGATGATGAAAGCTTAGTTTTGCCGATGAGGGACAAAATACCAGCAACAGAGAATGTCACTGGAGCCATCATTGGTAATGTAGTAGTAGGTGTTGTAGGAAACTGTAAATCAGCTTCTTTAGTAAACACGGATGAGAACATGATGTTAAACATTTCAGCACAATAGGCATCACTCAACTCTTCACCATTATCGTTTAGAAGTGCAACGTCGTGTGCCAGTTGCGAGTTTATGACTTCCCAGAATTTTCTAGGGTTACCTGTTAAAATTTTAGGTAAGTCACTGTGATAAATGTCTCTTTAGCCTTTCAAATTGCAGTATGATACAAGTCTTCTGCAGCACAGTACCTATCCCATGTGCACATACTTCCATTAAGTTTTGCAGCACGAAAGGGACTTTTCCTATTTTCTTGCGTTTTTAAGCTTTCTGAGAACCATGGTTTGTTTTTATTGGCAAGGAAGTTAATCTTGGGGATGAATTTATTAGTTAGCTCAATTATTCTGCCCTTAAGGATTGGCCAGTTGTGATTAAGACTTCGGGAATCGAGACTGGATTCAAACGCAAGCAGGAAATGTTGTAGTTAGTTATTAATTGCATCGCAATTGGCCTTTTGTACAAATGAATTGTTTTGCTGAAGATTTGGCGTGTTTTGGGGACAAAATTAAATGTAGCATGAATTACTTTGTGATCACTGATTTCATGTATGCGATATATTTTAAGCTTCCAGGGTTATATTTAAGTACCAGGTCTAAAATGTTTGAAGATTCATTACTGACGTGTGTTGGGTCGGTTACTAGTTGGCTAAGGTTAAAGTTCAGGCAAAAATCGACACATTCCAGACAAACCTAAACCAGCAGTCCTTATTGCTGCAATAAAATAATCAGCAATGATGTCGCGAATATCGGAGCCCAGTATTCTTTATTATATAGTCAAACCTCAATATAACAGTCACCCCTTCCCACAAAAATATTTTATATTTGTTATACATAATCATATATCCGTTACATTCCAGTTACGGCCACAAACATTTGACATTTCCTTCATTATACACCTGTTTGTTATATCAAGATTCAACTGTGTTTGTAAAATGGAGTCTACAGAATAACTAAAAACGCTTCTGTCTTCAAAGGAATACAGACACTATACTACCAAGTCTCATTTCCTTTTCTTTAGATGAAGGTCCAGTGCCCCAGGAAATATACTGCCAAGCCTCACTGCCATAGATAATTCAATACAATGGCTTTTCTACAGCCAGTTTCAGTTTCGTTTGTACTGCATTGTGACATCTGCTTTGGCTCGCTTGGTTGCCTACTATGCTGCTACATCGGCCCTCACAAGGAATAGCAGAAGATGAGGCGACCGCATGTGCGCCGAGGGTACACAGTAGTAGCCTCCTGAAAAACAAGAACAAAGCTGGCTGCTGATCAGGTTATCTACGGTGCTCTGAGGCTTGTCACTATCTTTTCTAGGGTTTAGAGCACTAGAGCCTTCACCAAAAGAAAAAAGAAAAAGATTAAGTCAAAAATAACTGTCAGCACTCCTTTACAGCAGAAAAAAAAAAGACAACTTGATGCACTTCCAAAGTAAAGAAGCAGCCCAAATGAAACATGCTAAACGTTCATTTCTGCTGCCTACTATGGGCAAGCTACCTGAGGTGCCCGACATGCATTTGTTTTGCAATGTTCGGGGATGAGAAGTCGACGATCACCCGCTTCTTGGGCTCCGTTCGGCGCGGTGGCAGCACTCCTGCAGTCAGGATGCAACGCACAGATGATGCAATGTAAACTGGGTTCAGTTTTACATTGATGAAGCCAGGCGGAGCCAATGATGTCTCGCCAATCATGTCACTCATTGGAAGTTCTGCGAGGATACGCTTGGCCACCTCCATAGGAGGCATTGGCTTCCCAGCCTTTTTCAGTGCCTGCAAGCAGAACACAGTGGTGCTGTTTGGCTTGGCACTTATACCAACTTGAACAAATGTGCAAGTAGTTGTTTCAGTTTGGATAAGTTCTTTATTACAAAATGCACTTTGCTGTTTTCAAAAATGCCATGCTTTGAGATTTCTTCACAAAGACGCATGCTCCTCTTAAAAGAAAGTCAACTTCAAAAAATAATATTATGATAGTTTTGGTGCATCTTTATGAGCAAAGCCCCCACCTAAGCTTTAATTCTCCTTCACGTATTGTGGGTTCGCATGCACGTATCCTTGTCGCAAAATGCCATAGTTACCCTATTCTGACGTGCTCAGCTACTACATATCGCTGAGGTACCGGAGATTTTGGCCACCCAGGACATTAGGCAGCCAATATTCAAGGTGAGCTAGAAGTGATATTGTGCGAGCATCTCGCTCTCCAAACATTCGCTTGCACCGATCGTTACTTCTTGTGGTGGGCAGGAGCAAGGCAGAAGCGCCAATTGAACATCGCCTACTCAGAGACGTAGGAGCCAAACACAAACATCTGGAAAGCAAGATGCTCGCGCGATCTCGCACTATCGCCAGAATAATGGAGGTAGGGCCAAAATCGTGCCGTGTTTTGACGTGTATGACCTCTTTCGCACCGTCGGCAAGCACATGTGCTCAGAGTGCTGCCATGTAAAACCTGCCACCTTCAGTAAATTCTATATATATGTCACACCATTGTATAAGGTGCACTGATGAAAAAAATTGGGAAAAAATCTGCATCTTATACACTGGAAAATACAGTAGCCTCTATCTAAGTGTGATGTCTTGTTGAGTGAACAGCCGCAGACACTGCAATAATGGAAGAAACATCAATTTGCAGTGATGATGCAGAAAAGCCCATCTAAGAACACAGACTGAATGTAGTCACCTTAAAGCACAGTTGTTTTCGCATATAGTGCTGCACCCTCACGAGCAAAAGCATTCACTTGTCTTCACACAGAATGCTGATTATAAGCAGCAATCTTTTGTTCTTGATAACACTGCCCAAAACGTTTGGGGACACCTGGCTCTCTCGCTTTCCTTGATGTTGTTTTCCCTGCATGCCTCTTGCATCTCCTGGAATTTAACATCTCTGCATAGCACATGTTGCAGCAGAAGTTGGCGTATTTGCACAGTAGTGTGAGAGATGGTGCGAGTGTTCTGCTGCTAACACCACCTGATGGTAGGGATACTCAACTCACGAGGAACTAGGTTCCCACTTTTTATAAATTAGGGTGAATGTCGCCGCGGCACCACCCTGCGAAAGGCTTCAGAGTGGGACATGGGGATGGGCGAGAGTGACTGTTCAAACACACTTCTATTCATGTGATTGCACCCACGAACAATTTTGCCATTGGTATTTTGGAAGGGGCAAACATATTCACTATCCTCGCGCGGCAAGTAAGACCTCCTTGATTCACCAGCACCCATTGGCACGTTCCATTCTTTGTAATTCTGCTCACTGGCTTACTTTATAGAAGGTGCAATAAATGCCCTTTTGCTTGTTACCACCGCTGTGTTGTCGTTCCTATATCCGAAAACCATGCTAGAGACCCCACAAATTTAACAGTAAAAATTTCACACTTCAAGTGCCATGACTGAAAGGACAACAAAGAAGAGCTCAGAAGGGTTCCTCAAGCAACTTTAGTGAGAACAAAGAAAACTACGATGCACCATTTGTGCCACGCGCGTTTATTCCGAGCCATGATCCAGCGACGAAACATTGCCGCGAGCATCACTGATGGTGTGCTATGCTTCTGAAAACAGGATCCTGCAGCGACACAGCGCTACAGACAAACATCCTGCATGCTTTTTCCATGCTGTTTTGTTTTGCTCCAAAGTTACGACAAGGAAAGTTTGCCAAAGTCTGATGCCTACTGTTAGCATTGGGTGTGTTCGTGTACTTAGTCACTGTGTTTTTCGTCGGACGAGGTGAAGTGATGGAGCAAAACCATTCTCAGGAGAAATAAGAAAAGCACATGCAGATGAGACAACATTACGAGTGTCTCAACAGGAAAGATTTGTCAAAGCAACCTTCAGTGCAAAGATTCATTGCTGCCAGCTCAGCACGAACAATTGTTGTCAGCAGTGTTATAAGACAACCGAGCACCTAGCAGCGTTGTTAGAGCGTTATGCAGCACTGTCAATTGATTGCTGTCCACCAGTGCTAACAATCAATGACACACACTGCTTGAGCGAATGTTACTGAATTAGTGACGGTCAGATGTTTGGTCGCAGTGTCTGTTTCCTTAATGTCAGCCCCAGTACAAGTCGTATAAAATTATGACTGTTAAACTTGTACCTTTACAAGGAAACTTGGCATAAATTAAAGTCACTCTGTGACTTAGTACTCTTTGCTCACTGCACGCGCCAGCTGTAGAATGCCTGCTACGAGTACACGAGCGGTTTTTTCATTTCGCCCCCACCTCTGTGATGCCAAAATGCACAAATGCTCCTGTACTTACCAACTAGTTAGCACCTAAATGCTGTGACTCAAAAGGTTATTCTGTAAGCACTAGTGGACAGTGCCTCAGCTTCCGACACACCATTATGTAGCCCTTGCACAGATGTCTACAAGGCCACATTGACACAAGTGTATTTTAACAGAGGCTCATACAGATGGTAATGCAAAAGATGACATGTTTGTAAGCAAGTAAGTGGTTGTGTATGAGGGTTCACAAATATTACGATCAAGACTTCACAAGCGAACATGAAGGAGAAACATGCAATGAAATGAATAGAACTTACATGAAGTGCACCACATACTTTTTGCACATTATGCCACAACCGCACTTGTTTTCTATTACAAGTATGATGCTCATTCGTCTAGAAGACAGCCAAATATTCACCTGTGACAATGGCATTGCAGCATTGCACTGGTAGTCACCAAATTTTTCATTGGTGCTTGGCAGCACCGGCACCAGTGGTTCTTGGACATCCGGAAAGGCAGTTTGGACAGCATGAACAAACAGTTTCAGCAGGGAATCACGGGGGCATTCCATGAAATTTCGTCCTTTGGCCTCCTCCTCTTCAACACTCTGCAGAGGAAAACAAGGGTTAGGCATCTTACAGTGGTTTACAAGCGTACTATGTTAGGGTAGTTGGTGCATACCTACAAGAGGTAGGTGGTCCAAGGTAAAAATACACAAGAAAAAATGCTAAGCGACCATAATCTTTGACTTAGGTGTCTTTTAGTGGCACTTGCACCTCAACGTTGGTGTTCTTTAGGTTAACTTTAGGCGAACCCAACACACGAACTTGGAGACAACTGTTTTCCATTAATTAGCTAATTAAATATCACGCCACCTTCTTGTGTGTGACGTCATTAGTCATGTGGTTACTTCCACTTTCTACATCCGGGTTTCCAGGAATTTCAACAAAGTCGTGCTCATGTGGCAGATCTCTAAAGTATGATTCTGTGCTTTGGTGGGGGGTAATCAGTGATTTCTATTTAATTCTAACTATTCCATACACTTCAGTAACTAAACTTATGCTCTGATATCATATTGCTATATGCGTGTGGTATTTGATTGTTTGAACGAGGCGTGTGGGCGCCATCACTTGAGAAAAGAGGAAGCAGAACGAACTGGGCTCGCACTGCGAATCTAACCGATCAGCGCTGCAACCGCTGTTGTAACTATAACCTGTAAATAGTTGCTTGTCTTACTGAATTGTCCTTCACTAACATTGTGGTGGAGGTGGAACGTTCCCCATCCTCGCCACGGAGCTCTGAAGCCGCCTCACTGTCGTCTTCTCAGCCATGGCTTCCGATGGAACCACCCCGCCGCCACCTACACCTGCGGCGCCAACCACAACATACGTTACAGTTCCTAGTCTCCGTGATCCTGGAACATTCTCCACCCAAGATGACATTTGACGTCGACGACTGGTTCAGCATGTATGAGCGTGTTAGGCAAAGCCACCACTAGGACCCTACCATCATGCTTGCCAATGTGATCTTTTATCTGGATGGGACACCACGTGTCTGGTTTCGCACCCATGAGATCGAGCTCTCCAGCTGGGACATTTTCAAAGAGCGGCTTCGCGACCTATTTGGCCACCCGTCAGGTCGCCAACAGGCTGCGCGAAAAGAGCTTGCCACCCGTGTCCAGTCGTCGACCAAATCGTACATCTCCTACATACAGGAAATGCTCGCGCTTTGCCGGAAAGTCGACGAGCACATAACCGAGGGTGACAAGGTGGGCTATATCGTTAAAGGCAACGCGGACGACGCCTATAGTCTTAGACGTTAGAAACGTCTATAGGACGTTTCTAACGTCGACGCCATCGTCAAAGAATGCTGCCGCTTCGAGGTAGCAAAAAGCCGCCGCGTCGTCCCATAGTTTTCCCGGCTCCCAAACACCCCTGCCACGTCCTCTTGCTCTGCTCTTACCGCTAGACCACCATTTGAAGAGAACCTCACACGTATCGTGCGCCATGAGATTGAAGCGGCGAGTCCGGCCTCCCTTCATCCACGACCCCCTGACAGTACCTTTGACCAAGCAGCCCCCTCTATTTCCATTATTCAAGCAGTTGTGCTGTAAGAAATTGCAAACCATGGCATCCCTACCGCCTTCTCTGTCTCCTGACCTGATTCCGCACCCATTCCCATGTCCACAACCTGTAGTGACCAGTATTTCGATCCCAGACCACGCAATCCTGCTGAATGGCGAACACCAGACGACAAACCGATCTGCTTCCACTGCCACCACGTAGGTCATGTATCCCATCACTGCCGTATCACCTGGATACCGCTGTACTGGAGCTCATTCCCTGCTCCTCGCCCATACGCCGACGCTCGCCGTTATTCATGCTGGCCGCTTTTCCTCGCCAAGCAGACGGACGGAAAAGTAGGCCATGCAGCTCTTGGAGGTAGTGCTGCATCACATTCATTCTGTCCAAATCTTCCGTTGACGCTCCTCACCAACACGAACGTCATTGAAGTAGATGTCGATGGTGTTCCATTGATGGCATTAATTGATACCGGAGCCCAAGTATCCATAATGAGCGCTAACGTATGTCGTCGCCTCAAAAAAGTTCTTATGCCTGCCATCACTCGAGCCGTACGCATTGCCAATGGTGCCACTGTTGCCGTCAGGGGTATGTGCACTGCTCACATCGGAATTGCTGGCCGCCAAGTTCCAGTCATGTTCACCGTGCTGACCAGTTGCCCTCATGACCTAATCTTCGGGCTCGACTTTCTGACGACGCATTCTGCCCTCATCGACTGTTCCACCGGTATGCTGTGCCTTGAGCTTCCTGTTCTTTCAGACATTCGCCCCAAACAACTGAACACCCCCTGCACTACTGCGTTTGTACCCTTACCTCCAAAAACCCTAACTTTCGTTCGAAATGGCCTCAACAGCAACCGTGCTTCACGGCGACTATGTCATCGCACCTATTCATGATGTCCTCCTGGCGCGCGACATCTCTGTGCTACACTCCGTCGTAACCCTTGCCGCTAATCGGATGTGTTTCCCCATTGATGCACGCCCCCCCCCCTTATGTAATTCCTTCGTGCCCTTAAGGTTGAATAAATGAAATGAAATAAAATGAAGAATGTTATCAATTTTGGCTTGACAAAGCAAGTGTTACTTAATGTCATAGCGGTGGCCCCGCTCCGGCCAGTGACAAGACGACCACGTCACTGCTTTTGCAGCCAACGAGTCTCCAGATACTCCTGATTACCCGCAGGATGCCTTGAACCCCAACTGCCCATTATGTCCCATGGTCACTCCGGACGTCGCACCTACCAAGTAGCCACCCTATATCGCCTTTTGAATTCCTAACGCGACATATTTGACACTGACAATCGACCACTTGGTCAGACGTCTCTTGTTAAGCATCAGATAAACACTGGTTATGCTGTTCCCATTCACCGCCAACCATATTGCGTGTCCATGGCAGAGCGGCAAGTTATTCAGCAGGAAGTAAACAAGATGCTCGCCAGAGGCATTGTTTAGCCGTCATTGAGTCCTCAAGCATCGCCGGTCATGCTCGTCAAAAAGAAAGATGGCACGTGGCGTTTCTGCGTTGATTGCCGCCACCTAAACCGAATTACTGAAAAGGATGTTTACCGTTTACCACGAATCGACAACGCTCTTGATTGTCTTCACGGTGCAAAATACTTTTCGTCCATCGACCTTCAATCTGGTTATTGGCAGATTTCCGTCGATGAGCAAGACTAAGAAAAGGCCGCTTTCGTCACTCCAGATGGCCTCTGCCAATTAAAGGTTATGCCATTCGGTTTATGCAATGCCCCCGCCACGTTCAAACGGATGATCAACTCTCTGCTTCAAGGTTTCAAATGGTCAACTTGCCTTTGTTACCTCGACGGCGTCCTTGCATTTTCTCCTACATTTGAGACGCACCTTGAGTGAGTCGCAGCTATCCTTGGTGTCTTCCGCAAGGCTGGGCTCCAATTAAACTTATCGAAGTGCCACTTCGGGTGCCACCAGATTACAGTGCTAGGCCATCTCGTTGATGCTTCCGGAGTACAACCTGACCCGGAGAAGGTTCGAGCAGTAACAGCTTTTCCTGTACCTCAGTCTGTCAAAGACATCCAAAGTTTCGTGGGGCTCTGTTCTTATTTCCGACGGTTCGTGAAAGATTTCACAGCAATCACTCAAGCGCTCACTGAACTTCTGAAGAAAGACGTGCCTTTTACGTGGGGTTCCCCTCAGGCTGCTGCATTTTCACGCCTTATCACGATTCTCAGCAATCCGCCGATCTTGGCCCACTTTGACCGGTCCGCACCTACAGAGGTCCGAACAGATGCCAGTGGTTATGGGATCGGTGCTGTCTTATCGCAACGCCAACACGGACACGACCGCGTTATAGCCTATGCTAGCCAGCTCCTGACAACTGCAGAGCGCAACTATTCGATTACCGAGCGCGAATGTCTTGCTCTTGTCTGGGCTGTTTCAATGTTCCACCCATATTTATATGGCAAGTCCTTCTCAGTAATCACAGAACATCATGCGCTCTGTTGGCTTTTGTTGCTCAAGGATCCTACTGGCTGGCTCGGTTGTCGGGCCCTCCGACTACAAGAATATCCCTACACAGTGACTTACAAGTTGAGACGCCAACACCAGGACGCAGATTGCCTCTCTCGCTACCCAGTCGAAGATGCGACCTCTACGTCTGATACTGACACCGACGCCTGTGTTCTCTTTGTTTTTCCACTGCTCCACGTCACCGACGAGCAGCGCCATGACCCCTCCTTGTGTATCATCATTGACCGCCTGGAATTGGCACTTGCCGACAGTTTCCTTCACTTATTCACACTTCAAGATGGCATACTCTACCACCACAACGTTCACCCCGACGGCCCTGCATTGCTCTTTGTGATCCCTAAACACCTTCGCTCGGCTGTTCTCCACGAATTTCACGACCTCCCCACTACTGGTCACCTGGGTGAGTCACGTACGTACGACCGGATCCGCCAATGCTTCTTTTGGCCAGGGCTTGCTCACTCCGTTCAAAGATATGTAGCTGCGTGTGAGAAATGCTAGCAACACAAGACACCATCGACACTCCCTGCTGGGTACCTTCAACCCCTCGACATTCTCGCAGAACCATTCTTTCGGGTTGGTTTGGACTTACTTGGCCTTTTTCCTCTTTCTACCTCTGGGAAAAGGTGGATCGCTGTGGCCACAGATTACGCCACGTGCCACACCATCACCCGAATGTTTCCTACAAGCTGCGTCACAAATGTCACCGATTTTCTTCTACGCGACATGATTTTATTACATGGAGCTCCGCGACAACTTCTCACAGACCGTGGCCAGACATTCCTATCAAAAGTTATTGTAGACATCCTGAAACCCTGTGCCACGAGGCACAAGCTATCCACGTCATACCATCTACAAAGAAATGGCCTCATGAAGCGTCTCAATCGCACTCTCACAGACATGCTCGCGAAATATGTCTCTTCAGACCACACTGACTGGGACTTCGCTCTACCGTTTGTCACATTTGCTTATAATTCCTCGTGCCACGACACAGCCGGTTATTCCCATTTTTCTTTCTGTTCAGCAGAGAACCAGCACTGCCCCTCAACACAACCCTCCCTGTTCACGCGGCACCAACCAGTGAATATGCACTTGATGCCATCACCCGCTGTGCCCATGCAAGGGAAATTGCCCGTGACCACCTTCTGAAATCCCAAAAGAGCCAAAGGCCTTTGTACAACTTGCTAAACCGAGATGTGCACTTCCCACCTGGTTCTTTGGTGCTTCTATGGTCTCCGTCGCGTCAGGTCGGCCTGTCAGAAAAACTGCTGTCTCGTTACACACGCCCATACCGAGTGCTTCGTGCCGTGACTCCCGTCACCTACGAAATTGCCCCTGACACCCCATCTGATTCCCAGTCCAATGATATCGTGCACGTTACACGTCTGAAGCAGTATCACCCTCTCAATGATGACATTTAGACGCTCCAGGACGTCACTTCTGCCGCCGGGGGATTATGCTACACGTGTGTGGTATTGGATTGTTTAAATGAGGTGCGTGGGCGCCATGACTCGAGAAAAAAGGAGGAAGAACGAACTGGGCTCACACTGTGAATCTAACCGGTGAGCGCTGCAACTGCTGTTGTAAATATAACCTGTAAATAGTTGCTTGTCTTACTGACTCATCCTTCGCGTAATAATATCTATAATGAAATCTATGAATTTTGTACTGCACTATTTTTTTTTTCTTTCCAATTTATTTTGAATTTCCTCCCCAGTCTCTCTGGGGGTGAAACGGAAGTAATGCGCAAGAAACAAAGAGTGTCACTAGATGCTCATGCCACTAAAAAGCAAAACGGGAACAGCATTTCTTTTTTTTTCTTCTTGTTTTTACCTTGCGTCACGTACCTCGAACGTCTTGCAGTGCGACATACTCACTGTAGTTACACATTAAGGGAAAATAAGAAGACATCCACCCAATCGTAACAATTGCTACGAAGGAAACCCATACGGGTTCCTCCAAAGAAAAGCGTCGCAGTTGAAGAAAAATTCGTCCTGGTCCGGGACTCGAACCAGGGACCACCGCCTTTCCGGGGCAGCCGCTCTACCATCTGAGCTAACCAGGCTGTAGCAATTGCTACGATTTGGTGGATGTCTCATTTTCTCTTAATTACGTCTCTCCACCTTGGGGGTTTACGCATAACTGTTACGTCAGTTACATATTGTTCACTTCACTTTGAGGGTGGCGAAGTCAACGCACCCTCTTTTACCTCGATGACCGCACAATGTTAAACGAGGTAGCAACTGACAGCAACGCATAAAGTTATGCGTCTTAACTTTTTTTTTTTTGCTTTATAACGTTCGCTTTGTTCATGATCACCTTCGATGTCGGATGGTCGCACACGTCATGTGTCAGAACTAACATTCTGAAAAGTTGGTACTCTAACAGCAACGAGCTTAGAACTGCATGACGCTGACTTTCAAACACCGTATCACGACACACCGTAGACTTACCCTCTTGAGTATCTGGAGCCTGTACTTGAGCTTGGCATTTTCAGCACGAAGAGCAGCCAATTCGGGCGACGCAGAGATGTCATCGCAGATGCCATTATCAAGCGCCTTTATTTCGAGGGCAATTGCCTCTGCCTCACCTTCCTGCAGGAAAGAAAGATTGGCTATCAGAAAATACGGTCTCAACTTTCTTTGAGGTAGAATTATTATCAACATCCAAAAAGTATCGTTGCAATACCGGTCGAAAGAGAGATTAATAAAGAAGTGGATCACAGCGTGCGATCACCGGTAAGCGTACATAAACGTAATTTAACAGTAAACGAGAGAAAATAAGCACTCCAAATAAGCGTAAGCACTCCTGGACTAAGGAGCACTTATAAAATGCAATTTCTGCGGAAATCAATTTGAGTCAACAGAAACGTACGGCTTTTTCAACGTGCTTCGTGTATTTCTCTAACTCGGCAGGCTCCATGTTGGACAGGAGAGAAGCGCTTAACCGGCTATGCATGACTTCTAAAGAGTAGAACAGCGCTCAAACTAATTTGGATCGGTTTAGATAAAACAGTAGCAATTAAATTATACTGATATTTTTACATTATTAATATTGGTAAAAGTTAGTCGGCTAAGAAACTTTTGGCTAGAGTGTAACTTGGCTAATTGTTAGTTTCTAGCCGACTCCGTGTTGCATGGCATGGCCGCGCTCATAAACCATCATAAACAAACATGGTTGGTTGTTTGAAGGTGGTGAGTATTTCTGCCGTAGATATCAAGTGTGTGATAATTGTGCTATATCCTATAGTGACGCTGCAATCTGGGTGAATGTGTCCGAAATTGCTTTTTAGCCGTTACAGCAAGTGGTACGGCATAGCAAAAGGCTGCAGAATTCGTAGCCTTTCACTTTCCGTTCATTACTCTGGCTGTCGCATAGAATGACGCAGCGCTCTGAAGTAACACGAGTAATGTTGGAAAAAAGTAATAATAATAAAAAAAAGGAAATGATGGTAGATTTTGACAAAATACGGCTGCGGGGTTTTCTTTTAGGACATTACGCTTTGTTTGCCTGAACTATAATTTACGTTGTTTTCCGTTGACTGTGCCACATTTTGAAATTTCTATAATACTTCATGAAGCTGAATAGTGAACTGAGGTTTTGTGTATTGAGGTTTTTGTGTACTGCTTTATGAATGTCAGGCATCTTTTCGAACACCACTTACAGCGCGTACATAGATAGGGACCAAAAGAACGACCAAGACAAGCGTGGTCTTCGTCGTTCTTTTGGTCCCTGTCTATGTACGCGCTGTAAGAGATGTTTGAAACAATGGAATACCAACTAGCCGATACACAAACCCGGCTTCAGGCATCTTTTGCCTAATTCCAGGCAATTTGCGGTGGGCAGCTAGGTACCTGTCTCGCCTCGTTCGGGGCCTTTCAATAATGTTAACAATCACTGGGCAAGATTCTGACCGGTGTCGTAATAGTCGCGGGCCGCTTTTTTCGTTGCGACGATAGATTGGATTTTTTACAGGTACTGCTCCAGGAGGGCACGTGTAACTGGCAAACGGAGGCCTCAGGAGAGCTCCTGAGGAGACTGCGCAGGATCTTCATGGCACACAAGGGGTAGCGGGGGAATCAAAGGTGGAAGTAGGGCGGCCCTTGGGTTGGCTGTCCGCAACAGTTGGCTGTCGCGGACAACCAATCTAACACACCCCTGGCACGCTTAGGCCTCGGTGAGCCCCAACCCACGGACCAGTCCAGGTTCTAGCTTTGATGTCCTTGTTGCGGCTTTGGTGACCTGGAGGCGCCGCCAATAATGCGAAATAATGACATGTTGCTACAACTAGTAAACAACACGATTGAATAAGTATAATTACGTCCAACCGCTAACTTGTGACGCCAAGTTCAGCACTACCGCGCCCCATGACTTCTGCACCACCCGCCAGAACTTTGCCCAACCTCTGTGTCGAAAGGTACATCGGACGTCAAGAATGCAGGCTTTCTCGCACCTTACGGCGCTCTACTTTCAAAATAACATTACTGATCTTCCCGGGGGGGTAGTAGCTTCGCTCGTGCGATGCTTTTCGTATGCTGCTCTCCGTGACTTTTCATAAGCAATTCTTTAGCACTCTCCTTTGAGTTAAAACATCCTTCTACAAAAACGTGACCAAAAATCGGTAGGCAGGAGCTGCGGAGCTAGCGAAACGAAAGCTCCGACGTATTTTTAGCTTCTGTGATTAGGGTATGTCCGATTTAGCTTTAGACACTTAATAAAAAAATAGGCAGCATGTTACACTCCTGTAACATGTGAAGGCGAAAGCCTGCTGCACATGTAATGGTGACTGGCGCAGCATGGCCTTAGTCGCTTTTGCGCCATTAAACCCGAATTAACTAACATGGTAATGCATTAAGTTGTTTGATAGGAGGTGTCGGACTGCTTGCAAGACATAATGAGCTGCAGTGTGAAGTAAACATACTGCACTGTAGGTCAGTTTCCTCAACGACACATACGAGTTCCTAATGTGCTAAAGGTTATTTCGTTCTTTCTTTCATTCATTTGTTCTTTTTTTTTGTTTCTTCTTTCATATTGAGCCATTGCATCTTTGCTTGCTTATGGGGGTATGAGCCATTCCAGATATTTTTTGTACTACTCATCAACTTTTTTAAACACTTGATATTTTTTGAACCACTCGACTAGACACCGTCTTTTTGGGTATGAGACATTGCAACGAGCCACTTAAAGCTTTCACTTTAAAATAGGAAGATCGCACGAAAATATATGAATCTGTGATAAGCGAAGCTTTCTTGCTGTTGTTGCGTCAAAGCATGGCTCGTAACCACGAGGGGGACTGGCCACACTGGAATAAATAAAAAGTACAATTGAAATATTACTTCAAGGGGTAAAGGAAACCATTCTAAACTAAGCATTAGGCAACTAAATGATGACACGAATTTTAAAGGGCCCCTGAAATGGCTCGGACAGATTTTGTAGACACTTAGGGTACAGCTAAAGTTAATCATTCGCATCACAATTTGTGTGAAGCGTCTCATATTAAGAGAGCTACAAATGATTACAAGTTACCCTCCTCCATAGTCTTGCATTTTCTCCTCAACTCATTCGCCGCGTGATCAGGGCTAAGCTCCGCCATCACTGGCTCTGCGTCATGATGGCACGTCATGTCATCGACTTCTGGTTCTCTCCGAGTGAGCACATGAAGCCTCTCCGAACTCTCCACCAGGTCCCAGTCGACTCCAAGCGAGAGCTATCGAAGCAGCGTGCATTGCGAGCATTCTGTCGCAGCGCTGAATGTGTCTGGTATTCCGGTAACCACAGGCAAGCTGGGCGTTTCAACGGATGGCTGGAGGCAGAAACTCAAGCTGATGAAGGAACTTTAGCGTAGACATACGTGAGTGGCCTGATCTTGCGAAAAATTTACACCAACAGCAAAGAAGAATACATTTCATTACTGCTACCGTGTGTGGTTGAGCTCTGTGCCACCAGGTGGCTGCACCGTGCAGACCATTCACATTTGCGCTTCTGCTCATCCCGTGAAATGACATGGTCAAACGGCCAGGCCTTGACCCCTTGTGTTTGTGTTTACCGGAACACTGGACTCACGAAACGCTATTGCAGTAGTAATCCTCCGGTGTAAAGTGATGGCCACAAACGCACAAATCTTGTCGCCAATTGAAAAGTGGCACTCCGATGCGCTGCAGCCAGTCTGCTCGTCTGCTGCCTTGCAGAAGGGCATGATGTTGCAGCTTGACATATTGCCAGTCGCTACGTTTGCCGCCTACCACACAACAAAGTCGAATCATGGTGCTCGCGAAAAGACAGAACGACTCTGACTGCGGCGCTCTCGTCGAAATGGAGCACATTGTAACACAAGCATACGACAGTTGCTGTGTGCCGGAAGTGCTTAAGTGTAGTGAGAAATTGTTCTTCTGCATTCTCTTTCTCTTCCTTTCTTTATAGAAACAAATTAACTAGCATTCCAACTGTTACGGACAACATTTGTTCACCATAAAGTTGGAAAAATTGTTGATGATGCGCCCTGGGCAGCCAATCGTATAGCTTGCCCTACTAACGTCATTGGGGTAAATGACGTCAAATGGGTAGGGGCGGCTTAGAATTCAACCGAGCGATGTGCTGTAATCGGCAGCGATGTACATATTTAAAACCTTATAATAAATTACATGCTTTACATGGAACAGTTAGATGCATCTATTAATGATCAGAAGGACCTATTCTAATGACTCTGTATGTTTGCACAAAATCGTCAAAATCATTTCAAGGTCCCTTTAAGAGTGCCTATACATAATCTTTGGAGAAAAAATAAAGTGAATAAATAAAATAAACTGCTTCACGGTCAGTACCCTAGCAGCGTAACCTTGCGGATGCTTCAGTGAACTTTTGCAGAGCAGTATTCATGGCTTGTGCCTTGTGCCTCATGGCTTGCGCCACAAGCCATGTGCCTTGTGCCACATGGCTTGTGCCAACCCACGGCTTGTGCCTAATTGACAGGCACCAAAGGACAAAATGTTTGGTGTTTTAAGTGCTAAGCCCAGGTTACCAGTCAGAAATATGAGGAACATTCTGGGGAGGGATGAGAAGCGGTGGCAAGAAGTAAATAAATGGTCAATAGTTCCTGGTTCATTACAGAAAGAGCAGAGGTTAGTCATGGATAAACCAGATCTATAAAGGTAAAAATTTAGGTGAGGAACACTGCAATGAAAGCTTAATGACGTCACCTCACACCATCGTGAAAGGGCATTTGCTTGTGTTCCCCAGAAATTTTAGACGTCAAAAATCATCAGAAGAAAGTAGAGATGATTCAGTATAATTTAGAAATAAAAGGCGTTTAAATCTAGCTCCTCTTGTAAAGGAGAAATGAGGAAGAACATTTAAGACCCGACCATTTAGTGACAACGATGGGAGTGAGTAAGCTGATTCATTTAAGAAGATTCCACTATGTCTAGGGACCAAAAAAAAGTGGACTTCAGGCATTTTCTGATGAAAGGGTCGAAAATATACTTGGCAGGTGTGATTGATTATAAGAAGTTCAATGTGTACTGACCGAAAGCACATCTGTAAACAATTATTACTTTAGATTTCTGTGGACCCAATTTTTTGATGGCCAGAATAATTGCCAGAAATTCTGATGGAGAGCAAAAGACCAGTTAAGCTGACTTGAAAAGATGCCAACTCCGGCCTTTGTGTAAAATTTTACGCTCACAAAAATCTGTTTTTCATACTGAAACTGACAAGAACGCCATTACCACTGTGCTGGAAGTGACGTATGACTCAACTGTAGAGAACCAGCGCCTGTGTTGTCTGCTTTTCTTCCGGCTTGTCGGCTCTCTGTATTCATCGAGCAGAGATGAGGAGTGCATTGAGGTGACCAAGCTAAGGGACCTTAGTTACCTTAGAGCGAGTGGACAACTACCGCCATATGTACTAAAGGATGGGAAGCAGCTGGGGCTTGGCACAAAGTGAATGTAAAGGTTCGCCCGTTTTGCTTTCGTGGCATTGCATTCTGGCATCGCTTGTCCAGCAGACCGTGCACGGGTGACTGTGCTCGCGAAATGTAGCCTGTGCAGCTTCATCTGCAGTTTACATCCTTTGTGTACATTGGCTGGCCCGCATCACACTTGCCTGCTGTGGCATGGTGCACGCTTACACCCTGAAAGCTGGGACAAGAAAGGTGTGTTCCGGCTTCCCTTTGCGCCGTGTTGTGTACTGGAAAACCCTCGCTCATGTTCAAGCATGTATTCAAGCACCCAACGACATTGCAATGCGTCGGCATTCTCTGACAATACTACTTTCATAGCATATGCTATGCATCCATAGCCCATTTAGCCTAAGTAGAATTTTGTTGCAATTGGCCTTGGATATTGAAAGTACTAATTGAGTGTGCTGTAAACCATCTGACAGGAAGACAGTGTGGCCATCCTGTTCACACATCATTATACAAGGTGCACTCCTGGCATTTGTGGTGTGTAACCGTGTGGTGTGTAACCGTGTGGTGTGTAACCTAGCATCTGAGTATTATCAGGCCGCTCCTCTCTATAATGCCTCTACGCCTTGAGAATATTAGAAGAGGTCGGAGCACTCTCTACACCTGTACTTTGTCACTTGAAAAACGAGTCTTTCTGCCAGAATCTGCTCAGCTATACATGTAACCCAGAGTGCGCTTTAGTGTGTTTTATTGCTTCGACTTAGTCATTTCTATAGTCAACCAGAGGAGACTACATCCTAGTCCCATTTTAATGAGCTGGACATGGAACTCCTTATGGTACTGTGAGCACATGGCAATGTGTACTGCTGTATGTACTCCAGTACTTCATTCGTCCATTCATGGTACACACCACAGGTGGGCTTTTCATTTTAAATATGGTTATACAAACAATGCTAGCTGAATATCAGCACTCTTGGCCCATCTTAAAAGTGGTGGAAATATTGTCTGTCTGGATTCCTGCATGCTTAGCCCCATGCACGATGTAGCTGCCATTAGAGCATGTAGCTTTCTCCGCACAGTTGTCCTAACCATGCAGGTTTCCTTTGTGGTGGAACATTTAATTACAGTGACAGTATTTACAGCTATATGCAGCAGAGAGTATTTAAGTTATAACGGTCAGGCAATCATAATGCACATATCATAAAGCAGCCGGAGGCACGCCTGAACAGGCAGTTTTTCTGCTAAGCACATGGTGCTCACAATGTGTGTCCAGCTTGATAGTGTTGCATTTTGCATTCTCGCAAAAGGTAGTTTTTATGCCCTGTATACAGGAAAAGATATCAATGTACACATGTGACCATTGAATAAACAAACCTGTGATTCTCTTTACCAGATCAAGTCGCCAGAAGAAAATGAAAAATGCCGGACATTTCTTTTGGATGACCAGGATCATACGCTAGGAAACGCTCTTCGGTATATGATAATGAAGAAGTAAGTTTATTTCTCCAGTAATGTTTCTCCATTATAGTGGCCGCAACTTGATATTTCACTTTTCAGCCCACAAGTGAAGTTCTGTGGCTATGCCATACCGCACCCCTCTGAAAGGAAGGTGCATCTTCGAATAGAAACCTATGGTAAGTCGTATTTCTGGTTGTAGCTCCTAACGGGCCAGCAGAAGTCACCATTGTGTGTGCGTGTGCGTGCGTGCGTTTTTTCTGTCATATTTTCTTTTTTTTTTTACTGCCATTTGTTTTCTTTTTTGGCTTAGGTCACTTGAGTCCTTCATTTCTCCCTACGAATTCCCTCATCATTCATGCCAGCCCACCTTGTTACTTCAGTTTCAGGTGTCAGTGGTTATTGTGGTAAAATTAAACCCTGATTTAGTGGCTTTGTCAGATCCAAGCTGTCATGTTTTAGCTATATAAATTGTTTTATGTTCTCATCACAGTCATAATTGGTATCAATGTTTTTATGTGTACAGGGTGTTTCAGCTAACTTGTGCTGAGCCTCACAAAATCCACATGTGCATTACAAGAATGCTACCAAATTAGTAACTTAGTGTTGGTGTCTGTCTTCGTGAGCATTTATTATTTTTTTTACTGTGAGCTTAGGTACATAATTAAAAATAACATTTAACCAACTTTTAATGTATTGCTTTGAACACATTATTTTCAATGAAGTTGTAGAGCCTATTGGCACGTATCAAAATAATTTCTTTCCATGGTAATAGCTGCTGTGGTTTTAATTTTTCAGGGCTCCAACGGCAGTGTGCGAGGTTTAAAAAATGACCATGCGACTAAGCTCTTGACCACAATAATGTCAGTCCCCTCAAACTCGCTACCAGTGACTGATCGATGCTGTAAGCAGACCGAACGCATGAATATGCCTCAAGCGAAAATAAGGGATAGCCACACTCATTGTCTCCGACCCATCGTCATTCCTCGCCAAAACCCCCTTGACCTTTCTACCCTGCCTATCAAGAGCAAAAACACTGACAGGGCTTCCAGTATTGCTATGCATTATTTATCACATATTCCATAGCTCCATTTGCTTCATTGCTTCAACATTCAAAATATCTCGGCAAAGGTGGAAGCCAGGACCATTGTTTTCAATGCACCTTCGTTGCTGAAGGCCTGTTCGTGCCTTTGGCCTGCGTGTAGTATCGATTATTCATTCGTAGGATGTTTAAGGGCAATAATGTCGCCATGTGCAGGTGCCTAGTCTTGTGGTAGTTTTTATTATTATCAGCATTTTCATTGCATTTCAGAAAAATTAGAATGACAACAGGGTATCATTACAAAAAACATTTCGATATTTGTTCATGGGCTCTACCTCTACACCATTGAAGATTTTTTGTGCTTAAAGTAATATGTTAAAAGCTGGTTAATTAGTTATTGGTAAATAATGACCTAAGCTCCTAGTGAAAAAACATCCCAGGTTGCTCAGGAAGACTTCGAACAATACTAAGTTGATTGCATTCTCATGATGCACACGTAGATGTTTTATAGATTGGCATTAGTTAGCTGAAACACTATGTCAGGGACAGAAGTGCTGTGCCAATTGCGCCAACTTGTGCCAACCCATCGAGCTGCGCGATGGAGGATAAGTTGCTTCACTTCACTTCATTTCACTAATTCTTGGGGGGGGGGGGGGAGGAGAGCACATCTAGGTACTCGGCAATAATAATGGAGTGACTGTGCCACTGGATCTTGATGCCCTTGGAGCACATAGTGTGTTGCCTTGTGTCTGGCATTCACTTCAAATGATGAGCAGTAGTCGAACAAGGAATGTCGCTGAAGCTAACGTTTTGACAGAGGGACTTGTCTTTGTCAGGACGGACTTCGACAAGTGCCCTTGTCAAAACGTTGGCTTCAGTGACATTCCTTGTTCGACTATTGCTCATCATTTCAAGTTTCCATCTTCTTGTGAAGTTTTGTCTTTTCTGGCACTCTCTTTGTAAGACTTGTAGCACTTAAGTGCAAACCAGACAATATTGAGTGCACACTATACAGATAAAGTTGTGAACTAACTTGGAAGAACCATACACAGCGATCGCTATAGAAGTACACCTTGATTGGTTTGTAACCAAATTTATAAATTTTGTGCGTAGAGGTACAGCATGTTATTGGAAAAGAACTGGCAATTCACATCCAGTTATTCAAGCCCCAGCTGCAAGCTGCCAACTATTCATTGTGTGTCACAGAAAAGTTTGTATAGCTTAGCTGTAACACACCTCACACGCTGCTTCACAAGTTACAAGGCTGGTTGATTCGCTGTAAATCCCTTTTGCAAAGCTCAGTAATGTATGCAGTGTGTTGGTTGTCAGTTATAGTGTATTTGTGTTGTTCCTTGATATATTAGGCACAACTGCAGTTGAGGCACTGAAAAAGGGCTTGCAAGACCTGCATGAGATGAGTGAGCACATCCTGAAGGAGTTTGAGGTGTGTATACAAAGCGTGCTGTTAGCTACTCTAACATAGTGTGTTGTTGCTAGTATAGTTCAGCAGTTTTCATTGTTTTTCTAAAGGTGTTAATTTTCCGTTACAGAAAACTGTGGAGAAGCACAAAGCAAAGAACACAGTAAATGTTGAATGATATACTTTATTTGTTAAGCCTGTTCTTTCTGTGTGGCCATCTCATTTCGAGAGGTTTCCAGCCATTGTGGCCTAAGGTAACGCCAACAACGTTCACCCCGTGCCAAGGAAACTCTTTAAGAACTTGTCGCTAATTTCGTCATTAAATGATGAAAATGGCGGGACGACAACTGTATGACGAGAATTGGATGATAACAATGGAATGACCACGACGCCATTATGACAACAGTATGACAACAAATTCAAGATAACCACCGTATGTCGACGACACAATGACGACCACGGCATCACAATGGTGGCAAAATCACGATTGAGTGATGAAAACATTATTATGATAGAATGACGTCGCTAAAACTGCGAAGGCGATATGACAATTTGATGATGTTTTTGAAATGAGGATGGTAGACAGCGTTACGAGAACATAACTGCAATGGCATTACCATGCCTGTGTGAAGACGATGGAATGACCACAAAGGTAGGCATCATAACACCGAGGAAATTACTGTAGTGACTCAAGTTAGATATATACCGTATTTACTCGCATAATGATTGCACTTTTTGTCAAAAAGAATTGACACAAATTCATGAGTACGATCATTACGCGGGTTAAATTTCCCACGAAAAGAAACATTTTCTTTTTTCATCCAGCATTTGCTGCGGGATGACAAGCACGCGGCTGCCGCTGTCAGTGCGGGACACCAAAACAAAAATGGCGGCCGGCGGAGCAAGTCAAACGCGATTATTTTTCTTCTCGTGAGTACATTACATGCATTGAAACAGTTTCTTCCGTATCAGTAATGAATAATATCGTTAATGTCGGCAAGTTTGCGACAATAACTTAGCCATGTCCACTTTGAGGGGACAGAAACAGAGATGGGCGCGCTTAGCTGCCAGTGACAGAAACACATGGCGGGCATGCTGCGGAAACTGCGGCATATGTCTTCACTGCTATCCTAATATGGCACATTTCCGTTAAGGGTGGGCGAATACTTTAGCTGCGTTACAAGCGTCGGCGTATGAATAAGGTACACTTCTAACATATCAGTGTAAACGTGGCCACTATCGTTGCCGCTCACGATTTGTTGCTCACGAGTGCAGACGAGAGGAATCGAAAGGCGCCCTTTATGTTGTTGACCAAAACCATTATGAAGCCTACGAATAATAAAGCCGAGGCAAGTTTGGTTGTAGCTTTTTTTTTTCATGGAAGTGCGGAAAGTGATAAAAGGAATGAAATGGGGCATCTGCTTAAGAATGTTGGGTGCGTGCAGATCGCTTGGTATGCCTTCAAGAATCATTCGCATAGCATTGGACAGATGGTAAGCATGATCATCATTAGCTAGACTTGGCACACGACATATCGCTGACAAGTTCAGGGTGCGATCATTACACAGGAAAGAAAAAAAATCGAATTTTGACGACAAAATTCAGGGGTGCGATCGAATTACGGGAGTGTGATCATTATGCGAGTAAATACGGTAGATAGAAATTGCCTGAAGTATGCAAATAATGCTAATGGCATAAAAAAAATGGGGTTTTACATGCCAAAACCACGATCTGATTATGAGGCACGGATAATGGCACTGAGAAGAGGGACGTATAGTGGGCACTGTTGATGACTGGTGCTCTTTTTCCAGTGCATTAAGAGCGCTGCTAATATACACTAATCTGTATGGCGTACCGCTGCTGTGTTGTGGCCTGCTTGCCCCAACTTTCCCATAAACCGGAAGACACTACTGACCTAAAATTTGCATAATCTGGGCTGCAGTTGTTATGGTCTTCAGTTTTGTGGAGTTTCAAATAGCATGCTTGAGCCTAATCCTGACCCGAGCCCAGTCCAGGGCTAAATCAACAATTGCTTACTCGGCCCGAGCACGGCACACAGGCCTGTGCTCTGCTCTAGCCATGGTTACCCATTTGTTCTAGTCCAATGCAGGAGAACAATTCTGATACGTTGACTGAAGGTGACCAGCAAGTAGCAGCTGGGGCATATTGCAATGTTGGCATCCCAGCAAGCATGCAGCTAGCTAGGAGATGTCTACCTTCCAACTTGATCTAGCTAAGGCCACAGCTAGCAGCATTCTTTCGTAAGCTGTATTCTAGACCTAGACCTCTACAAGCCAACTGGTAGCTCAGCTAATGTTACAAGATGGCTAGTAGCCATCTTGTATCTAGCACTGCTGTAGCTGCAGTGTAGACATTCTATGTTCAGGCTTGTTTCAGCTTCGCAGGTACTATAGTTAGCTCTACTTGTCTACAATCCTGGAAGGTTGAATTCTTATTTTACATGTCACTACAAATGCACAAGCAAGGCAGCAACCACAGTAAAATTTTCACTTAGACTGTGGTCAGTGTCTTTCTTGTGCCAAGTTAATTGTCAATGAGATGAGCTGTTGTCAAGCCCTTGATTTCATGTCTCTGTAATATTGCACGAATACTAAACTGATAATCATATAAAGAAGTAATAAGTACAGTGCAAGAAAATATTTTTTTGTCAATACATAGCACCAGTACCAAAATAGTTATCCTAATGTCAACAAAAAATGTATTTGTGCTCTATAAATTGTTTTCCCTACAATCCTTTTAAACTGCAAGACAGTTTTTGCCTAAGCTCGTGCAAGTATAAGCACTTCTAGTAATCAAATGGCATCGGCATTCACCAACTTTGATGTGTACCGAAATTGGTAATGAAACATTAGTAGATGTTCTCATACAAAGTCTGATGTCTGCCATTACCCATGAATGGCAGAAAAGGCAACTTTTCATTGTGCCCCTTTATTTTCAGGAATTTAAGATACAGCTTAAATAAGTGTTGCAATTACACTGAGTGCACATAAAACATTGCAGTCCACCCATTTTGTTCAGCCATATTCAATGTCCTGATTGTTGATAAATGTTGCATATGTATGCTTATGAGCTGCTTCTGGTCTTGTTTTCAACGTCATATTATTCTGCTTTTTACTGTCATCATTGTATAAAAGACCTCTGCTGCAGGTGGCCGTTGTCTTCGGTGACCGCACTTATTTGCTGCCTGCCGTTGGTGTTATTTGCATTGCCTTCATGTCTAATAGTGCAGTGGACACACTTCCATAAGCTGAATGTGGGGCCATTAGCAGTTTTTCCCCCCTGTTTTGGAAGGTCAGCGAACGGTGTAGCGAACTTGCAACCTGAAACAGGCTCCGCCAATAACTGCATGAATTGCATGCACATGGCAGTCCAAAATGTTAACTGACGTTTGTGCCGTTCAAATCGTGCAAATGATTTCCAGCAAAATAGAAACTCTTCAGTCAAATAAAATCGCTTACCGGACCAAAATAAAGCAGTGTTGTTGCTGCTGTTCTTGCACACATTATTCGAAATTCTCCACTCGAAAGCTCTTATCACTTTAAGCAAGACAGAGAGAGAGAAAACTTTATTCAATGTCCTTGCTAGGATCAAGGGAGGTGGGGGCCCAGGAGACTAGCCCCACCAGAGCCTCCCTTCCTCGGGCGGCTGCCAGGTCTTGAGTCTTGGCGGTGGTGGCCAGCGACTTAAGCAAGCGAACAGCACGAACTAACCGCTGCCGAAAGTTTCAAAATCGAAAAAAAAAGACCGTGAGGTGGCACTGTTACGTGGCACCACTTGCACTACCGGCGCTGTGCTTGAATGAAACTGTCTAATCTTTTCTCATGCTTTTACATATTTTCACTTCAAAACAGGTTTTATGCACAGCTGTTTTGGAACAGCATAAATTTTATTTTTTTACTCGCTCTTTATGTACAATATAAATTGCGTGCATCCTTCGTGGGCTTCAGGTCGCAGCTTGCTATCAATGTGGCGCCAGATGTGAACCGGCGGACGTGTGTAGGAAACCTGAATGATTCGTTTCCGCGCGCTCCTTTTCGGTGCTGATTAAGGTACAAGGGGTTTCATATGCCCTATCAACGCAACTATCCCCTTACAATATGCGAGCATGCTGGCAACTTCCGCGCTTACGAAATTGGCCGCGTCGCCCTCTTCCCCATTCACTCTATGTAGTATTGGCGAATCCCCCCGCCCCTCCGATTTGTTGAGGCTGCCGTCGATCCTCCCTGGCAGTGCCTTCGAAATTTTGACACTTCTTTAAAGTCTTCACAAATTGTCTTCACAATATAGCTAGAAGCGTATGGCTTGGAGACATCAAGCGCTAGCTATGGCATTATTTGACATATCTTTTCTAAGCGTCTTCACAATTTCTAGTGCATACAGCTTGGAGACATCAATTGCTAGCCATCTTGAAGATGACTAAACTGTAGCGTGACATAGCTCTAGCTGCTTCGAGATGCTGTTAAGGCTGCCACCAGTAGTTACGGGGATGGGGTTTTGGCGACCTTCAACAGCATCCGCTTGGAGCTCGAACCAGGTTGACCATCGGAGAGGGTTCGGCAGGGAAGACGAGGGTATGTAAAAGCAATAACAGAAGTTTAATACATCATTACGGGTGGGCAGTGCGCTCCAAGGCAAAAGAATACAGAAATGTTCAGCGTGCGTGTTCTGCACGCAAGGGCAGAAAGATGCATGTTCGCATGGCGGTTCGCTGGTCTTATACCCTCCACCATGTGGGCAACCTCATTCTCTCTTGCTCCCTGGTAGGCCTTGTCAGGACATGTTGGGTCAACCCACACATAGGAACACGGAGACAATTTCTTTTTGGTGTAGAAAGGTTGAACGTAGGTCACATTGGGTCAAACCACACAAAGGAACACAGAGAGAAACCACTCTTTGACATAGAAAGGTTGAAAGCAGGACAAAGGAGAGTAGGATTTGCACTGGTGTACAATCCCTTCACGCACACTCGACCGCAAAGTCTTTACGTGTTACGAGCGTGACGATTAGGCACATTTTGTCTCAGCCGTTCGGCATCCGTTTCACTCGTGGCCGCACAAAGTGAACCGTAACTGACTGCCCCACCGCTGAAGGAGGTCCCGATGGGCAGGGGATGACATCCGCTGGCTAGAGGGATGACGTAGATCGGTGCTTGTCATCGGTTGTCGCACAGCTCTCTGGAGCACGAAACACTGGACATTTTCCCACGTCGCTCAATGTTTCGGTCCGAGTCTAGATGGCTCAGAAGGGTCTGCAACAGTTTCCCGTTCATAGCACACTCCTGAAGAACTACATCGAGACTCAGCCGGCTCAGACAACAAGCGCGAGACAAGTTCTCGCTGAGCACCGCCAGGCTTATTTCCCACTCGGAAGTGAGTTCTACAGAACCTACAGCAGCACTAAATGCGCACATAAACTTGTTGTATGCTTCACAAGCCATGACTCAACCCAACTGCGTAAACCAAAGTAAGACCCTTCCAATCCTACGTCAGGAAGAAAAAACAAGTTTAATGAAACATGTGAGGCTGATTCTTGATCTATGGGCTTTGACTCAAGCCATCGGCATTGCCATTGAGAGCCCCCTTTTAATAGGGTATCTCAGAATATTGCTGCAAAGCAAGATTCCAACGCAGGAGACGGCCATTTTTGAAAGACATTGTCTGCAACCAATTCAGAGGACAATGATCTGTTTCGATGATGAACCTCGAGCCCGCGAGATATAGCAGGACAATTTTTTTTAACAGCCCATGTGAGATGCGCACTTTTCTCAGTAGTGCTGGACGCCTGTTCTCGATTAGCGTACAAATTAGCGAATTTCTGACTCGTAAAGGACAGGGTGTTCCTTGTAGCTCTCTTCCTTTTGGCATAGTACGACGCATATGCCTCGCTCGCATCTCATTGAACCACAAATCTCTTCATGTAGTCCAGCGATCTTAGCACAGGCTGACTCGTCAGCACGCTCTTCAGGGCGCTAAAAGAGGATTCCTTTCGTCCCAGAGGACACCCTGTGGCTCTGTTTTTTGAAGAGCATCAGTTAGAGCTCTATATAGCTAGTTCAGAATACCTAGGGATGTACCATTGATAGCATCCGACGAGCCCTAAGAATGTTCGGATATTGGTCGTTGTGCGAGGCTGCGGGAAATCTCATATCGCAACCACCTTTAGCTCAGAGGGACGGCAACGGCCTTGTCTGATTACATGACCGAAGTAGATCACTTCCGCTCGTGGCATTGCACCATTTGACATTTCGGTGCCTTGACGGTTAAGCCTGCTTCGCGCAAGCGCGCCAACACTGCCCTCAGATATTTCATATGATCCGACCAGGATGCAGAATATACTGTGACATCATCTAAGTAAGGCAAGGCGAACTCTTCCTGTTCTTGCAACACTTTGTCCATAAGTCTTCAAAAACAGTACGGTGCATTTTTCAAACCGAAGCTTAGGACCTTAAGGCGGAACGTTCGCAATGGAGATATGAAGGTGGAATATCTGCTAGCCCACTCCGTCAGCGGAACCTGCCACTAGCCCTGAACTAGATCCACTGTAAAAATTAATTGGCCGCTACTAACTTTCTTGATGTGCTCTTCGATGTTTGGTACGGGATAAACATGATCTTCAGTCATTGCATTTAGCCTGCGGTAATCTAGGCAAGGACTCTGATCCTTGCCCGGCATCTCAACTAAGATCAAAGGCGAGGTGCAATCGCTCTCGCTACACTCGATCATACCTAGAGTCAATTTTTTCCACCGTTGCATCCATGATTTCACGTTGGTGCGGTGACAATCGATAAGCCTTTGAACGTGCCGGCTCCAAAGAAGTGAGCTCGATAGTCGTCGGTAACAACCGATGTCGCAGAACTGATAGTTGAGCTAGTTGGTAAGTATTGTATTCGTGGTGAAATTCGTACCCCGCACAATAGACAAGGACGCAGAGAAAGTGGACACACGAGCGTGTGTCCACTTTTGCCTGTGTACTTGTCTATTGTGTGCACTACAAATATCACCACATAGAGTGATGCCTTTCATGGCCTATCTACAAATAAGTCCTGAAATTCTTGCAGGATCACCTGCAGCTCCGTCATTTGTTGAGGCTCCAGCTACGCTTTAGAGACTATGGTTCCCTAATTGTTCTCTAGCCTCTCCGTTAGTGACTGACAGGATCGCCGGAAGCTCCACTTAAATCTCATCGGGAACGTTTAGCATCATGAATACAACTGCTTCCCGTTCCCTCTAAGGCTTGAGCAGATTGCAGTGATTAAACTGCTGTATCTTCGGCTTTCCAGGCATGGCTTATAACGCAGTTAGTGCCAGACAGTTTCTGAACCACGTTTGCGGGACCTTCCCACTGCACCTCGAATTTGTCATTCTGCAATGGTAGCAGAATCGTTACTTTATTGCCAACTTGAAATCGACAGGTCTTGGCTGTCCGGTCGTAATACACTTTAGACCTATACTAGGCCTTAGATATGGAATCTTCTGACAACTTCTGCATCAGTTGGCACATTGATGGCATCAGTGTTGCCACATTGATGCCTTCAGGTAGCATATGTGGGTTTATTGACCAGTTGCCTTCACCCTAAAAGATCACGTTCTCGTGACGCCTGCGGCAAAAAAGACGTTCCACGCCCGCCGCCAAGGTCTGTGAGTGGTGGCACTGGCTAACACTCCCAGGGTTCTACTAGGACACATAAATACCCAAGAAAGTGGATGGGAAAACGGTGCCGCGGTAGCTCAATTGGTAGAGCATCGCACGCGAAATGCGAAGATTGTGGGTTCGGTTCCCACCTGCGGCAAGTTGTTTTTTCATCCACTTTAATTTCCATTAATTTATCGTTTCTTTATTTCATTTATTAAGCACAAGTAATTTCCCCCATGTTGTCCTTGGTGTCAGTGTTTGTTGGCTTCTTATGACATATATATATATATATATATATATATATATATATATATATATATATATATATATATATATATATATATATATATATATATATATGATACCCTCCTGAAGCACAAAGTTGCGGACATATGCGTCAGTATAGGCGATGATTCTAGGCAATTGATGATTTCTCGCAATTAAATGTCATCGTTTTGCTCTTCACCGATGTAAATCAAGTTCGGCACGAAAAAAAAAGACAGATTGATGTCCTCCTCAGCATTTTCAGGGCAGTCGACAAGATACAAGTAATCAGGTACAAGTAATCTGCATACTGGTGCTGGCGGCCGGATTGGCAGACAACCGAATATAAAAAATTCTTGTAGGCGCAAGATCCACTGACGCAGTGATCCCATTCTTGCACCAAACGAAATTTCCTGCTCCATCCTGATAAAAAAAACCTAAAAAACCCCCGCAAGACTTTGCGCCTGTGTGCAGGACTGCGCAAAACGTGTGCGGTCGCAGTCGCCGATCGATAACTCAGACAGGATGGGGACCGCCTAAAAGTCCAAATTATCTCTTCCGCCACAAAACAAATGACTTTATTCCACAAATGACGAAGAATGTGCGCCATATATTCTCGGATGAACACTTTCGGGGGTACTTTCACTTTCGTGAAATGACCCGGCGTGGTTGCTTAGTGCCCCTGGTGTTGGGCTGCTGAGCACGAGGTCGCGGGATCGAATCCCGGCCACGGCGGCCGCATTTCGATAGGGGCGAAATGCGAGAACACCCATGTTCTTAGATTTAGGTGCACGTCAAAGAATCTCGGGTGGTCGAAATTTCCGGAGTGCCCCACTAAACGGCGTATCTCATAGTCAGATCGTGGTTTTGGCACGTAAAACCCCATGATTTAATTAACTTTCGTGAAATTTCGCGTGACTACCGTCAGACACATCGACGTCTATACGAGCAACGGCGTTCATGGCGCAGAGCTCAAGAACGTTACCGTCCATCGACGTGCCTGGTGCTATTCACGCGAAATGTTGCGAAAGTGAAAGTATCCCCGAAAGTCGTCATCCGAAGTTTGTCAGGACAGCGTGCACATGCGCCTACCACGTCATCTAGTTTGTGCGTGCGTGTACTGTCGTCGCGCTGTTGCCTCAGATAGACGGAAAGACAATCAATGCGTGCACCGCATCTTCATCCCCTGGCCGCATAGCAGGGCTTCGATTTGTTACGACAGAATTCCGATGCTATTCCGGAAATTCATTCCAAGTGGATACACCTTCCAACTGACCGGTTACAATTCGTAAATTACAATACCGGCTGTAACATAAATAATTAACAAGCTCATTAGTGCATTATCTAAATTTGTTGAATATGTGTTTCGGTTTCGTGCAAGTAATGTCCGCCACTTTTCAGTTCCGGAGAACTGAAGAAAAAAATTGGAGGTCGCTGAAGCTTCGCCTTTAAGAGTGGAACGTTATACTATAGCATGCATTCGGAGATCTTGCGCTTCCCGGCAACTGCAGCTCGTGTAACCGTAATGTTTACCGGGAAACGCTCGTGGCGAACGCTATGCACGAAGCATAGAGTTTCTCACTATGGCACGAAGGCGGGCTTTCTGGTCGAAACGCGTCCTCTTACAGGAGGAGGAGGAGGAAACAACTTTATCAAATAGTAGGGGAAGGGGGAGGCAGGTCATGGGGGAGGCTAGGTCGGGGCCCAGGGGGCCGCAGCTGTCGCCGTTCATTCCGCCAGCCTGGACTGTGATTCTTGGTCGACACTTCTCACCGCTTTCTTCCATTCATCGGGTGAGGGGGCTAGCCGCAGACGCTCTTTTGGGGGCGGGTTGCGGTCGCATCCCCATAGAATGCTATCCTGTCCAGCCTGTGCTAAGCCGCAAAACGTACATGTCGAGACGCTGTCATCTTTCAGGATGGCCGCTAGTCTCCTGGGGCTGAGCACACTGCGCGTTTGAGCTCGGCGCAGGGTCACGGCCTGTTGTCTATTTAGGGCGCCGCATGGAGGCGGGTAAATCTGTCGTTCCTCTCTTTGCCGACGGAGGCGATCTCCGTAACTTAGTGACAGGGTTTCACGGTTTCCCGGAGGAGGCTGCCCCTTGGCCCGGTTAATAGTTGTGCGAGCTGTGAGGTGGGCAGCTCCGTTGCCAGTGTTTCCCTCGTGTCTAGGGACCCAGAGAAGCCTGATGCTTATCTCCAGCCTCTGTAGTTTTTCTGCCGCGGTTTGGCTTACTTGGTCCGATCTGAAGCTTTTGATCGCTTACATTGAGTCCGATACTATGAAGAGCGTCGCTGTGACTGCGGTTTCACTAGCAATGGTGGCCTCTTCCGCTTCTAGGATAGACCTCGCTGCGATTTTTTCGGTTCGGAGGATCCGCCCCATTCCGTCCACAGCCGCTATCACATATGTGCCGTTTCCCACAGGCGATGCGTCCACATGCGCGGCCAGTTTGTCTGTTAGAGTCTTCTGAAGGGATTCCACGCGTGCGCGTCGGCGTCCCTTGTTGTGTTCTCCCATGTTCTTCGGGAGTGGTGGAATGACCAGTTGGTTCCTAATGTCTCTCGGAATTTTCACTCTCTTGGTGGTTCCTGTGTGTGGGGAGGGCTGGGGGGGAGATTCAGGAGTTGTAGGATCTCATGACCTTGCTGTGTGCATGACAGCCTCCACCACTGCGCCGCTCTCTGCGCTTCCACGATTTCGGTGACGGTGTTATGGAATCCTAATTGCATCACTCTTTCGTTACTTGCCCATGTAGGAAGTCCGGCAGCTACTCTGTAGACTGAACGCAGTAAAGTGTCGATCTTTGCTGCGATATCAATCTTTCATAGTTGAAGGAAAGGGCATGTGTATGCCCTCCTAGCAAAGTTACACCCTTTGGGGTGTATCTGTGCCACACAACGATAATCGTCATCTGCCTTGCTTGCGTTTCCTTTCATGAAAACGTCGCGCCCGCTACTTTCCTGTCGGGAATGATATGTCATGCTGATAACGCGCACGCCGTTCGTTGCTGGGAAGTACCGGGCTCGCTGCGTTAGAGAAAGGAAGGAAGGAAGAAAGAAAGTTAGGAAGAAAGGAATCCAGGATGATTCTATCCTTTCTCTCTGTCTTGAGCAGCACAACCCTAAAACGCGAAGCGTGTTCAGTGCTGCATAAAAATGTGAGCGCGGCCTGTTACCTATACGTCGTAACAGGGCTTTGCCGGGCGTAGACCCACTCAATCGTAGTAGCTGGATCATGAGAGCCTGGGAAGCCTGAAGTCGCAGAGGGCGTGACTCAGCTTCGTAGAACACTTTCTTGTTTGATGCTTGCTGAGGGCATCAAGGCAAAGCCGAATACCTTTTCTGTGGGTGGCTTCTAAGTGCTCGTATTGGCTATCTGAGGGTGACATCAGAGGTAGCTGATACAGGATCCGACTGGTAACCAACGCTGTATGTAGCCGTAGAATTGACGTCGGGTGGTTGCCCCAGCGTATGCCAGCAACTCGCTTGAGCACATGTAGCCTGGGTGAAGATGACGCCACAATGTGGTCAATACCGCGGCGCCAGGGTGGCCTGTGGTCTAAGGTAACGCCAAGAAATCGGACGTTGGTGACTTGTCGAATCTGGTATCCGTCCAAATTCAGTGTCAAGCGTGTAGATTTTCTTTTCACTCCAGGAAATAGTACGAATGATGATTTCTCTGCTGATAGTGATAATCCAATCGTTGCCAAGTGGCCCTGAATGGCATTTACTGCTCCCTGGGCTATTCGTGCGAGGCGGCGGTGCTGGTAGCCGGAGACCCATATGCATATCATCGGCATATATAGATATCTTCACTGGTGTTCGATGGTTTAGTACTCTTGGGAGGCTAGTCATGGCGATGTTAAATAATAAGGGAGATAAAATACTCCCCTGTGTCACGCCGCAAAATTACGTATTTCATCGCTCAGTGTCGCCAAGGCGAGCTCTGATGCGACGATCATTGAGGAACGTATGTATGAAGTGCAAAAGATGACCCGTGACGCCTATAACTTGTAACTGGCTGATGATGATGATTATGATGATGATGATGGCTGTTTGAGACACGTAGTAGTAAGCCTTGGAAACATCCATGAAAACAGCAAGTGTCGACAGGCTATCTGCACTATAATGTCCTATGTGGCTTAGCAGGTCCAGCACATTGTCTTGAGCGCTTAGACGCTGCCGAAACCCAGTCGTGCACGATCGCAGTTTTCGGCCCTGCTCGACATACCAAGTGAGTCTTGTGCCCGCCATGTTCTCCATTAGCTTCGCTGCACAGGAGGTCAGCGATACCGGTCTGTATGAGTCCAGAGCTGCAGGATTCTTTCCAGGGTTCAGAGCCGGTACCACCCATGCTACCTTCCATAAATGTGGAATATCCCCGCTGGCCCACACTTGGTTAAAAAATGCCAGCAAATCACCTCGTCTTTCAACAGGTTGATTATTCAGCATCTGATTACTGATAAGGTCAGATCCCACCGCACAGTGACATCGGGGGCACCTGCCGGAAGAGTATACTTCAGCAAAGGCATTCGCAAGACAAGTGAGCCTCTTGCCTAACTTCATTCCGATGACTTCAGATGGCTTGTTTGGTCGAAAATTTCCAGCAAGATTATTAACGACCCACCATATCCTTGGAACTGGCATGAAGACAGATAGGCTTGCACAAAATGTTTCCCACTGATCTCTTCTTAGTTTCCTTGTGTAACGTCGAATCACTGCGTTAATCCTGTTATATATAGTCTTCATTGGTGGGTCGCCCTTCGTCCTCCATCAGCCTCCGTTCCGCTCTTCTACGGGCAGCGCATACATTTTTGAGCTTTAGATCCGGAACGGGGAAGTGGTCGGGTAGCTTCAGCACAGCAGTAGCTAATCTCTTGCTACGTAGCATGTCCGCGAACAGGTCTCCAAATGATTCGCTTAGGCCGTCCCTGTACGTATCCCACTGCGTCACAGGACAGGATCTTCGGCCGTTGGTTCTATATCCAGCAACGTTAACGAACACAGGAAAATGGTCGCTGCCCATTCTATCTTTACTCGTCGTTGACGATGCGAGGATATCCGCTGAGTGTAATGTCAAGTCAATGACACTGTAAAAGGCCGGTGGTCGAAAAAACCTTGGCTGTTTGTCATTTGCCTGACAGAGTCCCTCGGTGTCTAAAGCACTAACAATTTGCTTCCCACGTGCATCAATCGCCTTGTCGCCCCAGAGAGTATGGTGCGCGTTAAAGACCCCACAAATAATCGTCGGAGCTGGGCAGCGGCTGTACAGGTCTCATAATTTCTCCCATCGAGACCTTCAGGCGATGGCTCACATATACGGAGGCCACGCTGAGGCTTCGGCTTCCCACCCACACTTGTACAGCAGTGACTTCCAAAGCTTCTGCAAAGGTCTTGAACTGGTAGAACGTAATGTCGTATTTCACGTCTGACATATAGCATGGCGCTTCCGTTCAGAAATGTCGGAATACTTTGGTTTCCATGTGCGACATAACTGGCAATTAATCTGGAACTTGAAAGACCAGCCTCGGACAGGGCCAATATTGGCACAGGCATGTTGTGTAAGAAAAGCGACAGTTCAGGTAAATGGCACGCAAGACCCGCACAGTTTCATTGCATAATTGGCAGGTTTGGGCGAGATGGTGAACATTGTGTCCTGACCGCATCCATATTGCTAGGTGCTTTAAGAAGAGGCAAAGCTTAGAATCACTGACTCGAGAGCCAGGACTACTTCGAGCGTGTCCTTCATCGAGCTCGCCGGCATCTTATCTAGGTGTGATCGCAAGGCCTTGAAGAGAGCACGTAGCACCTGCTGACAGTCCTCCTGTGGTGTTTTTTCATCGCAACGCATTGGGGTCGCTGCAGTGCAGACACATAACTTCGCTGTTCCGGTTGTTCAGCAGTCTTCTCGTCTACGGGGCCTCTGTTCATTGATTTGACTGCTTTAGCCGGTACGCGGCGCGATGGCACCACTGTGTCCTGGAGTCCTGGAGAAGGCTTCAGGCTTGGGAAATCAGTTTCACTCTTTGAGCTCCATTTGAATTCGTCCGACTCTCCGTCTTTTTCTTCGTCGTATTTTTCTGATCTTTTCCGGTTGGCCCCAAGATAAACATTTTCTTTCGCTTTATTGCCGCCCCCCGCGTAGGACACTTGCTATAACTAGCTAGATGACTACCACTACAGTTTGCACATAGAAAGTTCTCGCTGCACGCGCATGTTTTGAAATCGTGCGGTCCTCCACATCTCTTACATCGCTGCTCACCACGGCAGTACTTGGCCACATGTCCATATAGCGCTGACACTTGAAGCATCGAGGTGGTGTCTCAACGTAGTCGATGGTCTCATGTCTTGTGAAGCCCAAGTTGATCTCTCGACACTTGAAGCACCGAGGTGTTGTCTCAACGTAGTTGATGGTCTCGTGTCTTGTGAAGCCCAAGTTGATCTTCTCTCGACGGTCTGTGTTTGGAGCGAACGTAAGAACCACATTGCTGGTTCGCCTGGACTTCCAATTGGATTCGGAAGTTTGAACGCGTCGCGTGACTCTCCTTGCATGATAGACACCTTGTGGCTTTAGGTATTCCAACAGTTCCTCATCAGTGTACCACTTCGGTACTCCTCTAATAATACACGTGTTTTGCAGGTACGAATTGGGCACTCGTGCTGATGTTGCAGTCCTTGAGATTGACTCGCAACTGTGAAGGGAGGTCACATGCTCTTCTGTCTGGACATCTAGAAGCAGCGCTCCCTGAGCAGTAAATCTGCTCCTAACTGGTGGTGCGCCAAGAATTTTCTCAATTTTCGTAGACAGAACAATGGGATTCACTTTTTTCAGGTCGGCTCCTTCTGTGGCAGGTGTGGCAGTGGTAATAATCGCTGGGATTCCGATGGTCCTCTCCTTGCGGTGACGCACAAGCCTGAAGCCTTCATCGTCCAGATCTGGGATGTCAGCTATGTCACAATCATCAATAAGCGTAGACTCGTCGTCTGTTTCTGTAGCCTTATATTGCTTACATTCACGGTTTCTCTCAGAGTCAGTCGGTTGCCTCTGGCCCGGTGTCAGGTCAGGCGTAGTCATGACGGAGCTCTCGCCGCCACCAGATCGGGCTCTTCTGCAGGCTCCTATCGAAGCGGTGGGAGGCGAATGCCCCCCCCCCGGTCTCCGGATAGGAAAGGTATCTTGGCGAGTCGTCCGACGTCTTCGACAATTCTATTTGACAAAACTTCGAAAAATTACAAAAATACTAGGAAGCAAGAAAGCAGTGCGACTGTGTCAAGCCAAACTTCTTCCTTCCTGCGGTATGATTTTTTTTTTGCGGTATGAATCGTAAAAGTAAGCTTTGCGTAAAATGTGCGCATGTGAACATTTGAAATGCGTTTAAATCTACGTGCCTGTACCGCATATATCGAAAACGTGCAGCTGCTGTGAATGACGGTTCATGATGAATGACGGTCACGTTTAACGGTCACTGACATAACTGCAGGTACGATAGTTCTCTTGGCTACGATCATTATTCGCCTGGTTGCGGCAGCCAAAATGTGCTCACATAATTGTCCACCACACGTGTGCGAAGTTTTCTTTAAACACGTTTGCAAACATTTCTCGCCATCCGGCCTCCGCGAGAAAACTTCATAAGCATGCTGAAAAACATTGCTCCGCTTTTTGTTGCAAGGTAATGCGCGTTTGCACGCGAATTTTTGAGCTGTTCTAGCCACGGGTGCAGTCAGGATTTTATTTCGGAGGATGGAGGGGGTCCTACTCCTATATGTACATTCGTGCGTGTGTTTGTATATGTGCGTGTATATATGTACACAAAAACTAAACGTTTTGGGGGGTTAAGGGCTTCTGGCCGCCATCTAGGCGGGGTTGCCCCCCCATCTGCCGCTTATATAAATAACAGTTATTTCTCTCTCTCTCTATCGGGGGGTTGGCACCCCTCCAGCCGCGCCAATCGTTCGAGCGTAGCCTGCATTAAAAAGTGTCATCTTGCTCACCGCTTGCAGCTCACGACCAGCAGAGACGAAAGCAAATGGAACACTGCGCTGCATTTGCCTCCTGCGCGCTCGAAGAGTTGCTTCCCTGTGTAGTATAGTGCCGCCCCCTGTTAGATCTCGGTGTCATCGTACATGTATGTTTGTAGTTGTTTAGCTAGATGGCGCACCCCCCTTCTGTCATGTGACGAGCTTGGGCCAATCTGGAGGTGTCATCTGGCGTGTGAAGCCTTTATTAGTAATAAACGGCCGCGGGTCGGCTGAGTCTTCGTTCCGGTTTTCGTCGGGAACAGTTAGCTCCGTGTCTCCTTCCTGCGCCGGCGCTAGCCGCGCGTTCGCCCGGTCGGGGCCCCCCGCTTGCCTGCCGCTGCCGACACAACACCCTGCAGAGCTGGAACACAACGGCGGACCTATGCGCAACTCTGCTCCCTGCGGGAGCAAGAAACTCTATGTATACAGGAACAAATCCGTCCCCCTACAGTACAACGCCGCGCACCTGCCGCAGCTGGAGTAGCGCATGCGCAGAACACCGCGCCGGTCCGTGCCGCCTGTCGTGGAACATCGAAACAAATCTTTTCGCGCGCTTTCTCTGTCGGTAGCGATTGCATCCGCGCACCGGATTGTTGCTCGGCGATGGCACGGACGCAGACACATTCCGCAAGACGAAACATTAAGCAGGAGACACACGGTACGATTCGGCGTCCGATCCGACGTGCGGCGCCGCATGCTCCGGCATGCGGCATACGACGATTCGGGGCACACGGTGCGTGCATCCGAAAGATTGAGCGGCGCGTAAGCTCCGCCCAGATCCAGCCCCCCAGCTCGACTTCATAGCCACGTCGAGAAACGCAATATAAACAACTCTGCACAACACTGCTTCGCTTTACACGAACACTGTCAATAAAATCATGCCCCTGCAAGTGACAGAACACTTCACCAGGCCCCGCACACTCTCAAGTTCAACAAATGGCCACAGAGGGCGAAAAATCAATCGAGGCGCGTTTCAGCGTAAGCGCGCAAGTGGAGCTACTGTAATTTGGTCGAATACTTTAATTTGTGCTTTCTCTGCTAGGGGCGCTGAACGTGCTGAACTTTTTAATTTACACAAACCATTGACATGAACAATCAACGTGTCTAAGGATATTTTTTTACCGCAGGCAAATAGACAGTTGATTTTTTTTTAATTTGATTGTTGAAGCTGCTTTTTAGTCATAGCGTCAAGGTTTTTGTACTTGATTAACCACCGACAGCCGACAGCCTATTGGTATCGATGCGTTTCCTGGCCGTTGGCGTTCGAATACTACGGCGGTAAAACATTTTCGAAAGCATGCTGGTTTCGTCTGCGAGTCATTACACAGACTTGCTGTAAAGAGGTCTACTCTTGGCAAAAAATAGTGCCTCATTTTGCTTAGGCGTTGATTATCATAATGAATGCGGCGGATGTTGACGGAATACGCTTGAAGGTATGTTTTTATGCCGTTGATCTCCATAACACCGTAAGTACGCAAACCGATGTCACAGAACACCCGATGCATCGTTGTGTGTTCTCCGTCATCGCTTGTTTGCTGTACGCCTACTAATTCTTCACTTCTTCTTCAAATGTTGCATCCTCCTTTTGTCCTTGTTCTCTTGTGCTTCACTTACAGTATGTCGTTCCGTCAGCTGTAATGCGCATTTGCAAAACCAATACGTTTGATAAGACACAGTGGTTATCATAATTTCACTACACATGTATTAAGCTGGCACATATGGTTCAGATACAGATACCTGTATGCGGACTTGCACGACGTTGATGCGGAGATTAGGATAATTATGACACCCCTAAGGAAGAGGCAGCTGATGGCCGTATGTTGCGTTCTTTCCGCCAAATTACCCGGCCTGGTAGTGCTCTAAAGATCCTGTATAAAAGTGACACGCGGTGACAGGGAAATTATTCTGTTTAGCAGCCGACTGTACGTTTTGTAGCTTAGGTTTTCTTTCTTGTGCGTTTGTGCTACCCTTAATGAGCCATTTCTTGACTATGTTCTTGACTATGTAACCGCGTTTGTGTGGATCCGTAGACGTGTGCTTTTTGTTGTACTTGTAAAATGCAAATAAAATATTTTCAAGCTTACTCAATCTTTGGTGTGTGCGTTTATTCCAGTCGAGGCCATCGTGCCACCTGGAAACCGCACTCTGTCAGTAGCCCTACACGAAATGCAACAGCTGGAGCGCGGCGGCACAACTCGGGGTAACGGCGGCGTAATAAACGAAAAACCGCTCGGGATGCCCTTAAAAGTCAGTTCAGAGTGTGCCTTAACTCGATATGACTCAGCGCTACATATATTCTGCTGCGCCTTGATCGTGCTCCCGCCAGTTTGGTTGCTGTGTGGCAAACGTAGCGCCTACATACATCTGTAGGCGCTACGTTTGCCACACAGCAACCTAACTGGCGGGAGCACGATCGATGCGCAGCAGCCAGAACCCAGTAGGTAAAGCGACCATACTGTGCAAAACCCCGTTTCCGATGGATGGATGGATGGATGTTATGAGCGTCCCCTTTGGAACGGGGCGGTGGCTTGCGCCACCAAGCTCTTGCTACTATGCTGCCTAATATCCTACCTAAGTTAACCAATGAGAAACAAAAAAAGACACTATGAACTACCACGTCCAAATTTTCTGATACCCTATTGCGAACTGTGCTTTTGTACGTCTTCGTCTTTTGTCGTTTCCCTACTTTTCTTCCACCAATCCTCCAATCGCCTCTTACTGATGTCTATTGCGGACCTGTTTGCTTTACCATTGCTCCCGCTCACGGAGGAAGGAAACTAAGGAGAGGCCCTACCCCCTCCGCGCGCTAGGAGAAAAGTGTGGCGGAAATGACGTAGTAGGTTCTCATTTTTTTGCTGCTTTTTTATTTTTTTGTTGTATGGTCACGCCTTTTGGGCCACAATGGCGGCGTTGTTCTGATTTTGAGCGCTCACACGTGTTGCTCTGGTAGGTTTCGTGCCGTGGCAAAGGCTCTGTGTGGGCGGGTTTGCGTTAGTCACCGTATCTTGTTGCGCTGTGTTACCTGCACTGTGCTCTGCTGGATGTTGCGCGAGCGTGCGCGAAACCACGCGCAGCGCGGCGTGGTTTCGCGAAAGATGTAAACAAGAGAGGAGGGTGGCACAAAAGGCGGAGCATCGCGATGAGCAACGCCAACTTCCGGCTTCACTTTTGCTTCACAAAGAGTGACGTCAGGGCCTCTCCTTAGTTTCCTTCCTCCGTGCTCCCGCTGAACCCAAGGGCTTCAAGGAGGCCAGTGGTGCCTAAATCGACCGCTGGATAGATGTCTTTACATTCTAATAAAATATGCTCCGTCGTTTCCCTAGCTTTACCGCAGCAAGCACATGCTTCTTCTTCCTTCTTATATCTCGCTTTATAGGTGCGTGTTCTAAGGCATCCCGATCTCGCTTCGAAAAGTAATGAGCTTCCCTTTGAGTTATCATAAATGGTTTCTTTCCTGATTTCGTTTTTTCCCCTTAAGTGGTTACTCATGGCAGGTTTCTTTTCCATTGCCGCCACCCATGAGATTAATTCAGCCTCTCTGACTTTCCGCTTGACCTTCTTTGTTGCTGTGTTGCCCACCCCACAGGCCGCATACTTGCTGGTAAGCTTCCTAGTTCTTTTCCTCCACTGTGAATCAATGTTTTGCCTGTACAGATACCTGAACACTCTCCCAGCCCATTTACTTTCCTCCATATTCCTCAGCCGTTCTTCATACTCAATTTTACTGCGAGCTTCCCTCACTTTCCCTCCGTTTCCTGTTGTACAGCGCCAGCTGTGGTCACATACTTTAGTTCACGACGCCACCGCTACGCTTATTTCCGTAGCACTGTGGAAGGTACAGTTTCCCTTCTCTAAGTTTGTATAGGTGTTCTGTGACTTCACGACGGCGCGTTGTCCACTGACGACTCCGACAGCCAGCGATAGGGCCGGTAGGCCTAGCTAGGCAGACGACGCTTACGATCCAACCCGAGCTCGTCGAAGAGCGCTTATGTTTCCCAAAACAATTAACACTGTACACTTAGGTAGCGCGTAATTAAATACAATTGGTTTACTCGGCGCAGTCGTTGCGAAGGGCAAACGTGCAAGCGAAACGAACAGCGTCACTCAGACGGTCGGTGTGGGATGTCTGCCCGCGAAATGCTCTCGCGTCGCGGCACCCGATCTCGCCAGTAATTTAGTGCAAGTGTACTAGGCGCTGCTTTGCATAACAGGCACACGTTCGAGATAATTTCACTGAACTGGTAACTATTTCTTGTCGGAAACAAACTGCAGCAGGCAAGGAAAAAAAAAATACTGCGAAAAACCGGCCAGCCAGCGCCGCCTCCGTGGAGGGAACGTCGGAGAACGTCACATGGCAGCCGCGCTGTCATTGGCTGTGGTGTTTTAATCCCACCGATGGCAACGGTTGTTGTGGTCGCACCGATGGTACGGCCTGTTGGGAACTCGGCGCTGACGCCCGTTGTTGCACCTGGGTCGCAAGCCCCAAGGGTAGCGTTGGCCTGGCGGCCTGGGGTACAACTGGAAGCATCCGAAGGTCCCGGCAAAGCATGAGTCGACTGGTAACAACAAAACAACTTGTTTATTTTAACATCGCAAAGAGTTGGCGGTCAGGTTGACCGAAGTAGAGAGACGGGAGAGCACTTTACTCAACAGAAGAAATCGGAGCCCTCTCCTTTGGCGTCCGGGGGCAGCTGCTTTTATACTCTCGCAGTTGAGGGCAAGAAGGAACCCCTCAATAGACGAGCACGTGATTGTACAATGAGATAAGGTGACGCATACTGTCGTAGCGCCGCCGGTCGGGCACAAAGACTGGGAGGAGAAGGTAACTCCTACTCTCGTAGCGCCTTCGGTCGGGCACAATGGCTGGGAGGAGAAGGAGACTTCTACTCTCGTAGCGCCTTCGGTCGGGCACAATGGCTGGGAGGAGAAGGTGACTTCTACTCTCGTAGCGCCTTCGGTCGGGCACAATGGCTGGGAGGAGAAGGTGACTTCTACTCTCGTAGCGCCTCCGGTCGGGCACAATGGCACATACACTCACACACGCACATGAAGACACGTGGCATCGGAACATGCCTGGACGCGCTTGGCGGGGAGCGTAGCGGCGACGCCGAACGGGCCAAAATGTCTGCCGCTTTGTTGCAGTCGCGCCGGCTAAACCGCGCGTCGTAGGCGAAACGTAACAGTGGCCAGACGACGGTGCGGTTGCCGGTCGCGTTGGACGATGAAAATCTGCCCGGTTTGCCGCACGCAGGACGTCCGATCCGTCGCTTCGGCAAGGCAAAACACCTCGATTCCGGCTGCCGTTCCGGTTCGTCGGACGCCGGATCGGACACTGAATCGGACCGTGTGTCTCCCGCTTTAACAGTTCTCTCTCTCTACATAACACAGACACGTAGCCGCTTCAATAGCTTTCAGTTCAAGAGTATAGCGGTCCCTCAGCCGCTTCCATAGTTTCAGGCACTCTTCGACTGAAACAGGGAAAAAAAGACAAACAGGCGCTGAGTGCATAGCATGTCCTGAGACGTATACACACACGTGCGTAGTAGCATTGACGCTCGTGTTGAGAGGCCGGAGTACATGCGTATCTGCTCCCACGCGTTGTTTTCCCGCTCCGCATCCCAGTAGTCCATTCTTTTGGTGTCGTAGCCACAAGGATGTTGCTGGACGGCTTCCAGAAACCTTTCGATTTCGGAGCCGCATGGGTCGGGCACGCTTTCTTGCGAAGAGGCCATCTCGTTCTGGCTTAGCCTGCCGAGTAGCGACTCTCTACCTCGACGAGAGAGGGCGCTAGGCGCGAACTTGCTCTGCGCGGTCGGCGCGAAATGCAGTCGGTTGCATTCGGCGCCGGACGACGTCCGAGCACGTTGAATCAGGCCCCGCACACTCTCAAGTTCAACAAATGGCCACAGAGGGCGAAAAATCAATCGAGGCGCGTTTCAGCGTAAGCGCGCAAGTGGAGCTACTGTAATTTGGTCGAATACTTTAATTGGTGCTTTCTCTGCTAGGGGCGCTGAACATGCTGATTTTTTTAATTTACACAAACCATTGACATGAACAATCGAGGTGTCTAAGGATGTTTTTTTACCTCAGGCAAATAGGCAGTTGATTTTTTTTTTAATTTGATTGTTGAAGCTGCTTTTTAGTCATAGCGTCAAGGTTTTTGTACTTGATTAACCACCGACAGCCGACAGCCTATTGGTATCGATGTGTTTCCTGGCCGTTGGCGTTCGAATACTACGGCGGTAAAACATTTTCGAAAGCATGCTGGTTTCGTCTGCGAGTCATTACACAGACTTGCTGTAAAGAGGTCTACTCTTGGCAAAAAATAGTGCCTCATTTTGTTTAGGCGTTGATTATCATAATGAATGCGGCGGAGGTTGACGGAATACGCTTGAAGGTACGTTTTTATGCCGTTGATCTCCATAACACCGTAAGTACGCAAACCGATGTCACAGAACACCCGATGCATCATTGTGTGTTCTCCGTCATCGCTTGTTTGCTGTACGCCTACTAATTCTTCACTTCTTCAAGTGTTGCATCCTCCTTTTGTCCTTGTTCTCTTGTGCTTCACTTACAGTATGTCGTTCCGCCAGCTGTAATGCGCATTTGCAAAACCAATACGTTTGATAAGACGCAGTGGTTATCATAATTTCACTACACATGTATTAAGCTGGCACATGTGGTTCAGATACAGATACCTGTATGCGGACTTGCACGACGTTGATGCGGAGATTAGGATAATTATGACACCCGTAAGGAAGAGGCAGCTGACGGCCGTAAGCTGTTGCGTTCTTTTCGCCAAATTACCCGGCCTGGTAGTGCTCTAAAGATGCTGTATAAAAGTGACACGCGGTGACAGGGAAGTTATGTTTAGCAGCCGACCGTACGTTTTGTAGCTTAGGTCTTCTTTCTTGTGCGTCTGTGCTACCCTATTAATGAGCCATTTCTTGACTATGTTCTTGACTATGTAACCGCGTTTGTGTGGATCCGTAGACGTGTGCTTTTTGTTGTACTTGTAAAATGCAAATAAAATATTTTCAAGCTTACTCAATCTTTGGTGTGTGCGTTTATTCCAGTCGAGGCCATCGTGCCACCTGGAAACCGCACTCTGTCAGTAGCCCTACACGAAATGCAACAGCTGGAGCGCGGCGGCACAACTCGGGGTAACGGCGGCGTAATAAACGAAAAACCGCTCGGGATGCCCTTAAAAGTCAGTTCAGAGTGTGCCTTAACTCGATATGACTCAGCGCTACATATATTCTGCTGCGCCTTGATCGTGCTCCCGCCAGTTTAATTGGTTGCTGTGTGGCAAACGTAGCGCCTACATATGTAGGCGCTACGTTTGCCACACAGCAACCTAACTGGCGGGAGCACGATCGATGCGCATCAGCCAGAACCCAGTAGGTAAAGCGACCATACTGTGCAAAACCCCGTTTCCGTTTCCTGTTGTACAGCGCCACCCGTGGTCACATACTTTAGTTCACGACGCCACCGCTACGCTTATTTCCGTAGCACTGTGGAAGGTACAGTTTCCCTTCTCTAAGTTTGTATAGGTGTTCTGTGGTTGAATGCCGCCGGCCGCGTTGGCGCCAGATGCCGCCGGGCTGTAGGGGGTCGTGTTTTCGCCAACGTAACGCCGCCATGACGAGGGCGCGCGCGCGCGTTACGTCGAAGTGTATTGCCGCCTTACTACTCTTAAACCCCTCAATTTTCTAAATGTAGCGCCATTCTTAGATCTTTCCGCCACCCCGCTCTCCCTGACGTTTCCTGCTCCACGCTTCCTGTTGCCTCAGCCTCTTCCGATCCCCCATTGGCCAATCTGTGTCACGTGGAAGCAGGCGCCGCGCTTTTGTATATTTTTTTTCTTCCCAGCGCGCTCCGACCGCCATTGTAGGCCCTGCTAGACGAAAGTGCGCGCAAACAGACTGATCGAGTGCGTTAGCGGAACAAATCGAGTGTTAGGGACGAGAACTTCGCGGTGATGCCCTCCTGCTGCGCCTTCGGTTACTGCAACCGACACAGCGACGGCAAATGGCTTCTTTACCATCCGCTGAGCGCAACGCACAAATAAAAGTGTGGACGCATAAGATCGACCGGCCTGACTTCGAGAAAGCGGCAAAAAACGCACGGCTTTGTGAAGTGCCACGGTTCCTCAAAAACTCTACTTTTGAGCCTAGTTCACTCCTACCGCTTCGAAAAAGTGTATGTGTTCATGCTGTGCATGTTTTTACGCGTTGCACTTTTTTTCGAATGTGCTCTCTTTGTTTCACGTAGTTTCGTCTTGCGGCGAAAGTGTACGCATCTGCAGCTGGCCTGTGACATAAAAGCGACTTTATTCATGCTATATTTTGAGCTCCACCAGAAGTCAGCACATTATCGACGCTTTTGCAAGGCTCACTATGACTTACAGATGCAGTCGTTTAGCTTCGGATGTACGCCCGCATGTATTGATTAGGTTTGTGGTGATTAACATTTTTTAACGTCCCGAAGCGACTAAAGTTATGAGGGAGGTCGTAGTGGATGGCTCCGAATAACTTTATTTAGGTCGCCTGGGGATGTTTAATGTGCACTTTGATTGTAGTTGTACGTATGCCGGTAAATTCCTCGTTGGCGTATCGTAATTCTCGCGCGGGCGCCGTAGCGCTGCGCCAGAAGTTGGCGCCTCGGCGTGATTGTATTTATTTATTATATTTTATTTACTAGTTGTAACGCTGTGTCATTATTTCGTATTATTCAGGGCGCCTCCAGGACACCAAAGCGGCAACGGGATCACTGTAATGTACGTGCTCTCCAGAGGCCTCTGTTATTAGCCGTTACGTGTGCCCTCCTAGAGCGGTACTTGTATATATATATATATATATATATATATATATATATATATATATATATATATATATATATATATATATATATATATATATATATATATATATATCGTCGCAATTACCAAAGCGCCCCGCGACTACTACAACATACCGCGCCCGTGCGAGGACAATAGCGGAACACCAACGAGGAATCTCTCCGCAGCCTCTTGCATTTTTCCTCTATCCCGGCTGCTCCCGGACGCCTCCTCAATATTAGAGGCATGAGCAGCGGCTACTCGCACGTTTTGTGTGCAGGATTATAATGGCCGAGAAAGGCCGTAAAGGACCGCAGGCCCGCTGATAAGGATTAACATTTTCACTGCTTAACGTTAACATCTTTATGCGTCCTATTAAGTAAATGGGTATCGAATGCGTCATATGCACTGTATGTGAGCTTACGAAACAACGTACACATACTTTCACGCTGTCAAAACCTGAAACTCTGGTAATTACGCGCATGTTTGAGCACACCGCGTGCATGCGTCGTAAAACACGTTGTGGGGCTAGTTGGTGCATGGCTTTCAATAGATTAGGCGCCAAAAGTGATAGCACACCCGTCTGTGACAGCGCACCAGTCCTGTCTGTATTTCTTCTTGTGTGCTGTCACTTTTGGCGCCTAATCTATTGGAATGCATGCGTCGTGTTTCAGCAACACGAACTCTCAATGTGCGCGTGTTTTACGCCTTAAATAATTGTTCTTTTCTCTATTTTTTTTTCGCAATTCCAACGCGACATTATTAAGGCCTGTTACCGACTGACGAAGCAAGATCTCGATTGATAAAACTGCTCCGCAGGCCTCGAACGAACTTTTCCACGGATTTCTTCCGGTAGCGTATTAGCCGTCGCCTGCTACGGCAGGGCCAGCATGGGCGGCGCCACCGTCGAGGCCGCGCCGAGCGGAGGAGGAGAGAAGTTGTTGGCGCTACTTTTGGAGATTGAAGGGTTTTAACTGGATGGATGGATGTTATGAGCGTCCGCTTCGGAACGGGGTGGTGGGTTGCGCCACCAAGCTAACGGTTCGGAATACGAACCGTTCACTTCGCCGCTTACGTCACTAAATGTGCCACTCCCAAGCCGGTGGTGGAAGAAAGGCAGGACGCGACCAATAGAGGAGAGGGTGCCACCTCCGAAGTGTACGTCATTATATGACGAGCAATACTCTCCGGGGGCGTGCGACCGACGCGCGCGGCCAGGATCGCGAGCCAACAGCCAAGTCACAGCAATGGAACCCAAATCGGACTACCCCTTCGCCGGTTCTGCTAGACGGGTGCGCTTTGGAAATGATTGACAGATGCGTGACGTGATCATAATTTGCGGTGCCACCCCGCTGTCTCTGACGGCCTCTGACGCAAGCAAAATTTTGACCAATCAGATGAGGCCAAGTGAACCGGTTCCCTTCCGAACCGTTATAAGATTCGGCCCCTGATTTCGTTTTTTTCCTGGATGGAGGAATGGATGTTATGAGCGTCCCCTTTGGAAAGAGGCGGTGGGTTGTGCCACCAAGCTCTTGCTATCATACTGCTTAATGTCCTACCTAATGTCCTACCCAAGGAGGTTAAAGAAAATTGCTGGAGTGGAGGGGGCTCCCGTCAAGTGAAGCCGCCACGATGCCATCTTGCGGGGGGGGGGGGGGGGCAGAAAGCGAGCCATTCTCGGCAGCGCGCGCCCAGTGTGTGGATGTGTTGGTGGATGTGTACACGGAGAAGTGCTGCTTATTCACATTCACGGCACGTAACACGACCGGAACAAACATGGTTGGTTCATGCGTGGCTTACGGTTGCACAAACCGTGTGAAGATAACGCCAGGAGTCACATTTCACAAGTAAGTTGCGCACGTGAAAGCTGATTCTGACCTGCCGTGCTGCCGTGCTTCTTGCATTGCGGCGCGCATGTGAGCGCCAGAAGGCGCGCCCTTAACCGTTGATGTCTTTACTGCTAGGTTTCCAAAGGATGCTGAGGTGCGTACACTTTGGGAACGTGCTGTTCGTCGTGAGGGCTGGAAAGCAAAAGACGGAGACCGCTTGTGTTCGGTTCATTTTACTCCCGAATGCTTTGACCGGACCGGACAAACGACGCGGCTGCGCCCAGGCACAGTGCCGGCAGTGTTTCCCGCATTCCCGGAGCGACTACAGGCGCCGGTAAGCATGATAAATGCTCAAGACAGTTGCTGATTTGTATTAAAACATAGTGGGCTGTCGGAGCCGCGCGTGAATATTATTGTCAGAGAATTCAAACGACTCTAGGAGATGCATGTTGACCGTTAGTGAACTGGTGCCTCGGCTCTTTGTGCTTCGTGCGAAGATCCCGATAGTTGTTCAGTGTCGTTAGCCTATGTGTTTCAGGTCATTGTATCTTACCGTGCATGCCATGGTGCTACTGATGCCAAGGTATGCTAGCGTGCGGGTGTTTCTCGAAAAGTTGATGTGCAAGCAGTACAGTCGTAGACAAAAGTTTGCGGGATGTGGATTCGCGAAAAAAAAATATTTCTGCTTTGCGTCCCTAGTCAGTCAGCCGATATTTTTCCAGTGAATAGAGAATGCATGTTCCCTCGTGATTCAGTGCTTTTCACTGCCCTGCTTTGCCCCCATCGCGGAAACCTTTGTACATGAAAGTGCAAAAGAGTTCTTCAGAGGCATATGCTGCATCGCAAGCAGCTACTGACCAACTTCTGAATACGCTTCAGAAGCAGTGTATCGACTCGAGAGCTTAAGGTTTCAGAATGTGATTGCTGTTGGCATCACAGTAAAACTGTTTTGTTTATGTAGTCATTGCCCACAAGGTACTTGTCAGTGACACTGCATGTTAGCACTATCCTTCCCATTTAACTCCGATTGCATTTAACAAGGCTGCAGATTTGCATTGCCTTGAACTAGAATAAAGCGAAATTTCATATTCCAGGTTAAAAGAAAACGGCCACCACCAAAGTCCCGAGACCCTCCATGCAATGAGGATGAGAAAGAACCGGCAGCACCTGATGATGATGAAGAGGCTGCTCTACCTTCGCCTAGCAAGGAATGGTTTAAGGGTAGGTTATATGCCTCTAAAGAAGAAACAGTGCACCTAAAGAAAAAGATCAAAGTTCTGCAGCAAACCAAACGAAGATTACAGAAAAGAAATGAGACAGCCCTGGAAATTATAAGAACAATCAAAGAAAGAAAACTCCTATCTGATGAAGGGGCTGAAGTATTTGGCGCCGCATTCTCGAGTGACATACAACAACTCCTGTACAGAGCAGGAGTCGAAAAGAAAGGGAAATTCCCTCCAGCATTGCGCACATTTGTCCTTACACTGCATTTTTACTCACCAGCAGCTTACGAATACGTCCGATCAAAGTTCAATAATGCTCTACCATCGCAACGCACACTCCGCGAGTGGTATCGATCCGTTGATGGACGACCGGGCTTCACAGCTGAAGCATTCTCTTTTCTAGAGAATCTTGTGCGAACCAGATCTGAAGTCCTCTACTGTGCGCTCATTGTGGACGATATGGCGCTACGAAAGCATGTTGAGTTGGTTGGTGACAGAGTGGTAGGGTATGTCGATTTCGGCACGGGTTTCGAAGATGACAGCCTTCCTGAAGCACGGAATGTTTGTGTCTATGTGCTCGTTGGAGTTAACATGCGGTATTTTCTGATTGACTCTCTCACAGGCTCGGAAAGAGCTGAACTCACAAAACAGTGCATTGAAAAATTGTCTTCTGTTGGGGTTGAGGTCATCTCTCTGACATATGATGGTGCATCATCTAATTTTAGCATGGCTGCAAGTTTGGGCGCTACGCTTCGCCTTGGTGGTGAGCAGTTTTCCACATGCTTTGAAGGCCCTAATGGTTCTTCAAAAAAAGTGCATATCATGTTAGACGCATGCCATATGATCAAGCTAATCAGAAACTCGTTAGCAACTGTGAGCCATCTTGTCGATGATGAAGGGCAGTTTGTGAAGTGGGCTTATATAAAAGCTCTAGACGCCTTGCAGCGGGAGGAAGGCCTGAGGCTGGGCAATAAGCTAACAAGAATGCACCTCGAGTGGACGAAACAAAAAATGAAGGTCCGTCTGGCCGTCCAAGCGCTGAGCGCTTCGGTCGCCCACGCTCTAGACTTTTGTGAGCAGGTACTGAAGCTCCCGCAGTTCAGAGATGCCGCTGCTACACTCTAAAAATTTTAACACCCTTAAGGGTGTAAATGACTTGTCCCATGGGTGACACCCTTTTTGGGTGTATTGCTACACCCCAAGCAAAGGGGGCAAATTAGCACCCCACCACAGAAGGGGTGTTAATATGACGTCACCTCGCCTATGGGTGTAAAACAAACAACACCCTTTCTATATTGGGTGTAACACAGACGCCACCCTTTCAATATGGGTGTGGCATGGACAACACCCTTCCAAAAGGGTGTTATCCCCGCAAGTATTTTAGTGTTCACTACAGCCATGTAGTTAATGGGCAGACTAGCTGTTGTGAATGCTGCCTAGCCTTAGCTATGGTACTACCTTGTTCAGTATGAGCCAGAATCTGTGAGGCGTCGTCATATTGCGCTTCTGGTCCGTCATGTGGTAGCATAACGTGCGACCCTTTCAGGCAAACAATTTAAGGTTTCGCCATTGCAGCAAGGCACACACGCCATGCTTTTCGTAATCTTCCTCTGCAGTGATAGTACACTGCCGGCAGGATGCAGAGTGCAATAACAATGCGCGCTGCACTAAGGACACAGGATCTCCCGCACCTTGGTGCACCAGTACTTATAACCCCGTGGAAACAGCACACAGCCAAAAGCATGGTTACATGCATTTCAGAAATAATTAAAAACCTCCACTTTTCTTGGTCAAAAATTTTTGCAACACCAGCTTGACCAGGAGGGAAAGACACCATAGCTCGTTGTAGCTTATATTGAATGCAATAGAGCGCAAGCAATGCATAGATTGGAGACGGTAACAAGTGCAGTACTACAGAAGCATACGTTTGCCTGTCAAGCAGTTTTTTGCCGTTTTAAGCACACATTTTATACCTCTATTCATCAAAGCTGTCATTTATTTCCACGGGATGCTTCTACTAGTACTTTCACACATGACTTAAAGGTAGCACTGAAAGGCAAAGAACAAAGTGCTTCCACGTCGAATAATGTTTCAGCATTTACGAACAAAACAGCATGTGTAGCTGTGCGTGCTGTTCAATATATAAGCATGCACTATTTCCTGAAATATATGTATGCTCCATTTACTGCCAGTGACCTGCTTATACCCAATAATTTAGTTTATTTTTCACCATGTGCTTGCATTGAATATTTCACAGGCATGGTAAGTTAAGCTACCAGAATAACAATCAACTAGTCTAAGGTTACCTAATCGAACAAAATCATTGTAAAATTTGTGACAAAATGTCAGAAGAAAAGTATTTATTTCATTAAAGAGAAATGGTTACATAATAATATTTGCACATTTTAAAAGTAAAAAAGGAAGATAAGGAGTAAAACCATACCAATACAAAGACATAAGCACCGAATAATGGCACAGGCTTGCTCAATTAAATTTTAAGCAGAACAGTTTTTTTAAATAACCTTACTACGAACTATCACGTTTTCATTCGAAAAGCACTACATCTTATTATAAAGCACAAAAATAACCGGTCACATAAGTAAGAACAAGTCTGAGTGTGTCTTGAACACAAGGATATAAAGTTGGGCGAGTTGGTATAGTAACATGATCTTGGATTGTAGCGCGAAGTGACACGGACACAGACTAGAAGCCGACAGGATGAGCGCTAACTCTTAACTAAATATTTATTGCAACGAACATATATATATATATAGGTGACTGCAAGAAACCGCAGCACATCTAAATGAATATTGAATACATAGTAGTAACATGAAGACGACAAACAAAAGCCATCAGCCATCAACTGCGTGGCAAATCTGAGTGCAAGCTATTCTCTTATCAAGTATACCTGTAGGCATTGCGACCAATGTGCTCCCAAGATGCATGAGGCATTAGTCATTGCAGAGTTGTAAGGACATGACAATCATAGGATGATTATGTTCTTGAGGCTTTTTTCCCCACCTAGTATCTTTTGAAACTAGTATACTTCAGTCATGAAAACAAAAATGCTACAACTGGCGTGTGATAAGTTTTGCGTCTTATTTCCTAGCAGCTCATTGAAAAGAGCCACGATGAGAAATTCAAATGCTGTTACCTCATCAGACATTCAAATTTCTTAAACACAAACAAAACCAGATAGGCATTAGAGCGAGCATCACTTAAATACATTACACTGGTTTAAAGTTATTGCACCACTTTGTGCCAGGTAAAAATGTTAGAAACATCAAAAATGTTAAGATTCTACGGCCAACCGTGAAAACTAAATAAAAAAAATCATTAAGCTTTCTTAAACGGGTACAGGAGCTTTACAACTGGCAGTCTTGGTGATGGACACGCAGATAGATGAGCAGCCATTCCACTCAGACGAGAATGTTGAGGGTTTCGCATGGAAGTCTGCGAGACACTGCAGAGTAGTTCTTGGTCCACACGAAGGAGGTTGCTTGCATACACATCTGGGCCACCATACTGAATGCATGGTGTTACCGGAACCTTTTCCCCCTGCACTGAGGTAAAAAGCATGGTTAAGTTTATACGATATTTAATATGCAAAAGAAGAGGTGAGGCATGCAGACAGGACACGAGAGTAGAGAAGTGAATACGAACGCGAAAAACATGAAAAATTTCATTAAATTGTTTTATTAGATAAAATTTTTATACTATGTGTCATTCATTATGAGGGTTCATAACCGCAACATATTTAATATATAATCAGGTAGAATTATCAGCTTGGTCAGTTTGTACAAGCTCGTTTGAGGCAAGAAATAAAGTTTTACAAACACAACCTCAGCATTCTTGATTGAAAAAGGAACACCTCAGATGACATGCAGTCCTGTGAGTGGGAATTTCACAGTTCAAGAAAAACAAATTAAAACTCACAGACCGATCTTGAAAAAGGAATAAGCAGCTGCTACTGCAAAAAGCGAATTAATTGACAGGTTTTAGTAGCACAAGGGCATCTTTGGCCAATGAGCGCCAAGTCTATACTGCAAAAGATAAACTTAGTGCATCTTTACACAGCAAATATATAAAGATGACTAATGCCTCTCTGCACTACAGTTGCTTTGCTCTAGCGTGAAGTCATTTTAATGCATGCACACGTACATACACACGCTACACCCAAGTGTAACAGCTGCAGAATTAAAATTGGGCAGCAACAAAGTCGCAAACTTTAACCATTGATCCCAAGCTCTAGTAGTGACTGGAGGTAGTACCAATATCGCCAATAATGAGTCGCAATCTTTCTGCCCAATGTTATGCTGCTCTTATTGTCAAAGATGAGTTACAGTCGGCATTGAGGGAAAGCTGCCCTCAAGAGCCGTTCTTATTTTTGTGTTATTTCTAACTAGAGACCAATGAAGTATGATATTTTTAGAATGAGAATGACACCGAAAAATTGAGTACGTAAGAAATTTGGAAAATTTGGTACATTTTTCCGGAATGAACTTGGGGGTTAACGGCTAAAGCGACAATCCAGAAACTAGAACAAGTTTTGACATGTTTGCTACCAGTGAATGCTAGAAAATATGTTGGCATTCTGTAGTTTTGTCCAACAATGCAAAAGGGATTCTTAATAACTGAGGAAATAAATGGAAAAGTATCATGAAGTATATTTCGTGAATGTAATGCAGTATCACTCAACTTCTGCTACTATATAATCTCCACTTGATTAACCTGCACTTTCTGAACTAGTTCAGGAGGTGCTGCATTTCACTACTCATTCCACCAGTTCAACGTGGCAGCAACTGCACGTTGTGATTTGTTTTACTTAGTGCAGGCTTTGTACAGGGCGAGTTCACAGCATTCCCTGCACTTGGCCGAAAGGTAGTGCATGTTGACGCAGCAGGTGTGGTGCCGCTTCCGCACGAGCGAGGTGCAGAAATCAGAGTTTCATACAATTGCTAGAGGGAACTCTGACGTTAGTGTCCACAGGAGATCAAACAAGAACGGCTGTACCAGCATGGAAATTATGGAAAGTACATGGATTTGCCTAAACTTCGTCTGTTTGGCTTCAAACGGCTTTGTGACTTTGTAAACTAGTCATTTTCAACAATATACTGTGTAACAAATAAATAAGCATTAAAATCGTCCGACGACAGGATTCAAACACAGGAACTCTAGAACAGAAGTCTGATATTGAAACCATTAAGCCACGGAGGCATGTAACGACAAGCGAGTGCAACGCCCTGATGAATTTATCGCGGGCATACCAGTGCCTTGAGACTCTTGGCGCCTTTCGATTTGGCCACCTGGACAAGCTCAATCGTTGCAATGAATAGCAATTGTGCGTGTTGGCGCCGTCTACTGCACTTCGAAGACTGCGCTGAAATTTACGACAATAAGATTTATATAGCGTATAATATACGAAGCCACAAGAACGTCTGAATTCACAAGCACGAATATCAGACAAATCCATGTGCTTCCCGTCATTCCCATGGTGGTACGACTGCAGTGCCAGAGCTCCCTCTAGTAATTACTGTAAGAAACTCTATGGCAGAAATAACCGAAGTCCCTCGCATTTTGTTCTGGAGTAATAAACTAAGTTTTGCTGGTCCCATAAATCTTACTGGTCATTAATTCCAAGTTTTAGTGCAGTCACATGTCTAGTAGACAGTTGTGGTATTTTGCATAAACATTGCAAAGCCAACTGTGATGAATGTTCACTCTGGTAAATTGTTTATGATCGAGTAGCATAGACTACTGAAGCAATCTCTGGAAGGCAAATAAAGTAATTTTCTTATTAGCAGCCTTTAAACAGCATTCGAGCATATGACACATGCACCTCAGATATGCAGATAATATTTCCTTGACTCAGCAAGAAGCGATGCTTCATGTTCCACGAGGCTACTTCTATCAAAGCAGTATTGGTGCTCTCTAAAAACAATGCCAATGCAGATGATCCAAATATTTTTCAGGGGCAACAGTTATGCCTGAAATCATGCTAGATTAGTTTTATTTAAACACATGTTCAGACCATGTTAGAAGTGCTTCTTAAAATCCTCCTATTTATTAGACTAGTCATATATCTGTACACAAAGGCTACTAATTAGGTCCCATGCTATATCATCATCTTAAAACTTCACTTAGTAATACATATGCTGTGATAAGATTTGAGACCACATTGAGATGCTGAACAAGGTGAATTCATTATTTTAAAATGAAGCTCCTGTTCTTCCAAACGAGAAGAAAGGCTACTGAGGGTCAAAATTTTTCTGAATCACAGCTGGAAGATGCCAGGGAAGGCACGTGGAAACTTATTTGTAATTTTCTATTTAAATGTAGAAATGATAAAGGGAAATGAAAATGGTCAAAAACAACCAGGCATGGGGGAGAACGAACCTACAGCCTTTGCATTAGGCATGCGATGCACTAACCAGTGCCACCGAGGCAGCATTCAACCGTCCACAATGGCCCCTCAGATTGTCGACGCTCGAACACGGCCGTAGTACCCCAGTGGTTAGTATATCACATGCGTAATGTGAAGGTTATGGGTCCGTTCCCCACCCACAGCTGGATATCTTTTAATCCACTTTCACTTACCTAGAATTTATCACTTCTATACTTCATATAAAAAACTTAAAACATGTTCCTGTATGCTTTCCTTGGCCTCATTATCTGCTGGCTTCTTCCAGTTCTGTTACTTCCAACACTTATACATATTCTAATCTGGTAAGTAAACAGTTTTGCATGATGCTGGAATGCAATATAATACATTATTACGGGGCCGTGTTATGTAGAATGCCTTACATTGTCCAGGCAAGGTGTATTAATGACAATCTGAAAAAAAAAAAACAATTCCCACTCCAGGCAGAAATGCTGTGTACTGCTGTGTGCAACAGGGTTTAACGAAAACAACTTGTTCAGAAATAAAGCCACCAAACAACGAGGAAATATGAAAACTAGATGAAAATTTGTGCAGTTGCATGTTAAAAATTTAGCACAGCAACAGATGAAGACATAATGAAGGAAGCGCGAGGATGGTTTATTTTGGACACACGAGGCAATATACTTGAAAGATGCCTATGAGCTTACACGTGGAGAAATATTGTTTATGTAGCAGCTAAACTACGAACAGGCCTAGAACACACTGATACAAGGTGTTGAGCATGTAAATCTTATCATGCCCTTAAGTCAAAGAAACATGGCTGTTTTTCATGATTCGCTACACATGGCTGGCTCACACAACTTAGCCACTTCGATATATGCCTTGTAATTACCAGGTGGTCTGTATGACATGTGCAAGCTTTAAATATGTACAAGTGCCACGTAGCTGGACAGCACCAAGGTAATGTCGTTTGCCATCGCTTTGAGGAAGTGAAACCAATTCTTGCATTTTTCCTAATTAGGTAATTAGTTATTAAAGATTATTTAACTGCTGAATTATATTCAAAGCAAAAGTGTCAGTGGGAAAATTGTAGAGCATCCTGAAAAATTCCCAATCCAGCTTTCTACTGCTCAATAGGTGCAACAAATTTTTTCAGGCTTGAAAGAAGCCAGTGAACACATGCAAGAAGTGCCGTGCAACTAACCGCTCGTGCACCTGAACACCGTTTGGCTCCTCCTTTCATGCTTGAAAAAAACTTTTTGAAAAGAATATTTTAGAAATCAATTAATTATTATTGACTATGTTTTAGGCAAAATGCATGAAATAGTGTGACTGCCACCTACATTTTCGGCGACATGAATTGACTCCATTTTCATGTCCAAATCCAGCTATACATGCGTGTTTTGAGCTGGTTCTGTAATTTAGGCTGGTTTTGACTAATTGAAGCTTCGCACCCTAATAATGCAGTCAGCCTAAATAGAAATTGGTACATAAACGGTCGCTGTCAGTACTCCATACTCCTTTAACTTAGTGCAAAGTGCTTGTGAGCCAAGAAGTTGGTAGTTCTAAGCAGTATTTCTCATTTTGACCTGGTGTTATAGCCCACTTACTATGATGCCATGCTGCTCAGTCATGCTGGTCCCAGCTTCAATCTAGGCCATGGCAGCTGCCCTCCAATGAGGGTAAAATGCAATAACGCTTATGCACTTAGATTCAGGTGTACATTAAAGAAGGCCAGGTTCCCAAAACTTCAGGTTGTGACTTTAGAATGTAAAAGCACATAATTTAATTTTAAAATCTAAAGGTGCTTTATTAGGAGCAGGGGCATCATTTTAAGCTTTTACTGCACTGCCATGGCACCAAGAAGCTCCAAGTAAATAAAAACAATTTCTTAGACAATGTACATATCTTGCAAACATTTACAAACACTTCTCTGCCTGCACCTCTGTTGCTGTTATATTTAGATCCGCATGCCAAGGCGGGTTATGATGTTAGAACATGTTTCAAACTTGTTTTTTTTACCGCTTTAAAGTTGTTGGTTATTTTGCATCTCATTGTGTGTCGAACGCACATTTCAGTGCATCAATTTCTTCAGAAAGTGCACTCCTCTTTATTTATTTGTGCATGCAAAAAGGGTTCAGAAGAACTGCTTTCTGAAAGTCTGTATAACAAGCAAAAAAGAATTCTATGTAGGCTGCACAAAGAGAAAGGATTGGTTTGTAAATATGTTATTTAGTTCTTAAAAAAAGAGGCACCTGTCAGTATTCTGTTCCAAAGTAAAGATTGCCCCTACCTGGCTCTGCTTCATTTTCCGATGTTGATGGTCCATTCGGGGGCACTCAACTGATAGGCTGCACTTTGGCGATGTCGGGTGTGCTGTCACCAGGCCCAAGATCGATCGACATCCTCACCAAAAGTCGAGTCCAAACGCTATAAAAGAAATATCTCATCATTTTGCTATCAGTTTTGTCATCTTGCGTGTTTCACACACGGCCGTCAGTGAAATATTTCGTCACTTGGATACTGAAAGAAATTGAAGCATTTTCTGGCAGCCAAGCTGATGATGATGATGTGTGGTGTTTTATGGCGCAAGGGCTAGGTTTGGCCAAAGAGCGCCATGACAAGTGGTAATGTTGACGATGTATTATGGAAGATGTGACTTGGCTGTAAACTGGCCTAAAAATTGTCGCTGTAAAGTGCGTAAAATCTACGTGCTATAAAATTATGGCGATGACTAATGACGAATACTATGAACATTAAAATCCATCGTGGATGAATGATGCAAAATATAAAATATATAGGATGGTAAAATTACTTGGAGCACTGCTGCCTCGCCAGAGCCCTTGAAACACAAGGACCTAGAAGCATGTGCTATACGAAAGAGCTATCGCAGCGGCATCCTCTGAAGAGAGGACGGCAGCCAAGCTGAATACATAGTAAATGGAGAACATTAAAGAGCAAATGCAGTTGTCACATTAGATTGATCAAGTACAGCAGAAATGGAAAATAAATCGGTGATACTGTGTCTGTTGGCTTTGAATGCAAGAAACGTAAAAACAGGAACTTGCAGCCACGCCACTTTGAATTTCCCGCGTTAGCTACACCTCACAAGTTTGGCATCGTCCGGTACTCGGGGATAGTAACCGCTTAAAATCAAGATGAACGAGCGTCGGCATCAATTAACAGGATACTTAACCGGGCAATATTGGCGCATAAAACGACTCACGTAGCGAAGCTACTGTCAATTACCCGATGACGCATCTCCGGGCGGTGCGGTTTGGGCGAACAATTCAAAAAGGAATGAGAGTTTCACTTGTTTCACGCCTACTAAGCTAAGACAGAAATTGAGTTTCTTACTAAACTATACTGGATATTTACGCTCCGAATAAAACGCTGGAAATTTTGTTACGTCACACTGCATACGTATGAAAGTGAGGGAATTGCTTTTATTGTATCCTGCCCAGACGGCATGTAGCAGCTACCACTCTCATGCAACAAAAGCATGAAAGTGGTACTCGTGACACCGAAAACAAACATAAACAGCGCCAATGTTACGCGAGTTGGAACTAAGCACGATCAAGCCAGTTAGTTTTCTAGCTTTCATAACGCCATGAACACGACCAAACATCGAGCGAAACAACTCTCTGCTCTCGAAAATTATTACCGCTTCCATTTACATACCTATCGCTGCCACAAGAAAAAGTCAATGGGCTAGCTGTCCACAAGCCGCAGATTAGACTGACAGCAACATATTACGGTAATGTAAAACAATTTCCACGCTGACTTAGCAGCCGCGGTGTGCTCTAAGTGCCAAAGTTCTCGTTTGCCGCTCGAAATTCACACCATGATGACGGGCGCTGCATCTTTCACATGAAATATTGCACGCTTTGCTCCGGAGCTCAATAGGAGGGCGAAACGCATCTGCACGTACCTGAAATCCGCATGCCGGAAACCCGTCGACGCTTCCGAGAACGGGGCGCACAGCCATACACACCCGTACGGCGGCTTGACTTGGACGTGAGGCACTTCTATCAAACATTTCACATGCGACATGTTTCACACCGATTGCGCGAACACCAGAAAATGACGCAGGCCGCATTGCGACGCCGAGCAGACGTGCATCCACCGATGAGCTATGTGCGCGGATTGCAGAGAACAGAACCATACAAAACGTTAGGCGCGAGAAGATGGCGGCTCTCGTAGCGGAGACGAAGCTGACGAAGCAATGACGCGCGAATGAACGTTGCCAACCGTTGGTTCCGCGTTATGCCGACGGTGGCGGCTTTAGTGGCGTGTGTTGCGGCTGTCTAATTTTTTATTCCTTTTCCCCAAACAGTATAGCTAAGATCAGTTCTTTGAATTTTTAACTGTGTCGTTTGGCATTATCTTTGTCTTTTTATGTTATTAAGCGGCCAATTATGGCCTCCCAGGTTCGCGCGCGCCAGCTTCGCGCGCAAATCTCGGAGGCCATAAGACAACTCAGGAAATGCCGTTCTTGTCGTTGTTAACGTTTCTTCATCGTTTCTTCAACTGAGATAGAGAGGTAGTGTCCCTTTTCCCGGGGTCGGGAGGGGGCGATCAAGACGGCATCGCTCAGCGGGGGGCGGGGGAGTGGGGTTGGTGTTGGTTCTTATCGCGAAATTCGCGAACTCTGCGATTTTTTTTATAACGTAAGCATTTCTATACTTACCCAACAAGAAAAACCATCCGTCCATCAGTCCGTACCGCACGATATCTTTCAAAATAGAACCCGCAGCAGCGAGTGAATTCACCTACGTGCTAGCTCTCGCTTCAACGCGACCGAAGCGGCGAAAACACTGCGCTCACGAAGCTTTCAGCTTATGCCGCACTATGCGCTTTTCGCAGATCACTTTCAAGATAGGTGTACGCGCGTCTGTTTTCAAAGCGAAGTAAACGGTGAGAACACAGCGCGTGAAGTTTTCAGCAGTGGGCACACTCTGTCCACAATGCAGTTCGCTTTCAAGATACGGTTCGCACGGCCGTGCCACAAGCAGCCGCCGCCGGAGAACGGTTGATAATGGTTCGACGCGGATGAGGAGGGCTAAAGAGCGATACCGGCTCAAAACAAACGGAACGTCACCAGCGCGCCTGGCCCCGTCACCTGCAGTACTTTGCTTGCGCCGCCGACCAGAGCAGCTCGTGTCGCCGCAGCGCTGTCGCTTATACTTGTCGGATCAAGTCTCATAACATTAATAACGACATGGACTGCGTGTAGATGAGGAAGAGTCACAATGCTCACGCGCACTTAGACAAATGCGAGAGGAGTTCCTGTGTGATTTTTTTTTACCGGAAATGTGCAGTCAGCGGTGGGACCCAGAGTTGACAATGCCTGTAAGAGGGGTGCCAAACTTTTTTTTTTTGTGAGAGTCTTGCCCAGCTCCCAAAGATCGGCTCAAGCTAAGACTTGCTGATGGCTGTATGTGCTTTTTTTTGTTGTTGTTGTCGCATGCCCTCGAACCGCCACGAATCCTACAGTGTAATGACATTAGAGCAGTATTCACGTCCAAAGGAAAATGCAGCCGGTAATTGGGCTGCCTAAGGCTTGCGGCCCGGTGGCAACTGCCCTCCCGTCCCCCATTTCCGTTGACAAGTTAGGGGGAGGGGTCTAGAGCAATCTTACACCTCCCTCCCCACAGTGGCGTAGCCAGAAAATTTTTTCGCGTGAGGGGGGGGGGGTCCCAATTGACCGTGGAGGGGGAAGGAGCGGGGCCATTGCCATAGCAGCAAAAATTTTACTGTTAATGAGCGTTACAAGTGCCCAGCGTGCCCCACTTGGCTGTGCCGCTACTAGCCCCCCACCCCCCCGCAATCGACGCAAATCGAGCTATCAGAACGTGCATGACACGTATGCATGACATAACATGAATGACATGCCGCGAAGCTAGCATGGATGTCGTCACATCATCAACATCATCATCATCAGCTTATTTTGACGTCCATCGCAGGACGACAGCTTCTCCAGCGATCTCCAATACCCCTGTCTTGTGCTAACTGCATGGTTCCACGTGTCTTCAAGTTTCCCAATTCCATCACGTCCACATTATTCTCTGCCGTCCTCGACTGTGCTTCCCTTCCCTTAGCACCCATTCTGCAACTCCAATAGACCAGCAGTTCTCGCCCTTACGCATTGCAATGTCTGCCCAGCACGACTTTTTCCTCTTAATGTCAACCACAATATCAGCTATCCCCGTCCGCTCTCTAATCCACATCGCTGTCTTCCAGTCTATTATCGTCATGCCTAATAATTTTCATTCCATCGCTCGTTGCGCGGTCCTCAACGTCTTCCCAAGCTTCTTTGGTAACTTCCAAGTTTCGGCCCCATACGTTAGTAACGGTAGAAAGCAATGGTTAGCAGTAAGCTCCCTGGTCATGATTTAGTAATGCCTGCCGTAAGCTCTCCAGCTAATTTTTTATTTTTGTTAATTTCCTTGATCAGAGGCCCCTGCGAGTAATTAACCTCAATAAACGTATTTCTGCGCAGGTTCTAGAGGCTGACTGCCGACCATGACATTCGTTCTCTCGCCAGGCTGCGGAACATTACTTTTCTCTTCTGCATACTAACTTTCAATCAGACTCTTACGCTTTCTTCGACAAGGTCCTCAAACGTTTGTTGCAAATAGTCTGCAGCGTTGCTGAGTATGCCAATGTCATCTACAAACCGTAAGTTGGTGAGCTATTTACCGTTAGCCCTCACTCCTAACCATTCCCAGTCGAACTGGTTGCACACCTTTAAGTATTCAGTGATAGCATTGTAAATATTTTGCCATTGATCATATGAAGCCTTTTGCAGATATCTGGCTATGCTAAGTCTGCGCGTTAGTGTCATCCGTTAGATATCAACATTCGTGGGAAACTTCATTTTTGACCACTGTTCGGAGCCAGTGCGCTGCTGCCTATATGTCCCGATCTAATCATTCCAGCTACCTAATTCAAGCGCAGGTAGCGCGCGTTTCATGTATAGCCAATATCAACGCCTTAACTGGCAATGTTCATTTATCATATACTGTAAGCTTGTTCACTTACTCCCTTATAATTAGGGTGTAAATTAGAAAGACTGGGGTGTTCCAAGGGTGTTCTCTTGTTGAACACCCTTTTCAGTTAAAAAAGGGTGTTTCAAGGGTGTTTACAAGGGTGAAAAGATGAATACACCCGCATTACACCCATAAGGGTGTGAAAATTTTAAGAGTGTACTGCTAGATTTGTGAGGTTGTTCGACCATTTGTTTGACATTCTGAATTTTAGGAATCCCTTGGCGAAATCCTACAAGGCGCCTTTGAGAACTCTAAATGAATCCTGTTGGGAGGCATTTTTTCCGATGCTCGAGCGTATATTGGCGCTCTCAAGGACCCAGCAGGACGGTCTGTTCTAGAAGGTGTTAAGAAAACAGGATTTCTGGGCTTTCTAATATGCATGCAAAGCACCGAGAACATTTTTGATGAGCTTTATATTCATAGAGGCCCTTTGAAGTACTTGCTGACTCACAAGATGAGCCAAGGTCATGCAGAGAGCTTTTTTGGCTGTATCAGAGGGCGAGGCGGCTTCAATAATAATTCGACAGCAGCCCAGTTTATGGCTTCCTACAAGCGTCTTCTTGTGCAGACGGAGGTGAAGTCCTCCGAATCTGGAAACTGTTCACAGGACGTTGTGTCTGTCTTGGGCGCGTCTGTTATTGCTTCTCAGGACAGTGCAACTACAGCTGTCACTGATTCAAAGGCATTCCATACTACAAGCTGAGGACCATGACTACACGCATCGAGTTGACTACCCTGAAAGGCTCTCTCCATTTGTGAGTTCAGCGGTACCCTACATTGTAGGGTTTGTCGCTCGAAAAGTTGCTGCAAAAAGTACCTGTGATCAGTGTATTACAGCTGTTTATGCTGAAGAACAACCAGCGCTGGTGACACAAAAGAACCGAGGTGGGCTTGCGTCACCTTCAAAGGATGTAATCTCACTTTGTGAAATGGCAGAGAAGGGGCTCCGTCGGTTGCAAGCAGAATCTGAAAGCATTCAGACAATTCATTTGAAAACAAAGCACCTAGTACTGGAAGTGTTGAGCTTGTCGCCAGAGAAAAATTGGTTTTCTCAGTTGAATCAGCATCTCATGGACTGCGATCCATTGGACAATCATGTCTACAGCCTGTGCAAAGATGTAGTGGAGCTGTACATTAAAATCAGGATTCATCACATAACAAAAGAGAGGAATATGTGTATTGCAAAGGACAAAGTGACATCTGTACTTTCAAGGCTGATCATATCTAAGAATCAATGAAAATTCACTATGTAGCATCAGTCATGGCATTAAAAGCGAATAGTACCACTGTTTGTATTTGCAAAACAAATGTTTGTAACGAGGTTGTGTCATTTGGATGTGTGGCTTCATGCAAGTCATGCATAACTGTGCATTCTGAAGGGGTAATGATGTGCTGTTTAGTCTCCAGCACAGTATAGCCCCCCCCCCACTTCACGAATTCTACTACTACTTTCATTTGTTTTGCTATTTGCGAGTGTGTTATATTAATTTGCTATTTAATCATGTCTTGCCTTCTTTCAGCCAACAAACACTATATGTTTACCAAAATAAAAACGATTTGATCTTCGAATTTCATGTTGCTGGTGATGTGTAACCTCATTGTGTAACCCACCAGAATTAATGTTGGTCCTTCGATCCCTTGCTCTTTATGTGTTAGCTGGACACAAACACTACGAACTTAATGGTGTCTGTTGCTTTGATGAATATAAGTTCCCTGTATCAAGTGTGATATTCAGGTTTCTTATTTAACGCAGTATATGTTTTTATTTTCAATAGCACTAGAAGTTCTGTTTCTCATTTTGCCTTCTCAAAATGCTGCATTTATTAGTCGCTTAGATTTGTTGCATGCGTTGCTATTTCTTGTGCTTTGAATTGCATTTCTTTATGAAAACTTTCAGGATTGTTCAATTTCTACATTTCAAGAGAGTGCATAAAGAAGATCAATAAACGCTGATTACTGTACGAATCCGTTTTTACTTTCATCATCATCATCGTCATCATCAGCCTGGTTAAGCCCACTGCAGGGCAAAGGCCTCTGCCATACTTCTCCAACTACCCCGGTCATGTACTAATTGTGGCCATGTTGTCCCTGCAAACTTCTTAATCTCATCCGCCCACCTAACTTTCTGCCGCCCTCTGCTACGCTTCCCTTCCCTTGGAATCCAGTCCGTAACCCTTAATGACCATCGGTCATCTTTCCTCCTCATTACATGTCCTGCCCATGTCCATTTATTTCTCTTGATTTCAACTAAGATGTCATTAACTCGCGTTTGTTCCCGCACCCAATTTGCTCTTTTCTTATCCCTTAACGTTACACTCATCATTCTTCTTTCCATAGCTCGTTGCGTCGTCCTCAATTTAAGTCGAACCTTTTTCGCAAGCCTCCAGTTTCTGTCCCGTAGGTGAGTACTGGTAAGACACAGCTGTTATAAACTTTTCTCTTGAGGGATATAGGCAACCTGCTGTTCATGAGCTGAGAATGCCTGCCAAACGCACCCCAGCCCATTCTTATTCTTCTTATTATTTCAGTCTCATGATCCGGATCCGCAGTCACTACCTGTCCTAAGTAGATGTATTCCCTTACCGCTTCCAATGCCTCACTATCTATCGTAAACTGCTGTTCTCTTCCGAGACTGTTAAACATTACTTTAGTTTTCTGCAGATTAATTTTTAGACCCACCCTTCGGCTTTGCCTCTCCAGGTCAGTGAGTATGCATTGCAGTTGGTCCCCTGAGTTACTAAGCAAGGCAATATCATCAGCGAAACGCAAGTTACTGAGGTATTCTCCATTAAAATTTATCCCCAATTCTTCCCAATCCAGGTCTCTGAATACCTCCTGTAAACACGCAGTGAATAGCATTGGAGAGATCGTATCTCCCTGCCTGACGCCTTTCTTTATTGAGATTTTGTTACTTTCTTTATGGAGGACTACGGTGGCTGTGGAGCCGCTATAGCTATCTTTCAGTATTTTTACACACGGCTCGTCTACACCCTGATTCCGCAATGCCTCCATGACTGCTGAGGTTTCGACTGAATCAAACGCTTTCTCGTAATCAATGAAAGCTATATATAAGGGTTGGTTATATTCCGCACATTTTTCTATCACCTGATTGATAGTGTGAATGTGGCCTATTGTTGAGTAGCCTTTGCGGAACCCTGCCTGGTCTTTTGGTTGAGAGAAGTCTAAGGTGTTCCTGATTCTATTTGCAATTACCTTAGTAAATACTTTTTAGGCAACGGACAGTAAGCTGATCGGTCTATAATTCTTCAAGTCTTTGGCATCCCCTTTCTTATGGATTAGGATTATGTTAGCGTTCTTCCAAGATTCTGGTACGTTTGAAGTCATGAGGCATTGCATACACAGGGTGGCCAGTTTCTCTAGAACAACCTGCCCACCATCCTTCAACAAATCTGCTGTTACCTGATCCTCCCCAGCTGCCTTACCCCTTTGCATAGTTCCCAAGGCTTTCTTTACTTCTTCCGGCGTTACCTGTGGGATTTCGAATTCCTCTAGACTATTCTCTCTTCCATTATCGTCGTGGGTGCCACTGATACTGTGTAAATCTCTATGGAACTCCTCAGCCACTTGAACTATCTCATCCATATTAGTAATGATACTGCCGGCTTTGTCTCTTAACGCATACATCTGATTTGTGCCAATTCCTAGTTTCTTCTTCACTGCTTTTAGGCTTCCTCCGTTCCTGAGAGCATGTTCAATTCTATCCATATTATACTTCCTTAAGTCAGCTGTCTTACGCTTGTTGATTAACTTCGAAAGTTCTGCCAGTTCTATTCTAGCTGTAGGGCTAGAGGCTTTTGTACATTGGCGTTTCTTGATCAGATTTTCGTCTCCTGCGATAGCTTACTGGTATCCTGTCTAACGGAGTTACCACCGACTTCTATTGCACACTCCTTAATGGTGACCACAAGATTGTCGTTCATTGCTTCAACGCTAAGGTCCTCTTCCCGAGTTAAAGCTGAATACCTGTTCTGTAGCTTGATCTGGAATTCCTCTATTTTCCCTCTTACCGCTAACTCATTGATCGGATTAAGTACCAGTTTCTTCCGTTCCCTCCTCAGGTCTAGGCTAATTCGAGTTCTTACCATCCTATGGTCACTGCAGCGCACCTTGCTGAGCACGTCCACATCTTTTATGATGCCAGGGTTAGCGCAGAGTATGAAGTCTATTTCATTTCTAGTCTCGCCGTTCGGGCTGGTCCACGTCCACTTTCGGCTATCCCGCTTGCGGAAGAAGGTATTCGTTATCCGCATATTATTCTGTTCCGCAAACTCTACTAATAACTCTCCCCTGCTATTCCTAGTGTCTATGCCATATTCCCCCACTGCTTTGTCTCCAGCCTGCTTCTTGCCTACCTTGGCATTGAAGTCGCCCATCAGTATATTTTGTTTTGACTTTACCCATCGCCGATTCCACGTCTTCGTAGCTTTCGACTTCCTGGTCATCTTGACTGGATGTAGGGCCGTAGACCTGTACAACCTTCATTTTGTACCTCTTGTTAAAGGGGTTGGGACACCAAATTTCGAGGCTATAAAAAGCATGTTGTAGGCTGCTTCCGTATGCAAGGACACCCAGAACGAGGTATTGGACGCTGCAAACATTTCAAAATAATTTTAATTCAGCTCCAAAGAGTCATTAAAAACTCCTTCTCGTAGTCGAGACCCATCGCTAGCGCGGCAGTTACTACGTCACAGAGGAGGAACGAAAATATTGACGTCATAGCACACCAGCACAAAAACGTGACGTATGATGAGTAGCGATGAAATGCCGATTACGGAGCCTGCTGAGCCGAGCAACCGAGCATAGCCTCCACTACGACCGAGCTACAGGCATATAGAAATCCTTTCTTAATGCAAAGAAGGGTAAGGCGTGCAGACACGGACACAAGAGGAGAGAAGTGGACAACACGAACGCCGCACGCCGGCCCGCGAACGGCAAACTGCGTGCGGCGAGTTGCCCTGCGGACGGGCCTTTACACGTTTGAGTGTAACACTAGCCGGCCGACTCCGAAAGGGACCAGGATATGCGGCGTTCGTATGGTCTGCTTCTCTCCTCGCATAGTCGCGTAGTTCGGCAGCTCGGAGCGGACTCTCCTTCGCTTGGCCTTTCCACGTTACCGGCACGGAAACTCGCCGCACGCCGTTTGCCGTTCGCGGGCCCCCGTGCGACGGCGGTTTTGCTCGCGAACGGCGAGATTTCCTTGCCGTAGAGAGGACGGGCCCGGGACCCATTTGTGCGGCAGCCGTACGGCGAAGCGGCCAATCAGCGACCGAGGAGTGGTCACTCTGGCATCGACGGCAGCTTCACCGCCTCTGATCGTTCGGCGCCGCCGATATCGTCGCTAGGCCTTTTCCGGTTCACTTCAAAGCTAAAGCTTACGGCGCTTCGGAATGAATCACCGACTCTCACAAGCCGCAATATTTTCTTACCGTTGTTGTCGCTCTTCGCAATAATTATAATAATCGCGACATGCACTTCGAATCGCCAGTGGTTGACCTCTGCTGGCAGAGCACGCGTATGCGCGAGCAGACGACGCAGCATAGTTTTACGTCACTATTTTTTGTGGGCCACGTGACCAAGCCATGTTGCGTTTCCTCCTCTGTGACGTCATAGCATCCCCCGGAGCCCAGAAACCGAAACCGAAATCGCTCGGTATAATAATGCTATTTTTAAATTATTTATCGGATATATATGAATCCCCCTGTCTGTATCGTGCTCCCTGAAGCTTGACCCAACGTTTGCATCAACAAACGCATGAACGAAAATTTTGATGTCTCCACCCCTTTAAGTTTCACAACAAGACCTGCCACCCTTTCGTTAATGCTATAGAATTCCTGTATGTTACTAGCTATATTCCTATTAATCAGGAATCTGACTCCTAGTTCTCGTCTCTCCGCTAAGCCCCGGTAGCACAGGACTTGCCCGCTTTATAGCACTGTATACGCTTCTTTTGGCCTCCTAACTTCACTGAGCCCTATTATATCCCATTTACTGCCTTCTAATTCCTCCAATAGCACTGCTAAACTCGCCTCACTAGATAACGTTCTAGCGTTAAACGTTGCCAGGCGGCCTGTCCGGCCTGTACTTTACGGCCCGTAAAACATGCTGCAGTGGGTCTTGGCTAAGACATCTCCTGATCCCCAGGTCATGGGCTCTATCCCGGTTGCAGCAGCCGCATATTGGTGCCGATAAAATGGAAAAACGCCCTTATACTCGGATATTAGTGAGCGTTAATAAAATCCAGGTGGTCGAAATCGATCCCCAGACCTCCAATACAGCTCGCCTCATAGCCCACAGTGTTTCATTGGAACTTTAAAATCCGTTAAACAAACAAAAACTGCTGGAAAAGGCGGAGAACAGCGCTTCGAAGCGCTTGGCAAGCCGCTTCTTGCCCCCCGCAAGATGGCCGCCGCCGGCTTCACCTTCACTTCACCTTCACCATTGGCCGGAAACTCTATGGTATAGGAGACCTCCACACTCCAGCAGTTTCTATATAACCTCGTTGGTCTTACCTAGGCGCTACTCTTAGTGTTCCGGTATATGCTCCCGCAGGGAGCAGAGTTGCGCATAGGTCCGGCTTTTGATCCAGCTCTGCAGTGGAGCCACTCCTTGCGCGCGCAGGAGGCAAATGCCGCGCGGTGTTCCACTTGCTTTTAACGCGATAGCGTTAAGGAGCTCGTGTCGCAGAAAAGCCGGTGTCGTCGGCGTCGGTGTCGGCGTCCGCGGCGTTGGCCGTGAGCGATAAATCATGGCAGGCACTTCATAAATAAAAAGCAACTTCCAAGATGGGCTGGGTGGGAATCGAACCAGGGTCTCCGGAGTGTGAGACGGAGACGTAACCACTGAGCCACGAGTTCGATGCTTCAAAGCGGTACAAAAGCGCCTCTAGTGAACGCGGTGTTGCCTTAGAAACGAGCTGTTTCTAAGGCTCAGGCGTGCGTCGCTTGCTCAGGCGCACATTTCGTTGTCGCGCCGAACGCTGCGTTGCTCGACGCTCACCGCGTCCGATGCGGGGCGCGTAGTCGCTGCGCCGTAGCCCATTGTCTTACACCCCTTGGCGGGTCGACGGGAACGCTGTCGCGTTCCACTCTTGAAGGCGAAGCTTAAGCGTCCTCCAATTTTTTCGTCTGCTGTTCGCGAGCTACATGTGGCAACTGTACGCAAGCGCTGAGCAAGATGGCACTTTTTAATGCAAGCTTGGCTCGAACGATTGGTGTAGCCGAAGAGGTGGCAACCCCCCGAAATCTTTAGCTTGTGTGTACATATATATATATATACACGCACATATACGAACACACGCGCGAATGTACGTATAAATAATAGGACCCCCTCGATCCCTCGACATAAAATCATAACTAGGCCCGTGGCTAGAACAGCTCAAAAGTTCGCGTGTAAACGAGCATTACCTTGCAACAAAAAGCGGTGCAATGTTTTTCAGCATGCATATGAGGTTTTCTCGCGGAGGCGGAAGGCAAGAAATGTTTTAAAGGGTGTTTAAAGAAAACTTCACACACGTGTGGTAGAGAATTATGTGAGCACATTTTGGATGCCAAAACGAGACGAATAATGAATGTCAGCAACAAAACTATCGCGCCTGCAATTATGTCAGGGACCGTTGACCGTCATTCATCACTAAACGTCGTTCACAGCAGCTGCACGTTTTCGATATATGCGGTGGTGACTCGTAAATTTGAACGCATTTCAAACGTTCACATGCGCACATCTTATGCAAAGCTTCTTTTTGCGATTCATAGCGCAAACGCAACAGCTGCTTCGTAGCGTCAAATCTGCAAGTGGAAAAAAAGAGTCGAGATGCACGAGCTTCGAGATCAAATTTATTTCGCACAAGGGAGCGGATGAGCGATGGCTGCTGGCAGAAGGGGATGAGTGCTGGTTCTTGGAGCCTTCGGGGGGAGCAGAATTCAACGCCACTGGAAAGGCAACAAGTTATTAAGAGTAACAAAAGATTATTTTTATTGGCCTAATCACATAACACATAAAATGACAAATTGGCAAAGTAATTATTCACACATTGCAAACTGTAATATGACAGCACATTTTTCTTTATATCTTCATACTACTCAGAATAATTTACTATAACGCAGCGCTTATTGAACGTATAAAAATAATTTCACATTCCTCACGTCGACTAAGGCTGATCGAACAAGCAACATATTGCGCGCGGTAAATGCTGAAGCTATCGCAGCTGTCTCATACCTGGGAGCGCAGGGTGTTTTTGCTTACTACAGAACAATGAACAGCAGCACATCAATCGACTTTAGATGAAAAATCAGAACGCCGACAAAAAAGAAAAAAAGAAAACAGAGAAGAGGAAAGCAGGGTGCAGCGGACAAATTGCATCTGCTAGTATTTACTGTTTTGAACACACTTTTCTGGAGCCGCACAGTCAGGACAATCATACAAGCAAGAAAGCGAATGGAGCGAGTTGGTAAGTTAACATTCTTGGCTTGTATGTGCAGCGCGACACAGACGTGTCGTCTTTTCTTTGTACCGCGTCTGTGTCGCGCGGCACATACACACCAAATATTGCACAAGTGAACAACCTCTCATGCCAGGAGTACGCATTTAAGCGTGTACAGGAGTGTTACTCAAGATAAATGCCACTTTAGTGTAAAAAAGCCGAACTCACCTCTGTAAACAAGGCGAACAAACCTCGCATATCCTGGTCCCTTTCGGAGCCGGCCAGTCTCGTCCGTCCGCACGGCACCGCGTAAAAAGCTTTGCCACCTTCCGTGCGATTTGCGCAGTTTGGTGCGCTGCAACCCGTCATACTCGAATACAAGTGTCAAAATGATGTGCTTCGTAGCACTTCACCAAAGTCATTAATTTAATATTCTCGAATACCGTAGCTGCAACCCGGAGCCGATCGTTGCTACGCATGCTCGACGGTCCGCTGATTGCAATTTCGATGGCACTGACAGAAACGAGTCGGCGCCGTTTACGTAAAGTTGGCTTCGGAGCGCGCAGTTGATCATTTGACGTCATTTCTGCACCCCGTGATCGCGCTCGCCGAATAGCGGTGCGAGCGGCACCGGAAAAGTTATACGCAACTCTGCTCCCTGCGGGAGCATATTGCACGACCTACTGTATAAGGGCCCTTTATACAGTAATAAGGACTGTATACTGTAATACTGTATAAGGACTCTTTATACAGTAGGTCGTGACATATTGACCGTGTTTTCGTAGGCGCCGCCATATTGTGAACGCAGTGGCGCCGCCTATAAGCAGCGCCATACTGGCTTGGGTGAAAGCGGTCTCTTGCATGGCAGGTATACACTCGGCGGTAGGTTCTGGCGTTTGTTTTCGCGGTAGTGCGGTCTGTTTAGTATGACGTGCGTCTGAACTGCTAAGGGCTATTCTTGAGTTAGAAGCTGAGGATGACGAGCTGTCGGAATGCCTTGAGACCATTGAGGAGAGGGAGACGGCAAAAAGACAGGAGCGCGAACGTAAAGAGCAAAAAATGGCTGTGGCTTAGCTAAGGTCAAGCCCAGGATGCGAAGCATACTAGCCTTTATTTTAGTTGTTGAACCACTGTTTAGCCTGGTGAACTGTTGTTGCTTGGCTATATTTGGTTCGGCTAGACGAAGAAACAACTCATGCGTTACACTGCTTCGCCTTCAAGAGTGGAACGCGACAGCGTTCCCGTCGACCCGCCAAGGGGTGTAAGACAATGGGCTATGGCGCAGCGACTACGCGCCCCGCATTGGACGCGGTGAGCGTCGAGCAACGCAGCGTTCGGCGCGGCAACGAAATGTGCGCCTGAGCAAGCGACGCACGCCTGAGCCTTAGAAACAGCTCGTTTCTAAGGCAACACCGCATTCACTAGAGGCGCTTTTGTACCGCTTTGAAGCATCGTACTCGTATTTTGTTTTTTGTTTCGGTGATTGTTTCCTCTTGTAAATAGTTGTGTACTGAAAATCGGGCAATAAAGAAAAAAAAAGTACTCGTGGCTCAGTGGTAGCGTCTCCGTCTCACACTCCGGAGACCCTGGTTCGATTCCCACCCAGCCCATCTTGCAAGAGTTGAGCCAAAGCCACCTAGAAACAAGCGCAGCTGCTTATATACCGCCGCGACGGCGCGAGTTGGAGTCCCGTTTCTCCTCTGTCGTGACGTCACGGTGTCACGTGGTATTGAAGGCGACACCGCCGCGCCTGAGGAGCTGGGTTGAGCTCTAGTAATATGCTTCGCAAGAAAGAGAAAGAGGATCGCGAACGTAAAGAGCAAAAAAACGAGGAGCGCGACCGTCAACACGCTATGGAAATGAAGCGTCTCGAGGTAGAGATGGAACGCGCTCGTAATGGAAGTCAGGCACACGGTGCAGGAGAACTAGTATCGTTCAAAATGACTGACCTGATGCGGCCGTTTACGCTTGGAGAGGACTTTGGTTTGTTCCTGGTTAACCTCGAGACTCGTGGCAAGGCAGGGGCGACGACCCAGTCGTGGTGGAGTACGTGCTTAGGCTCCTCGAACGCTTAAGAAGGGCACAGGAGTTGTCAGGTGAAGCAATGGCAAAGGCCCAGCAGAGGGCCAAGGTTTATTATCGCACAGCCAGGGCCCGTCGTTTTGAGGTGGGCGATGAGGTAATGATATTGCGCACATCGCTAAAAAACAAACCCGACGTGCAGTGGGAGTGCCCAGCACGGTTTGTTCAAAAACTGTCGGACGTTAACTACGTGGTGAGTCTGCCAGGAAAACGGAAAGCACAGCAAGTTTACCACTGTAATCTGCTCAAACCCTATAGACAACGGGAAGCAGTGGTGTGTATGATGGTAAACGTTCCCGAAGAGCTTCCGGGACTAGGCTCAGTGACGAACAGGGAAGACACCGATCAAGTCATTAGTGACTTAATCAGTAAAGCACCGCTGTCGCCTGAGCAGAGAAATGAACTACACCTGCTCTTACAAGAGTTTCAAGGTCATTTCTCTGAGAGGCCTGGTAGGACTTCTGTCCTTACTCATGAAATAGAACTTACCTCCCCAGAGCCGGTACGATCCAAGGCGTATCGGGTGCCACCCCGCCAGCGCGATATTATGGAAGCTGAGGTAAAGAAAATGCTACAGCTCCGTGTTATTGAGGCGGGTGAGAGTGATTATACCTCCCCTTTGATTTTAGTTGAGGTACCGGGCAAGGAACTTCGTCCTTGCATCGACTACCGCAGGCTTAATTCCATCACTAAGGATCAAATTTATCTGATCCCTAACATCGAGGATCGCCTTGAGAAAGTTAGTAGCGCTCAGTTTATTTCCACCCCAGATCTTGTCAGGGGTTATTGTCAGGTTCCACTTACAGAAGAGGCCAGTAGGTATGCGGCGTTCATTTCACCAATGGGAGCATTCCGTCCTAAAGTTTTGAGTTTTGGTTTGAAGAACGCGCCATACTGCTTTTCAAGCCTCATGGACAAAGTGTTGCGGGGACAGGAAGAATTCGCTTTACCGTATTTAGACGACGTAGCGATATTCTCCGCATCCTGGTCTGAGCATATGGGACACTTGCGGGCAGTGCTAACCCGCCTGCGCGAAGCGGGCTTGACAATCAAGGCTCCCAAGTGCCAGTTAGCACAGGCCGAGGTTGTCTACCTTAGTCACGTGATTGGACGTGGTCGTCGCCGCCCCTCTGAAATAAAGGTGGCCGCTGTGCGAGACTTCCCGCAACCGCGCACGAAGACCGATATTCGGTCGTTCTTAGGCGTCGCCGGCTACTATCAGAGGTACATCCCCAGGTACTCTGATATCGCGGCTCCCCTGACGGATGCTCTAAGAAAAACAGAGCCCCAAACAGTCGTCTGGGACGAGACAAGGGAAAGAGCTTTTAGCGCCCTAAAGAGCGCCCTAACAAGCCAGCCTGTGCTACGATCGCCAGACAACACAAAAGGGTTCGTTGTTCAGTGCGATGCTAGTGAGCGAGGCATGGGCGTTGTATATACTGTGCCAACGGGAAAATGGAGAAGTTGAATACCCCGTCCTGTATGCTAGTCGTAAGCTGACCAGTCGTGAGCAGGCGTACAGCGCCACCGAGAAAGAGTGTGCGTGTCTCGTGTGGGCCGTTCAGAAATTGTCATGCTACCTAGCCGGCTCGAGGTTTATCATTGAGACGGATCACTGCCCTCTCCAATGGCTGCAGACCATCTCTTCCAAAAATGGTCGCCTCCTGCGCTGGAGCCTCACTTTGCAACAATATTCCTTTGAGGTGCGTCACAAAAAGGGGAGTCTCAACGGTAACGCCGATGGCTTAAGTCGAGGCCCCTAACGTAGGAATCAGCCTCAAAGTTGTTTGTTACTGATGTTTTTCTTCCTGAGGCAGGATTTTTAACATATTGCTTTTGTTTAGTGTTTCAAAGTCATGACGTGCTTTCTGGTGCAATTTTCCCATTTGTGGACGCGTTCTGAGTGCTGCTAGACTACTGTAAGGAACTAGGCAGTAGTATAAAAGGGGAAAGAGCCTGGCATGGCTTAGTGAGGGTTGTGTCGTGCTTGCTGACTGAGCGGTTGAGTTTCGGCGTAGTTCTAACGCTTGCTGGGAACGAGAAAAAAAAGGCAACTCTCCCGAAGTCACTTTGCAGTGTCCTGTGTGAACCTGAACGTGAGAACGAGGCCTTCTCGGTGCGCTGCGCTCAAGAAACGCCGAGGGACAACCGACTTCGGTTATGAGCATCATCGAGCGACATCCCTCCGGACAGCGGATGCAGTCCCCTGACCATCGGCATCTCCTTCTCCCGGCGGGGCGGTCTGTTACGTTTCGCCTCCGACGTGCGGTATAGCCGGCGCGGATGCAACGGACGCCGGGGCTTCGTTCACAGCGGCGGACATTTTGGTCAGTTCAGCGCTGTCCCAACGCCTCCTGCTGAGCGCGTCCAGGCATGTTTGAATGCCACGTGTCTTCGTGTGTGTGTGTGTGTGTGTGTGTGTGTGTGTGTGTGTGTGTGTGTGTGTGTGTGTGTGTGTGTGTGTGTGTGTGTGTGTGTGTGTGTGTGTGTGTGTGCATGTTGGTGCCCACGCTTGTCAAAGCGCGACAGCCGGGGAGAGGAGCTCCCCAACTGTGAAGCGAGGAGGTCTGACCGGCGCCGGCCCGGCGGATACGTCACTTCTTGTCACAACGTGTCCATGCGCCGCCGTCACGTGCGCCTCTTGCGAGCCGTTCCTTCTTGCCCTCGTCTCCAAGAGTATAAAAGCAGCTGCCCCCGGACGCCAAGAGAGAAGCTTCGATTTATTCAGTCGAGTAACGTGGGCTCCCGTTTCTCCACTTCGGTTGACTTGACCGGCCGCTCTTTTGCGATGCTAGAATAAACAAGTTGTTCTGTTAGCGGTAGACTCATCCTTTGCCAGGACCTTCGGATGCTTCCAGCTGTGCTCCAGGCCGTCAGGCCAACGCTACCCTTGGGGCTTGCGACCCATTTGCAACAGTGCACCTTATTTTTGAACTTCAGCGAACACAATGTCCTACTATATGTAAATAAATTGCCTCGACTTCGGAAGGCAGCCGTTCCTTCACTTTTTGAGGGAAGCCTGGCGCAACTCAATGTTGCTGAATGCCAGCAGGGACCAGAGGAGGCCGATGCCGAAGGACAGGAGGAGATCAATTTGTCTGCAACTGCACACTGCCTTCCCTTCTAAAGACACGTGCCATAATGAAAATTCTTAACTTCGCCTTTGAGAAGAGTCCTTGAGTTGGCAGCCTGGCAGGAATCTATTAAGCAAACAAAATAGTTTGAGTGTGCCTTCAAAGGAATAATTCGAGAAAGGTGGCACAAGCAGCTCCACTGCTCGAAACCACAACACACAATCCCTGAGCACAGATCGAAATTCACTTTTGCAGGAGCTCTTTCTGCATCCAGAAAGAGTGAAGCTTCCGCCTATCACGGGGCCACTGCAAGATACGAAAAAGTTAGAAATCAAATAGTTGGGTGCTGCTCCCAAAGCAAGACGCGGTTTTTTCTATGTGAAGACACAGACACACAACGGAGTGCATCTATTTCACGGAAGGCCTTCGTGGGAAAACATTCAAGGTATTGTTGCGATTCGCCTGCGACACGTGGTTTTGCCGGCGCGACTGCGGCGGGGCGGCAGACATTTTTGGCCCGATCGTCGTCGCCGCAACGCTCATCGCCAGGTGTTTCTAAGCGCGACTGCGGCGATGCGACCGCATAGGGATCATCCTCGCATTCCAGTCATTGTGCCCGAAACAGGCGATGCCAAAGCAGGGACCATCCTCTCATTCCAGTCATTGTGCCCGAAACAGGCGATGCCAAAGCAGGGACCATCCTCTCATTCCAGTCATTGTGCCCGAAACAGGCGATGCCAAAGCAGGGACCATCCTCTCATTACAGTCATTGTGCCCGACCGGCAGCGCTACAACAGGGTGCTACGAGATCGTGCTCGACAGGGTGCTACGAGATCGTGCTCGTCATGGTGCTACGGCATCGCTACGACAGTGTGCGTCACCATTAGCCCATTGTACATTCACGTGCTCGTCTTTTGAGGGGTTCCTTCTTGCCCTCAACTGCGAGAGTATAAAAACAGCTGCCCCCGGACGCAAAAGGGAGGGCTCCGATTTCTTCTGTTGAGTGAAGTGCTCTCCCGTCTCTCTACTTCGGTCAAACCTGACCGCCAACTCTTTGCGATGTTAAAATAAACAAGTTGTTTCGTTGTTACCAGTCGACTCTTGCTTTGCCGGGACCTTCGGATGCTTCCAGTTGTACCCCAGGCCGCCAGGCCAACGCTACCCTTGGGGCTTGCGACCCAGGTACAACCACGGGCGTCAGCGCCGAGTTCCCAACAGATCGTACCAGCAGTCCGATCCAAACATCTGGTTGGCAGCGGTGAGATCGCCTCCGACTTCAAACAACTGTCTGCCAGCGGTGAAATCGCGACAACGGAGGCCAGCAGCAAAGAGATGCAGTTGACTGTATGCTGAGCAGCTCAACGACGATCCGGGAGCAGTGCAACGAGCCCTGTGTGACGACTGGTTGCCTGCAGCGGAACGACTGCGCGGAATTCCTGCCTGCGAGGTTTGGTGAGTGCGGGACTTTCTTCTTCTGAGCTTTGCCAGGCTTTTTGTTAGTGTCAGAAACAGAGCTGGTAATTGTGGTTGTCGTTGCTGCCGGGTTAGTTTGCGGCAAGACAATAGTAAGCAGTAGAGAAAGCAGCATTCAGAGCAGCCATGGATTTGAAGTCGTTGCGCAAACCGAAATTGTTGGAGCTTGCAAGAGAGTTGGGTCTGGATGTCTCAGACAAACTCAGAAAACCTGAACTGCTAAGGACTATTCTTGAGTTAGAGGCTGAGGATGACGAGCTGTCGGAATGCCTTGAGACTATTGAGGAGAGGTCAAAAAGACAGGAGCGCGAACTTAAAGAGCAAAAAGAGAAACAGGAGCGCGAACTTAAAGAGCAAAAAGAGAAACAGGAGCGCGAACTTAAAGAGCAGAAAGAAAAAGAAGAGCGTGACCGTCAACACGCTTTGGAAATAAAGCGTCTTGAGGTAGAGATGGAACGCGCTCGTAATGGAAGTCAGGCACACGGTGCAGGAGAACGCGTATTGTTCAAAATGACTGACCTGATGCGGCCGTTTAAGCTTGGAGAGGACATTGGTTTGTTCCTGGTTAACTTTGAGCGAACGTGCGAGAAGCAGGGGTTCTCTCGGGAAACGTGGCCACAGCGCTTGCTCACTTTGTTACCCGGCGAGGCGGCCGACGTAGTCGCTCGCTTGGATAGAGAGGAGGCAGAGGATTTCGACACAGTGAAATCGAGTCTTCTAAAAAAGTACCGGCTGTCTGCGGAGGCGTTCCGTCGGAAGTTTCGGGAAAATGAGAAAGGCAGAAGTGAGTCATATACAGAGTTTGCGTATAGGCTTATGTCGAACATGCAGGAGTGGCTCAAAGAAGAGAAAGCGTTTGGTGACCACGATAAAGTTCTGCAGTGTTTCGGGCTAGAACAGTTTTATAGTCGGTTACCGGAGAACGTGCGGTACTGGGTCTTGGATAGGCCAGACGTTTGTACGGTGGCTAGAGCCGCTGAGCTAGCCGAGGAGTTTGTGACGCGTCGAGCTCGCGGAGCTAAGGACGGTCAAAAGGGTGAATTTGGCTCGAAGTTTGAGAGGCCGAAGTTCACACCCATGAGAGCAAAGGGGAACACGCGTAGTGAGGATGCAAGTGAAAGCAGTCCGACCAAACGTAAAGAGACGGCGGCAGCCGAAGCCGAACGCAGAAAGCGGTTCGAGATGAGGCGAGCGGGCGTTTGTTATACGTGCCAGAAGCCGGGTCACTTTTCGGCGCAGTGTCCGGAAACAACACCAAAAGTTGTTTTTTTTTCAATAGGCAGCACTGACGAGAACATGAAGCTTCTCGAGCCTTACATGCGAGACCTCCTCGTGAACGGGAAAGAGTGCCGAGTGCTTCGAGATTCCGCAGCAACGATGGATGTAGTTCACCCGTCTTACGTAGAACCCCATATGTTCACGGGCGAGTGCGCGTGGATCAAGCAAGCCGTGGAAGCTCATAGCGTGTGTCTGCCGGTAGCAAAAGTGCTTATTGAAGGACCTTTCGGAGCGCTTGAGACGGAGGCGGCAGTGTCATCTATGCTGCCACCCCAGTACCCGTACCTATTTTCAAACAGGTCCGATCACCTCCTGCGCGAGAAGGGGCTTTTGTTTGGTGAAGCTAGTGTTCAGGCCTTAACCAGATCGAAGGTTCGGGAGCTCGCTGCAAAGGCGGTAGTTGCGGGGCCGACGTTATCAAACAACGAAAAAGGGTCAGAGGCGCAGCAAGCTGATATTCCGAGCACGCCCGAACTGAATAAACTTGAGTCTGTAACGTTAAAGGCGCCAGATACTGGAGAGGAAACGCCCGACGCGGGAAAGTTAGAAGAGCTATCTACTGATTTGCTCATCGCGCCTACGTCAGACGGACTTGATAGGTTGCTAAAAGTCAGCCGGACGGCTTTGATAGCCGAGCAAAAAAAGGATGGCAGCCTGGAAAACGTGCGCTGCAATGTCAAAGAAGGTATCGCCAGGAAAACTGCGCGTTTTGTGGAAAGAGGTGGAGTCCTGTACCGGAAGTATCTAGACCGCAGAGGAGTGGAGTTCGATCAGCTGGTCGTGCCTCAATGCTATCGTCAGGATCTGTTGCGCTTGTCACACGGGGGTTCGTGGTCCGGACACCTAGGAGTTAAGAAAACTAAGGACCGTCTCTTGCAAGAGTACTATTGGCCAGGGTGTTTTCGGGACGCAGACCATTTCGTGAGGACATGTGACACTTGTCAGCGGGTGGGCAAACCAGGGGACAAATCAAGGGCGCCGTTGAAATTGGTACCTATCATAACGGAGCCTTTTAGACGGCTCGTTATTGATACAGTGGGACCTCTGCCGGTAACAGCCACGGGGTACAGACACATTTTGACTGTGATCTGCCCAGCGACAAAGTTCCCTGAAGCAGTGCCGCTTAAAGAACTCAGCTCAGTTGAGATAGTTAATGCACTACTGTCCATATTTGCGCGAGTTGGTTTCCCTGCGGAAATCCAATCAGATCAGGGCACCGTGTTTACTAGCGCTTTGACGACAACTTTTCTCGAAAGGTGTGGGGTAAAGCTGTTACACAGCTCAGTGTACCACCCACAGTCGAATTCCGTTGAGAAGCTCCACTCCGTCATGAAGCGCGTGTTGAGAGCCTTGTGTTTTGAACATCAAACTGACTGGGAGCTGTGTCTGCCTGGGGTGATGTTTGCTTTAAGGACCGCGCCGCATGCGGCTACGGGGTTTTCGCCAGCTGAACTGGTGTACGGTCGCTCGCTTCGGTCTCCGCTTCGCATGCTTCGAGAATCATGGGAAGGTAGGGGCGACGACCCAGTCGTGGTGGAGTACGTACTTAAGCTCCTCGAACGCTTAAGAAGGGCACAGGAGTTGTCAGGTGAAGCAATGACAAAGGCCCAGCAGAGGGCCAAGGTTTATTATGATCGGACAGCCAGGGCCCGTCGTTTTGAGGTTGGCGATGAGGTCATGATATTGCGCACATCGCTAAACAACAAACTAGACGTGCAGTGGGAGGGCCCAGCACGAATTGTTCAGAAACTGTCGGACGTTAACTACGTGGTAAGTCTGCCAGGAAAGCGGAAAGCACAGCAAGTTTACCACTGTAATCTGCTCAAACCTTATAGACAAAGGGAAGCAGTGGTGTGCATGATGGTAAACGTTCCTGAAGAGCTTCCGGTCGAGCTTCCGGGACTAGGCTCAGTGACGAACAGGGAAGACACCGGTCAAGTCATTAGTGACCTTATCAGTAAAGCACCGCTGTCGCCTGAGCAGAAAACCGAACTACACCAGCTATTACAAGAGTTTCAAGGTCTGTTCTCTGAGAGGCCTGGTAGGACTTCGGTACTTACTCATGATATAGAACTTACCTCCCCAGAGCCAGTACGATCCAAGGCGTATCGGGTGTCACCCCGCCAGAGCGATATTATGGAGGCTGAGGTAAAGAAAATGCTACAGCTCGGTGTTATTGAGGCAGGTGAGAGTGATTATACCTCCCCTTTGATTTTAGTTGAGGTACCGGGCAAGGAACCTCGTCCTTGCGTCGACTACCGCAGGCTTAATTCCATTACTAAGGATCAAATTTATCCGATCCCTAACATCGAGGAGCGCCTTGAGAAAGTTAGTAGCGCTCAGTTTATTTCCACCCTAGATCTTGTCAGGGGTTATTGGCAGGTTCCACTTACAGAAGAGGCTAGTAGGTATGCGGCGTTCATTTCACCAATGGGAACATTCCGTCCTAAAGTGTTGAGTTTTGGTTTGAAGAACGCGCCATACTGTTTTTCAAGTCTCATGGATAAAGTGTTGCGGGGACAGCAAGAATTCGCTTTACCGTATCTAGACGACGTAGCGATATTCTCCGCATCCTGGTCTGAGCATATGACACACTTGCGGGCAGTGCTAACCCGCCTGCGCGAAGCAGGCTTGACAGTAAAGGCTCCTAAGTGCCAGTTAGCACAGGCCGAGGTTGTCTACCTCGGTCACGTGATTGGTCAGGGTCGTCGCCGCCCCTCTGAAATAAAAGTGGCCGCTGTGCGAGACTTTCCGCAACCGCGCACAAAGACCGATATTCGGTCGTTCTTAGGTGTCGCCGGCTACTATCAGAGGTACATCCCTAGGTACTCTGATATCGCGGCTCCCCTGACGGATGCTCTAAGAAAGACAGAGCCTCAAACAGTCGTCTGGGACGAGACAAAGGAAAGAGCTTTTAGCGCCCTAAAGAGTGCCCTAACAAGCCAGCCTGTGCTACGATCGCCAGACTATACAAAAGGGTTCATTGTTCAGTGCGATGCTAGTGAGCGAGGCATGGGCGTTGTACTGTGCCAACGGGAAAAGGGAGAAGTAGAACACCCCGTCCTGTATGCTAGTCGTAAGCTGACCAGTCGTGAGCAGGCGTATAGCGCCACCGAGAAAGAGTGTGCATGTCTCGTGTGGGCCGTTCAGAAATTGTCATGCTATCTAGCCGGCTCGAGGTTTATCATTGAGACGGATCACTGCCCTCTCCAATGGCTGCAGACCATCTCTCCCAAAAATGGCCGCCTCCTGCGCTGGAGCCTCGCTTTACAACAATATTCCTTTGAGGTGCGTTACAAAAAGGGGAGTCTCAACGGTAACGCCGATGGCTTAAGTCGAAGCCCCTAACGTAGGAATCAGCCTCAAAATTGTTTGTTACTGATGTTTTTCTTCCTGAGGCAGGATTTTTTTTTTAACATATTGCTTTTGTTTAGTGTTTCAAAGTGATGATATGCTTTCTAGTGCAATTTTTCAATTTGTGGACGCGTTCTGAGTGATGCTAGACTACTGTAAGGAACTAGGCAGTGGTATAAAAAGGGGAGAGAGCCTGGCAGGGCTTAGTGAGGGTTGTGCCGTGCTTGCTGACTGAGCGGTTGAGTTTCAGCGTAGTTCTAACGCTTGCCGGGAACGAGAACAAAAATGTGAACTCTCCCGAAGTCACTTTGCAGTGTCCCGTGCGAACCTGAACGAGAGAACGAGGCCTTCTCTGTGCGCTGCGCTCAAGAAACGTCGAGGGACGCCCGACTTCGGTTATGTGCATCATCGAGCGACATCCCTCCGGACAGCGGATGCAGTCCCCTGTCCATCGGGATCTCCTTCCCCCGGCGGGGCGGTCTGTTGCGATTCGCCTGCGACACGTGGTTTTGCCGGCGCGACTGCGGCGGGGCGGCAGACATTTTTGGCCCGATCGTCGTCGCCGCAACGCTCATCGCCAGGTGTTTCCAAGCGCGACTGCGGCGATGCGACCGCATAGGGATCATCCTCGCATTCCAGTCATTGTGCCCGAAACAGGCGATGCCAAAGCAGGGACCATCCTCTCATTCCAGTCATTGTGCCCGAAACAGGCGATGCCAAAGCAGGGACCATCCTCTCATTCCAGTCATTGTGCCCGAAACAGGCGATGCCAAAGCAGGGACCATCCTCTCATTACAGTCATTGTGCCCGACCGGCAGCGGTACAACAGGGTGCTACGAGATCGTGCTCGACAGGGTGCTACGAGATCGTGCTCGTCATGGTGCTACGGCATCGCTACGACAGTGTGCGTCACCATTAGCCCATTGTACATTCACGTGCTCGTCTTTTGAGGGGTTCCTTCTTGCCCTCAACTGCGAGAGTATAAAAACAGCTGCCCCCGGACGCAAAAGGGAGGGCTCCGATTTCTTCTGTTGAGTGAAGTGCTCTCCCGTCTCTCTACTTCGGTCAAACCTGACCGCCAACTCTTTGCGATGTTAAAATAAACAAGTTGTTTCGTTGTTACCAGTCGACTCTTGCTTTGCCGGGACCTTCGGATGCTTCCAGTTGTACCCCAGGCCGCCAGGCCAACGCTACCCTTGGGGCTTGCGACCCAGGTACAACCACGGGCGTCAGCGCCGAGTTCCCAACAGATCGTACCAGCAGTCCGATCCAAACAGTATTTATACTAAACCGCAATTTCAATAACACACTCGACTTTGAAGGACAACCGACTACCATCGAATACTTAGAGCGCATGGTATACAAGCTACTGACTAGATAAAGATGCGCAGGGGCGTCCCGCAAAGCAAGAGTACCCCGGCGTGAACGTGCTTACGTGGATGTGTGGAGGCACAGAAGGGACGCTGACCAGTGTCCGCACTTCCGGGCGCATTGCTGCGTGGCCACGCGATGCCGAGGACTACTTTCCTCGCCACACAAAGTCGACGAAAGCGACTATTCGCCACATGCTGGAGACACAAAATCTCAGCGTCTCTTGTGAAGTTCATAAGCAGGAAGCAATATTTCTGCATTGTTACATTTTAATGAGAATGCGACGGAAGCGAAGGGCGGTTCCAAATGCACTGCTCTCGAGAAGTCTCAACCGTAGGACTTCTCGTAAATAAATAAATAAATAAATAAATAAATAAATAAATAAATAAATAAATAAATAAATAATGTTTGGCTGTCTTGAGCATCCAGCGTAATTGAAACGAACAAACTAATAATTTCGAGTTGAATTTATAAGCCAGAGACTTGCGAAGATATGTCAGAGGGTGTTAATCTTCTGAAAATTTGATACAGTAAATTTCACTTACGGAGTTTGTTGGGGATGTCTTGTTCTAGAGGAGGAAAACAAGTTATCGTATAAATTCCGTCACTGCTGTTTCGTATACGGCATTTTCACTGCAGCGTAACGTACAGAGGGAGGAACCGTAAGCGCTTGTGACCTAATGCGCTGCAGCCAGTTGGTCTACGCATACCACAATCGTCTTTTACATCCAAACGAAATAAATCCAGTCTTTTTCAGCACGCGGCACAATATTAACACGAGTTGGAGGCTTTTCTGTCGGTGGCATTTCGAGGCGACGTCGTGCCGGTGTCCCTGTGTGTAGGCACACAAAAAGAAGCAAGTGTTCTTGTCGTGCACTAAGTTTCAAAAGGAAGCGAGGCCTCCTATAGGTGGGTGAAATCATCGGTGCATCATATGTGCATGATTTTGAGAGCTGTTTAATATTAATCCTCGTGAGAATTAGTAGACGTTTCAGAACGTCCGGGGCTGAAGCCACCAATGTTTTCGTTAATTTTATAAGTGCGCCTTGCTGTTGCTGCAGCCGCCTTCGCTAAATATCATGTCGAAAATCTCGACTGGCCGCCTGCTCCTACGGATAGCTCTAGCGTAACAGCTTTTTCTTTAAAGAGACACTAAAGGTTAATATTAAGTCAACGTGGACTGTTGAAATACAATCCCAGAAGCCTCGAAACGCTTGTTTCGTGCGAAGAAGATACTTATTTTAAGAGAAAATGCGTTCTGAAGCGTCCGCGTACCTCTAGCGCAGTTCAAATCACCCGCCGTCCGATCGAGGAGTATTGACGTCATGGTCCCATAGTGACGTTGCGCCGTAAACGCCCCCGCAGACGGCGCTACGGCTTTTCTGCACAAAACGCAAACGCGCGGCCAGAAACAGAGCCAAGACAGAGCCGACAGTAGCGCGAAAGCGGAACTGGGGTGGCTAGCGGAAGGGAAGGCGCACGACGACAAGCTGGTTCGATAAATTATGACGCCAACTTCGACGCTCGTTGCAATGGATGACCCTGACAACGACACATCAGCTCGCGACGCTGGGCTCGAGTTCAGCGATTTAAGCACTGGTGAACGCGACCTGCTGTTGAGGGCTCGCGCTGCCGGCGTCGTTGCGTACTACTACGACGGCGGCCTGCTTTGAAAGGCACTTCAGTCGGCGTTGAACTCGTAATACTCTGGAGGAAAGTGCAGCGAGCACACTACGTGATTTCTCGGCTCTTTGTCAGCGCGCTGTGGCAGAGGTACGGCACTTAACCACTTCGAACGGAGAGGTTCAGTCGTTGGCACACAGTGATAAGTAACATTGGATTCGCCGCTGTAACTGCCCTTGGCCAAGTTCCGCGGACCGTTCGCGCATCCCAGGACATCACATGGGCGTGGCATTCTCTGTTCCAAATACAAGTTTCGCGAGCCAGCAGGACCACCGCAGCACGACGCGATAAAGAATCAACTGAAACTCCAAAGCGCGCGCGGCGCAAAGTCGAGCGCGCAGAGTCGAGCGAAAACGAAACCTTTCGATCACCCATACTATTCAAGGGTAACGTCAAAATGTTATTTTTTCTTAGAATCGAATAGAAATAGACAAGTAGCATTTTCTTCCGTCTTATAATCTAATGAAATTATCTTTTTAATACGAGTAGTTGAGTACTAGTGACAAATTATGATGAGGAGTGCTTTCGTCATCGGGCTAGTACCGGAATGTCGCTGGGGGGTCTCAAATCGTGTCATGCATGTACCTCAATTTCTCGGTTACTAAAGCTCTGTTCGCGATTATATTGACGCCTTAGACGTTCTAGAGCATTGCTTTGTCACTTTAACTTGACTTTCTGGTAACCTTTAGTGTCCCTTCAATGCGCAACTGTCGGTGGTCTGCTTCCGGAAGAGACAGGACGCGTGACGAGTGATCTGGTGAACAACAATGCGGTTTGAATCGTGGATCCGGGACCTCAAAGAGGTGCGACGTAATAGTAATTTCTCTCGCATTTACCGCTACTTCATCACTGAATTTCGGTGTGTGTGTGTGTGTGTTTGCGAGCCCAGAAATTTGCAGCACTGTTGAAGGTACAATAATATCAAGGGTCTTGTAAAATTGTTTTGATGCCACAATACAGAATGTGGATGTTGGCGCGTACCGCGAAAAATCGAGAAATGTTTACGATGAGCTGCATGCACTGGTTGGATCATTTATCTGAACTGGTTGTATGAAATGCGAAATAATCAATATGGAGAAAAATTACGAAGGTATAGGTTCGGACTCGGGTATAGATGATGCGTCCCTCTGTTAAATATTTTCTTTTTCCTTTTCATGGAGAAAAATTACGAAGGTGTAGGATCGGACGCGGGTATAGATGATGCGTCCCTCAATTAAATTTTTTCTTTTTCCTTTTCATGGAGAAAAATTACGAAGGTATAGGATCGGACTCGGGTATAGATGATGCGTCGATGCCTCTGCTGCATCTTTTCTTTTTACTATTTATTTCTCTTTTTTTTGCGGCCTTATGGTGCAGTTTCTTGCTTTTCGCTTCGACTCAATTATTCAGCAACGTTCACGGCTGCAGACAAAGATAAGCAGTCGCGCAGCGCTCCGTCTTCCTACCAACGCACGTTTTAATATGCTAAGTGGCCTTGCGGTCAGTGTAAAAATAAGAACGTAATGATCAAAGAGGACGAGGCAATCCTCACTCCGCCAGCAAGAGGACGTACTTTTCCTTTCTTTTTTCTTTCCTTGACGTCCGCGAAGTAGCGTGTCCGGCGTGCTGAAACAGACACCGCAAGAACTGGCACGCACGCATCCATCGTAGGGTCACGTTTAATGCAAAAACAGAGGAATAACAAACAAGCGAACAACAAGAGCAGGTGCGGCGCGCCTTTCGATTTCTCTTTTTTCTTCGTACGCCAGCCGTCACGGAGGACGGCTGGCCGCAAATGCGGGTGTTGGTATGTGTTGGGGGTTTTCGGCGGGAAAAGTTACTTTATTGCTCCCTGAAAGCTTTTGTGTGATCAGCAATCGACGAAGCTGGTAGACTTCTCCCGTTCATTACTTTCAACACACTTCTCCATTCTTGAAACTAGCTGTTTTCTAACAGAAAAGTTAGAAAGCAGGCAGTTCCGGTTCCGTTTCTGGCCGCTTCGCCTTTTCGTCCGCTCCCGTTTTTGAAAAGCAGACGACCGGAGCGACGCGGCGAGAGAGCAGACGATGCAACAACCACCATTCGCCGTTCGGGGAAGTGAGGGTTGCGGCGGCGCTATGAAGTGGACAAACGTGGCGCGGCTACCATTTCGTGTGTCCTGGTGATTCGTGACCAAAACCACGCTTCACGTGCCTGTCTTACCGTCGCCACTTTATCGAAGCATCACCCGGATACAGCGCCGAGTACTTGGAAGAACACGAGGCAGGTGCTGTGGTGGTCCGCGCAAGCGTCGGTCGCCCTGCGGAGACAGGCCGGTCCAACAGGTAACGTGATGGTCACCCATCTGCACGCTCGGCGGCTCGGACGCCTTGTGTTCGGAGCGTTCGCCGCCTGCGGTTGTGTATGTACCACGAAGTGACCGTCGAACGTAACGCAGCGGCTCAGTGCTCTGTGTGAGAGACTGTCGAAGCAAGTAAACATTGCGCGCGATAGACGCCGGCCACCGTTTCGCGGAGCCTATACGAGGAATAGCGATGTGGGCGTGTTGGTTTAAGTTCTTCCTCCGCTTGCTATTCCTTCGTCCTTTTTACTTTTCGCGTTGCAGAAATTACACGGCACGGTGTCTTGGCGTAAGCTCGCAAGTTATTATTTATGTGGCTCACGATGTTATAAGTTCTCGTGGCAAATCAAATGTTCCATATCGTGTAACGCGGCGTTGGGCTTCTTTCTTCATTTCTTTCCCGTTTAATTCTTCATGTGGTTCGCGTTGCGTGAACTTCTCTGTGGCCGCTCATCGCGCCGTGAATTTTTACACGGCATAATTTCTCGCGAGGGCCTAATGTTCACCATCTTTGCGAGTGACATAGAATTCGGCAAAGATTAATCTCAACTCTCGCGTGCAATTACGACTTTTAGCAGACCGCGCCACTCTTAGTAGCGCACCTCCGTAAGAGTCGAAGAAGCCTCGTGTGCTTCGCGGAAAGCGTGGTTTCACTTGGATTCATCAAGCGTAGACACGTTTTCGTATCAGCGCCATGTGTGGCCTCTTACAAGAGCTCTGGAGGTGTTCCATTTGGCAAGCCGCTCCTGCGGATGCCCGCAAGGGAACCCGACTGTAGCGCAAAGCTATTAAGGCCTTTTTTTACACGGCAAAATTAAAGTTAATACTTATCGCCATTCTTTAGTGTAGCCTTAGAGCATGGTGTAAGCACATTTCCACCGTCCCTTAATTATAGTCTGCGGATTGCGACATAAGGGGAGCACTTTTTTTTATAAATGGTGATGTTCAATGGTCACTGGAGCTTGGAAGTATTAACAGCCATTGATTAAGCAAGCTCTTCGTAAAAACAAAATGCAAGCTCACTACATAGATATAAATGCTACCTAATTACAACATAATGAATGGACAAATAAAAGCAATTATGACGTTTATTGTAGGAGTTTGAACGTAGACGTCTGGGCATTTGTTCGCGGCGCCAGAATTTGGTCACGTGGTGGGTTTATCCTCTTTTACTCCCTTTGACAGTAATGAGTTACATCTTGCAAATATATCAAGTGGCTGTGCGTTTTACAGTTACACTGCACTTAAACAGGCCACTGTGATTCCGTACTTGAAATATTTTTTAGTCTTGAGCATAGAATCTGCTTTGCGGTTGCAGCAGAGCGCAGTGAAAGCACTAACAGGATGGTTACGAGTGTGTGCCGTGTACATACGCGTCTAATTGCCGCAACCCAGAACTTTGTAAAAAGAGTCCCCCCCCCCCTCCCCCCCCCAAAAAAAGTTAGACTAAAACAATTACCCGTGTATAAGCCGTAACCTTGATTTTTTGAGAAGGTTGGCAGTGTTATCTGTTGTGTGGTGCGAGAATTCGGAAGCCTCTTTTTTTTTTTTTAATCCGTGGTAAAACAAGGCAGCCGTGCCGATTTTCGGCGTCCTCAGTTGGCAACAGCACAGCTTCCGAGATTCAGCGGCCGCCTTCGAGACGCTGCCGTCGATGGTTTGTGGGGCGTCACCATTAACTCGTCCGAACGGCCTGTTCGGACCCAGGTTTTTCTGAGCACACTCAGACCTGTGACGCAGCAGAGGGTGCTAGGAATACCTGGGTCCGAACAGGCCGCCATTGGAATCTGAACCTGGCAACGTTTAACGCTAGAACGTTATCTAGTGAGGCGAGTCTAGCAGTGCTGTTGGAGAAATTAGTGGGCAGCAGATGGAATATAATAGGGCTCAGTGAAGTTAGGAGCACAAATGAAGCATTACAGTGCTAAAAAGCGGGCACGTCCTGTGCTACCGGGGCTTAGCGGAGAGACGAAAACTAGGAGTCGGATTCCTGATTAATAAGGATATAGCTGGTAACATACAGGAATTCTGTAGCATTAAGGAGAGGGGGCAGGTCTTGTTGTTGTGGGCAGGTTTTGTTGGGGCAGGTGCAAATTCAAGGTCGTAGAGGTCTACGCCACTACAACCAGTCATGATGACCAGGAAGTCGAAAACTTCTATGAAGACGTGGAATCGGCGATAGGTAAAGTCAAAACAAAATACACTATACTAATAGGCGACTTCAATGCCAGGGTAGGCAAGAAGCAGGCTGGAGACAAGTAAGTGGCATAGAGACAAGCCAGGATATGGCATAGGCTCTAGGAATAGCAGGGGAGAGTTATTAGTAGAATTTGCAGAACAGAATAATGTGCGGATAATGAATACCTTCTTCTGCAAGCGGGATAGTCAAAAGTGGACGTGGAGGAGGCCGAATGGCGAGACTAGAAATGAAATAGACCTTATACTCTGCGCTAACCGTGGCATCATACAAGATAGGGACGTGCTCGGCAAGGTGCGTTGCAGTGACCATAGGATGGTAAGAACTCGAATTAGCCTAGTCTTGAGGAGGGAACGGAAGAAACTGGTACATAAGAAGCCGATCAATGAGTTAGCGGTAAGAGGGGAAATAGAGGAATTCCGGATCAAGCTACAGAACAGGTATTCGGCCTTAACTCAGGAAGAGGACCGTAGTGTTGAAGCAATGAACGACAATCTTGTGGGCATCATTAAGGAGTGTGCAATAGAAGTCGGTGGTAACTCCGTTGGACAGGATACCAGTAAGCTATTGCAGGAGATGAAAGATCTGACCAAGAAACGCCAATGTATGAAAGCCCCTAACCCTACAGCTAGAATATAACTGGAAGAACTTTCCAAGTTAATCAACAAGCGCAAGACAGCTGACATAAGGAAGCATAATATGGATAGAATTGAACATGCTCTCAGGAACGGAGGAAGCCTAAAAGCAGTGAAGAAGAAACTAGGAATTGGCACAAATCAGATGTATGCGTTAAGAGACAAAGCCGGCAATATCATTACTAATATGGATGAGATAGTTCAAGTGGCTGAGGAGTTCTATGGAGATTTATACAGAACCAGTGGCACCCACGATGATAATCGAAGAGGGAATACTCTAGAGGAACTTGAAATCCCACAAGCAACGCCAGAAGAAGTAAAGACAGCCTTGGGAGCTATGCAAAGGGGGAAGGCAGCTGGGTAGGATCAGGTAACAGCAGACTTGTTGAAGTATGGTGGGCAGATTGTTCTAGAAGAACTGGCCACTCTGTATACGCAATGCCTCATGACCTTGAGCGTACCGGAATCTTGGAAGAACGCTAACATAATCCTAATCCATAAGAAAAGGGACGCCAAAGACTTGACAAATTATAGGCCGATCAGCTTACTGTCCGTTGCCTACAAAGTATTTACTAAGGTAATAGCAAATAGAATCAGGAACACCTTAAACTTCTCTCAACCAAAAGACCAGGCAGGATTCCGTAAGGCTACTCAACAATAGACCATATTCACACTATCAATCAGGTGATAGAAAAATGTGCGGAATATAACCAACCCTTATATATAGCTTTCATTGATTACGAGAAAGCGTTTGATTCAGTCGAAACCTCAGCAGTCATGAAGGCATTGCGGAATCTGGATGTAGACGAGCCGTATGTAAAAATACTTTGATTTCTATAGCGGCTTCACAGCCGCCATAGTCTTCCATAAAGAAAGCAAAATCCCAATAAAGAAAGGCGTCAGTCAGGGAGTTACGATCTCTCCAATGCTATTCACAGCGTGTTTACAGGAGGTATTCAGAGACCTGGATTGGAAAGAATTGCGGATGAGAGTTAATGGAGAATACCTTAGTAACTTGCGATTCGCTGATGATATTGCCTTGCTTAGTAACTCAGGGGACCAATTGCAATGCATGCTCACTGACCAGGAGAGGCAAAGCAGAAGGGTGGGTCTAAAAATTAATCTGCAGAAAACTAAAGTATTGCTTAACAGTCTCGGAAGAGAACAGTTTACGATAGGTAGTGAGGCACTGGAAGTGGTAAGGGAATACATCTACTTAGGGCAGGTAGTGACGGCGGATCCGGATCATGAGACGGAAATAATCAGAAGAATAAGAATGGGCTGGGGTGCGTATGGCAGGCATTTTCAGATCATGAACAGCAGGTTGCCATTATCCCTCAAAAGAAAAGTGTATAACAGCTGTGTCTTACCAGTACTCACCTACGGGACAGAAACTGGAGGCTTGCGAAAAAGGTTCGACTTAAATTGAGGACGACGCAACGAGCTGTGGAAAGAAGAATGATGGGTGTAACGTTAAGGGATAAGAAAAGAGCAAATTGGGTGCGGGAACAAACGCGAGTTAATGACATCTTAGTTGAAATCAAGAGAAATAAATGGACATGGGCAGGACATGTAATGAAGAGGAAAGATGACCGATGGTCATTAAGGGTTACGGACTGGACTCCAAGGGAAGTGAAGCGTAGCAGGGGGCGGCAGAAAGTTAGGTGGGCGGGTGAGATTAAGAAGTTTGCAGGGACAACATGGCCGCAATTAGTACATGACCGGGGTATACAGTTGGAAAAGTATGGGAAAGGCCGTTTCCCTGCAGTGGGCTTAACCAGGATGATTATTATTATTATTATTATTATTATTATTATTATTATTATTATTATTATTATTATTATTATTATTATTATTATGATCATTAACTCCAGCCGGCAGGTGACGCGTTACGGGAAATAGCCAAGAATAGCCTGTGGGGAGCAGGCACAAGCTAGTACTGTAGTTCAATAAAGGCAAGTACCACCGAAAATATTTACCCAGAGAAAAAGTGTTGGGTCTTTTTCTCTGTGTAATGGCCACACGCCCGATTCTCAACCCAAATCTCGGCGAAAGACAACAACCTGCAGCCATTACACGAGTATATACGGGAATTGTTTAAGCGTTAGCTGTGGTGCTGACTAGGCGTTTTTGTAACCCGATCTCAAGCTCGTCCAATCGCTTGGGGGTTTCAAGGTACTGATGCCTTGATGACATTTCAGTGTAAATTATGTTTTATAGCGTTTTCATTTAGTAGTTTAGTATTTTCTAAGGACTTGACTTGGAATGAACATGTTGATTATATCAGATCAAAAATATCTTCAGCAGTCGGTGTTATGTGACGCCTGCGTGCTGTTCTTCCTGTTAAAGTTAGGCTACTGGTTTATTACTCTAGTTTACCGTCTCTTAGAATATTGCCGTACCGTATGGGGTACTACCGCTATCACTAATTTACCCAAGCTACACCTTCAAAAAAAAAAAAGAAAGAAAAGAGAGCTGTGAGATGCATTGCGTGTATGCCTTACTGTTTCCCAACACGTGACCGCTTTTTTAAATATGAAAGCTTATCAGTTTAGGCTTTATACAATTACAGACTTTTAATGAGTTTCAAATCTTCATGAAGTGATGAAAATTATATTGGTCATCTTGCAGAACTTGCAAAAAATACCCCATATTCCGCAGACAAGACAAAAAGGAATGTGGTTAGTTCCGACAGGTATAGCCTATTACACTGAACAATTTGTTTCTTACCTAGTGTTTTCTATTCTCTTGTCCTCGAATGTTTGTTTGTGTGAAAGAATTTATTTTGTTGTTGGTCTGCTGCATTGCCAATTTAAAATGGGGCAAGGCCTCTGTGAAGCTTGCGAGCTTTTAGTCCTGTCTCCTTCTATAATTCAGAGAAAATAAAAGACTGATTGATTGACAGTAGTAGTGAAACTTTATTGGTGATTCCAACTAAATGCTCGCCACCTAGCGGCCGCGCCAAGGAACAGCCCATCCAGGTTCGAGCTTGAAGCGAAAGGGGGACTCCTATCGCGGCGTGCGCTCGATGAATGCTTCGTAGTTCTCAAATCGTCGTGATGCCGCCGCGCACAAGCCCGAAAAAGAAAAAAAAAGAAAATACGGATGCCGAAAGACTTGTAGTGTCCCATAATGCGCGTCATCGCGGTGGAAAGACAGCAATGTATGATTTCATCTTTTCGCGAAAGAAGCAGATGACGCGCCTCGGAGAGCGACTCGGATAAGAAACTTCGCCTCGGTAAAAGGTGACGGCTGATACGATATACTGGGTTGTGCGAAACACTTCACTCTGGACTTTCTTCCCGGCGAGCAGAACATTGCTTTCAATATGTTGCTGACGTTTCAAATCGCGGAGGGTGCTTTGTTTAGACAAGCTCTTTAATAAGTTATAGCGATGCACGTTTAAGCTTAATTTGATTTTGTTCGTTTATAGCTTTCTGCCCGAGAATCAGTGTTACTAATGCTTGAAGCAGCAGGAGTATTCTCGCTAATGTACTTTTGTTTGCAGGCACAGTAGCAGGAATTATAACTACCTCCGAAAGTCTGAAGTTGATCGTCACACATGTTATGCCGCGATGCAATATATCGTTTTCATAGCTTGCTTTAATTTAGTGGTGCAAGCAGAAGATGCTGTTTCCTCATTCAACGCGTTGAGTTGTCAGTTTATTTGCTCGCAAGAAATTTAGAAGCAACAGCAAACAGCGCTCGTGCCAGCTTGCACACCGCCGCTATAGTTTGCTTTCCAACACTGTGCACATGCCTGAATTCCGCTATACAACTGTTCATAACGGCGCTGTTTGCGTAGCGCACGAAATTAAGAAAGGGAGGACCGAGACGAGTAAAGAGCACTAACTTCCAAGTGATCTTTATTTGCGGACGAGCGTAATATACATGCGCGGCAAGCAGGGAAACAGAGAAAAAGTGGGACACGCAGAACCAGCACAAGCAAACCCTGCCACTATATATACTGGTTCGTCTGCAAGTCGTACATTTACGCTAATAACAGTGGCTTTGCCCAAAAGAAAAGCTTCGATAAATTTTGGAAACCTGTTGGAAGAAACTCTACTTGGTCCGATTGGTTGTCATTCACTCCTCGCGTTTCACTGGGGTTTGATAATTGCCACGTGGGCGGCGGGTGTCTGCTGCATTCGCGAGCCCTACCGCGAACACTGCAAGCGTAAACGAGCATCGGGCGCAGACGACGTTATCACGTGTGTGGGCTAACTATAAAAGGTGCGGCGCACAAACGGAATTCTCACTCGTTCTTTTTTTTTTTATCCCAAGCACACTGACCAGGTATACCGTTACAGTCTTTAGCCTCAGTGCAGAATATCCGTATTTAGCTCCTTAAAAGCAAGACAGACGTTACTGCTTATATATTGTGAGGTGAGATGCTATATGTGACATACTACGACACGAGTCGCAGTACGGAGTGCCTAAAAACAACTCGAGCATCGCACCTGTATGCGAGTGGAGCAACGCCGCGAACAAGTGCTTAAGCACCTTTCGGGGGCCCGCTATACGCGCACGCACCTCCCTGTTTTAAACCTCCGGCTCGCTTGAAAGGCTCTACGTCCTTAAAAAAAAAAAAGAAAAAAAAAGTGATGCGGCTCGTTGGGCGAGGTCAGACTTTGGCAAGTACAGCACGACGATTTTGCGCGGCTTAGTGGCCGAAACCCTCGAGAACGGTCAAGGTGACCGGCAGCAAAGAATTTCGATTCGACGCTATACAAACGAGAAACGCGTGAGCGCAGCACGAAGAGCCGCCGTGAACCTGGATGTCGTGGGCATCTCTGTTTGTTTGGTCACGGTGTTGCCAGCACGAGTAACGGATTTTGTGTTGGCCAATGGATACAAGATTCTCTGCGTGGTCCAATCTCTCCGGCAGGGCCCCACTGGCTTCCGCGGCTCTCCGGGCCTGCTTAAACTACTACGTTTATCTCTGATGCTCGAGTACTTGCCGGCTTTCTAAGCATACACTGGCGCAGCCGAAGGCGGCATGACGACAATGGATGACGATTGTGAAGCGATGACGGTGGAATAACGAAGACAGCGTGACGACGTCACGAGGGATGACAAGTGCACGACGGCGAGAATTAGGTGACAAAGCTGGAATGACGACGATGAGACGACCTCAACGGCATCACGACAATGGTATGGCAACGAATAAATAACGGGAACTGTGTGATGATGACGCAATGACGATGATGTCATGACAATGGCGTCATAATCACGACGGAATGAAGACAGCATAATTACGATAGAATGAGGAAAAAGGAATGACGGAACGATAACGGCGGTACGACAACGATGGCGTGACGATAATATGATGACGATGGTGTGACGCTGACGGTATTACGAGAACCGGATGACGACGATGGAAAGACCGCGAAGGCATTACGGCGACTGTACGCCCTTAGATGGCGTGACGAGAATGGTACGACGAATAAAGGGAAAATGAGACATCCACCCGTTTTGTAGCAATTGCTACAAAACGGGTGGATGTCTCATTTTCCCTTTATTCATTGCTTCTCTCCACCTTGCGGGTTTCCGCAGAACTATTACGTCAAACTCTTGCCTTTGCTTCGTGTTGTCGACAAATTCGACTTCGCCCTACCATCTGCTAGCCGCCTGGTTAGCTCAGATGGTAGAGCGGCTGCCCCGGAAAGGCGGTGGTCCCGGGTTCGAGTCCCGGACCAGGACGAATTTTTCTTCAACTATGAGGCTTTTCTTTCGAGGAACCCGTATGGGTTTCCTTTGTAGCAATTGCTACAAAACGGGTGGATGTCTCATTTTCCCTTTATTCATTGCTTCTCTCCACCTTGCGGGTTTCCGCAGAACTACTACGTCAAACTCTTGCCTTTGCTTCGTGTTGTCGACAAATTCGACTTCGCCCTACCATCTGCTAGCCGCCTGGTTAGCTCAGATGGTAGAGCGGCTGCCCCGGAAAGGCGGTGGTCCCGGGTTCGAGTCCCGGACCAGGACGAATTTTCTTCAACTATGAGGCTTTTCTTTCGAGGAACCCGTATGGGTTTCCTTTGTAGCAATCGCTACAAAACGGGTGGATGTCTCATTTTCCCTTTATTCATTGCTTCTCTCCACCTTGCGGGTTTCCGCAGAACTACTACGTCAGAATGGTACGATGAAGCTGGAACGACGGCATCAGGACGACGGTATGACAACGAATGCGTGAGGAATGCATGACGACGGCGCAACGGCGACGATGGCACTCCATCGCCAACATGCCGTCATCGCCATACCGTCGTCATTATTGTGTCTTTGCGAGGCATTCGTGGTCATGCCATCGCGGTCGTTCCAGAGTCTTCGTCGTCTTGTGGTCATGCAGTCATCGTAATTTCAGCGTCGTCATTCACGTGGTCCGAATGCTCGAGTTGATCGAAGCGTTTCCCGGGGTGAACGGTGAAGACATCAAGGCTGCCAGATTCGAGACCCTCGCTATGAATAAACGGGAGAAGAAGGGAAGCCGAGGGGCTCAATTTTTGTTAAAGGCACCCTGAAACGATTTTGGCAATTTTCTACAAACGTACTGAGTCGTTAGAGTAGGTCCTTCTGATCATTAATTGACGCATCTAAGTGCTCTGCGTAAAGCGTGTAATTTATTATAAGGCTTTAAAAATGCACATCACTGCCGATCGCAGCACACTGCGCGACAGAATTTTAAGCCGCCCCTACGCATATGACGCAAATCACCCATATGACGTCAGTGGGGCGGGCTATCCGATTGGCTGACTAGGGTGCGTGATCGATAATTTTACCAACATTATGGTAAACAAATATTGTTGGTAATAGTTGGAATGCTAGTTAATTTGTTTTTATAAAAAGAAAGTAGCACAAAGGGAATGCACAAGAACAATTTTTCAGTACACTTAAGCTCTTCCGGCACACGCCAAGAACGCCTTTTATGCGCCAAGAACGGAAAACATAGAAAAATATTCCTCTATTTCTGTTTCCGCATGGACTTGGAGGCAATTCATTTACCTGATCTCCCACCTGTTTATTGTGGCGGTTTCTTATCTTCCCTGATATACTTTGCCGTGCGCAAAGGAGCGTTCTGTAGGCCTTTCTTTCTTGTCCCGTCTTTTGCCCTGTTTTCGTTTATGACAGCGTGTACAAACTAACCTAACAGCAAGCTGTTCTCAAGTTTATTAACATAATGAAAATCAGAGAAAAGGGGAGGGAAAAGAAGTGTGCGGGGGGGGGGGGGGTGCTTCTTATGCGTTTCTTAGACCAGCAAGTCGCAGTATTCTCGGAATGCCTTTCTTCTACGCAGCGTGGTCGAGGATTCGGTCAAGTTCGAGAAATGAGAAGCTCGTCGACGGTACACGAATGCCCGGTAGGGAGCAACGGTGCAGTGTTGGAGCAGCTGCGCCGATTGCGCCACACTGCGCTGTCATTCTGCGCATAAAAAGCATTCTAGCCGAAAATTGCTCCGAACCTGCACCACAGCATGCATAAAAGCGAAACCTTCCTTCCGTCGATGCTTCGCACCTAGCAAAACTGAAATCAAAGCCAACATCACGCTATCATCATCATCACAGAAGAAAAAGGAGGGCCGTCCATAGGAGTCGGGAACTCTGTGGGCCCGTCGGAGTCGTCTGGTTCGTAATTCACGTGTTTTCCTCTGACGGTGGTACAATGTAGGGCCGCTGTATACCCTCTTGCTGGCGCGTTATTTTGATGTTCATCGAACCCGCGTGGTAGCGCGGAGTTTGCTGAGAAAAGATTAAACTATTTCGATGTCTACGGGTGGTGGCGGGCCTTTGCAAAAGAGCCACTGCGATCAGAATCGCGCGTGGTGCGTAGTTAAGAATGGCGTTGGCGAATGCGGTACACGGCGAGTGCCGCCACATCGATGGGTGCCGCCATGTTCGTTGACGCAAAATTTCTGCGTCGAGTTTGTGCCGCTGCGCTATTTCGGTGAAATAGCGTCGCCGACGCAAGACAGTATTTGTGGCCGCAAATCCTTTGCGGCCCCGATTAAAAAATTTCCTAATGTACATACGGCTACAAAAGTGGAAACCACGGGATATCAGGAAACGTTCAATTCCCGAGCAGCGCCTGTAGCAGTAGTCAGTAAAATTGTACACGACAATGTTGATAGCATATTGTAATCGAGGCCCGAAATGCAAATACCAGGCTGCGTTGCGAGGTTGCGGAGATATTCAGCTTCTTCTCAGATTTCATGGTCCGTCATATCTTTTGACCGTGGGTGTGCATGGCATGACATGAGTATATTGCATGATGTCGTGTTCATTGCAGGCGCGCTCACTCGATCGACGTTGCGATGAGCCTTTGCCCACAAGCCGTGACTGTCGCACTGTATCGCAGCCTGGGTTAACAAACACGCGTTTGTTGACGATCTGTCTGTGGTGCTTTCTCTGCGCCGTATCGACGAACCCGGCGGTAGCGCCCTTTGTGCATCACGGTGTGGAGGAGCGTCGGGTCCTTTCCTGACTGCACTTGCAGGGTAAGCCCTCGCGCAAGCCAGTCTCCACAAGACATCGACTATATCAGTTAAAATTTGCAGGGTATACGGTAAGCACATGGGCGCTGAACCTTGCGACGAGAGTGATTGCTGCTGCGCCAAATATGCTTTTTGCCTGCGCCAGGAGGTGCGCGAAAAGCTTAAATGACTGTTCCACCGCTGAACAATGCCCCCAAGCTTTGTGCATGCGCTCGTCCTAACTTTAGCTGTGTGTGGAATCTTCAGCGCTGATCCCCCTCGGCAGTTACGGTTGACACGATCCGGAAGGGGCGTCGCGCCCTGAGTGAGGCCGCAATGTTTTTGCGCGTGGGATGGGCCCCCCTCTTAGCCCTCGCCTTGCTTTCACGTTCAAGCTTTCCTTTGCATCACCGTGTTTTCGTAGGCGCCGCCATATTGTGAACGCAGTGGCGCCGCCTATGAGCAGCGCCATACTGGCTTGGGTGGAAGCGGTCTTTTGCATGGCAGGTATACGCTCGGCGGTAGGTTCTGGCGTTTGTTTTCGCGGTCGTGTGGTCTGTTAAGTATGACGTGCGTCTTCTAGGTGGTAAGCGGTTCTGTGAGACGTGCTGAAGTGGTTTAAGGCGTCATGGCCGGAATTTCTGTTGGCGTTGCGGTGGACGGAACACGCAGCGCGATGTGTGCGCGCATATTTGAGCCTATAATCAGCCTCGGAGATCAATTGTGTATTTCTGAATGTTCCAATCACTAATGTGACCTTATTGCAGTATTATCTTCTATTCCTAAGCTGCGGTTTATGAGCCATGAAACATACGCGACGATCGTAACAGCGTGGGTACCGTTCTGCTACGATGGGAGCTGTGCTGTTATACTTTGACAAGCGTTCAAACTGTTCGCTGCAGGTTTCATTGCGTGACTACTTGGTTGGATGGATGAGGTTTCCCCCTATGAATAAAATAGTTTTGGCTAGTAATAGCAGCATACCTTATAGTCTGAATTAAGCTTGTCCAGCAAAGCGACTATTTACGAACTGCGCGAGCGTCCTAGTCAGTGCTAGGTGCTGGATTACAGATATCTTTGTTCTATATAGCGCATGGTCCAAGCATACGGCATCAGCGGTTATATATTTATAAACGTTGTGCGGCATTAGCCCGTTTTCTCTTGCATTTTAGAGAAAGAGGATGGTAACAGATTTTTTTTTTTTCGGTTGTGTTCGTTCAGTTCTCTACGACGCGCTCACACGTATTACGGAAATCTTGCGCTGAAAAATAGCCATCGCATTCTTTTTTTGCGAACCCTCTCATATATTATGGCTGTATAACGGCCAAAAAAGGCAATGCCGAAGCACACAGCTTATATATGTATCGTGCTGGCTCATCAACCGCAGTGATCGCTGTGTTGAGCAGCGCCATGGGCCTCATGCAGGAAGACATATGGTAATTTGAAGCATACTAGACTTGAAATGCGTGAGAACGATGCCAGTGCATCACAAACTTTTGATAAAGCCTGCCGCTCAGATGGTTCGTGGTTGCCTTAGGTTGGCCGTGCACGAGCATGCACCCTTATGTTTTATGTTCTACTCCCTACGCCAATCGATCAGACAGTGAGCTGATTTACCATTTAATGCTGGTAATGCAGAGACGCCGGCTTTCTTTGCTGAATTGAAATCGATATAAGCAAAATAGTAAACAAACACGCACCGCGACTGATAATGCGCGTACATCGCGGCTGATTATGCGCGTCACATTTTTGCGCCCCCAAGACATATTTCTGCCTACAGTATAGTTACTGATGCACCGAAAGGCTTCCCTGACGACCTTATACGAACGAACATGGCGTAAAGTTCACAAAGTAAGGTCTAAAACTTCTCGAAATCGTTCCGCAGCACGCGACAGCAATACTTTCAAGCAGCGCCGCGCCGGATCGCCCAAGCCAGAGAGGAGGAAAAACTCTCCGCGCGCCCTATCCTCCTCGCCCGATGAAACGGTCTATATGTCTCTCTTTCGGAGCCCACCTCCTTAAGCTTTCTGTTTCGTGGGAAAGTGTAGAATGGGGGGCTCGTCAGAAAACTTCGGAGGGGGGGAGGGGGGGGTTCGACCACCCACTGGCAGCGCCAATGCATGCCAGCCCGATAACTATACGCGCAGTTGCCTAGCTTCACGAGTCACTTCTCCAATATCGGCCTGAAGCATTGCTAAGTAAGATGATAACCAGCGAACGAAACAAGGTGCTTCACAAGACGATGCTGGACTAACAACTGTACTGTTGACATAAGCCTGCAAGTTCTCACCAAGCGCCCGCACAAAGCAACACTATATCCGCCACGAGCTAGACACAATTTCACTCAAACGTACTGTCACATTCAAGGTTCTAGATACAAATACTCATTTTCACTTAAGGCGAGTAACGGAACATTAATGCACATGTCATTGTGCTTCTAAATATGGAAGGCTTCAAAAATTGAGCTGGCATTCGCGTTTAGCCTCAGCCAGCAATTGTTGAAGAGATGTATGGAGGAACACACACGCGCACATCTACTGCACTGATGGGCTAAACGACCATCCTCTCCTGAGGCTGCCTTGTTTTTCCGATATCCATGCCCGGTTTATACATTACCCGGTTTGACTAATGTAGACCTTTCCGCAAACCACAGGTAGATTGTCTGGCTTGTGAAGCGCAGTAAACATTTTTTTTTTGTTATGATTACATGTTAGCTGCTCTCGCAATCTGCCGAGACGCGCGAACACAAAGTAGACACGTTTGACAGATATATGTCAGAAATAAAGTTTTGTTAGTCCAGCAATCGTCCTTGTGTATGCGTATCTTTCGCTTATTGTTTTTCGTCTTATAGTTTACCATATGCCAACTTGCCCAGCACCGATAGCGTTGCTGCAGCCTAAAGCAGGCCATGGACGCACCTGTTTAGCCATTTCCATATATGCCTTCCGGAAAACAGTTCAAGGGCGTTTCGAAACCACAGGAATCCACGCCAAACGTCACCAAGGTGTTTCCGAAAGCGCCAGAACATGTCCAAGCACCGTCCACACGCGGACAGAGAGCATACACATCGCGGCGACTAATTAGTGGTCATCATTGAGTGTCGAAAGAAAAGACGGCTCATGTTCGTGTGCTCCCTCAACAAATCCCCTTAAAAGCAAGAACTGAGAACCTATCCGTCTCCTAGCAGCCCTGTTACGCATGAGTCAGGCATACTTTCAGTCGTTCAGAGCGGCTCCCTTTCCGCCTTGGTTTTCACGCGCACTTCCGTCAACATCTTTATTTCATTTGACGTCTGCCTGATTTAAGTGCGCGCTCCGGAGCATGCATTAATTTCATTCATATGAAAACAACGTGTTTCACCAGTACAGCAGCTGCCCGTGAGAGGAAGACTCGAAGAGCACGTGCACCCTCCGAGGGCTTCCGTTGCATCGCGGAGTCGGGCGAGGAAAACTCTCGCATCGACCGTCCTTATTATGGCGCCCGGCAGAGTGGCGTCGGCTCGTGAACTCCCGAGCAGCGAACGCGTGCTCACCCGGACACAGCGTCGTTTGCGTTCGGCAGTCCGTCCTTTCGCGTACGCTATTATTTTCTCTTTCTTACTTACTTACCTTATCGCGCGCTGTGAACCAAGGCGAGACCAGGCTAGAACTTCTGTTGTCAATGGCGCCGTATCAATTTCGCAGTGGTTTAGCACAAACGGGAAAATGCGTTTGTGCCCTCACACATGTGCGGTAGGGCACACACGCACTTTTGCTTGGCAGAGCTCGACTGACATATGCTGTGTGCAGTGAGACATCGTTATGCGAAAGTGTTGAGCAGAGAAGTGTGTGTCTCTATATATAAAGTGAACGTAACGGACTCGCATTGTCTGTACGTTTCAGAAAAGGGCGGTTACAGCGTTCATACATCGGGCTGTGTGCTACCACCGTTATTCATCAGTAAATCGATATATATATGTATGTATACACGCACACAAACACACACAAATATATATAATAGGTTGGGGACGCACGTACGAAAAAAAAGAAAACGATGCTTTATCTCCTACGTTTCTACCGGCGCCCGGCCGAAATGTAACGCATAGTTTTTTTCGTACGTGCGTCATCAACCTACAAGTGCCTTTTCCAAGTACCGGATGCTGGCAGACTCTCACTTTATACATTTCAAGTGCACTAGCAGCGCATTGCCATTTCCGTGTTGTAAACCTGCACGCACCGCCTATCGCGAGAAAGTAAAAGCCGTTGTAGCCGGCAGGCCTGCCTGCACTTTTTTTGTAAGTGCATTTGTGTATTTCACGAGCGGCCTGAAAATGCGAGCGCCTTCTCAATAGATGGTGCAGGCTTCTTGCCTTCGAACCAGCTCGTGTTCTATCTCTCGCTGCTTATCTTCGCACGCTTGGCCGGGCTGAAGGTTTGGCCAAGGCTGAACAGACCAGGTTTACGCATCTCCGCGCACCAAGGAATGAAAACAAGTTACCGGCTGCATGAAAGTGCGACACCGCCGTGTGGCCGCGCTTCGAATCGGCGCAAAAGCGGTGCTCGATCCTTGCCGAATATGTTCCTCCATGACCCTAGTTAAGAAAGAAATACGCCAGAGTCATTTTAATACGTTAGCATTCTTTGGGTACTTGACGCACTTTCCGGCTGCTACCTATCTACGTTTGTCTAAGCGTTTTCCCGCCTTACACCTGGGCACTGGGTGGTTCGTGGTCGAAATGTTAGCTCATAGGGCTGCTGTACTGAGGTAACACAGTTCAAGACCAACCATCGGACCAAATTGAGATGCCAAATGTGCCAATGTGTACGGACGTGCCGCTCTTTGACGAACCCCTTTTTCACGCCAAGCTGAGTCGCTCCGTAGACGCGGCAATGGGGGTGTACGTACCGCTGTTCGAAGAAGCTCTGAGGTCGACTGTCGGAGCACCGGGTGTGTGCCACTCGGCCCGTGCTGGTCTCCGGCGAACGTATGTGACGCCGATTTGGGTGACTAGGCACGCGCAGCCGCTGCTCAATCAATACGCCGTCTCGGACAGCTGGGAACGTGCGCCTCTAGAACGACAAGAATCCCTCAAATTTCTCCGAGGCTTAGCGCAATGGCAGCCGTGCCGCAAGTTCTGAGCGCTCGCGCCCACACGCACGACGCGTCCGGAAGGAAGCGCGAGAGGGGAAGCTTGAAGGCCGTCGTTGTTCCTGCGTGGTTAAATTCAATTCAGTTGCGTTTTTTTCGCATCAGAAACTCTTAACACAACTAGAAAAGCCGTAATATGGCCGTATAAACATAATATTTTTCGTTAAAACTACGAGCACGGGCGATGGCGACGTTCAAGTCTGGCACGCGCAATCCCACACCAACTATTTCTACAGCTTCTCCGGCAAAATATCCTTGTGCATGTGATTTTATTGAAAGCGAAAATCGCAATGCTTCTAGTACAAAATGTATACATTGTTTTAGTACAGCAAATATATCCAACCGGCATTTTTTTTTCGGCTAAGCTAAGAGCAATATCAGTGCCAGCCGGTGATGAATTCCCACTGTGTTTCCAGCGGTGCGTGGTGCCTTTGACAGTGCCTGGTGACGAAATGAAAAGGAAGAACATGAGGATGCTGATGACACAAAGAAAAAGCACTCTTTCGATTTCTGAGAAACAAAGAAAGTCATTCTGGCAAAAATAAACGCCGGCTCTGTAGTTTCAACACCATGTGAATTGGCCATATTACGGAAAGAAATTGCTAAAGGTCTAGAAAGCCGCTTTAAAGGGAAACTCCGGCGATTTTTTGACCGTGTCAAGGTAACGGAATATTTAGGTTCCCGAGACCCCCCTGTCACGCGTCTGATAGGAGAACTGTTCTGCATGTTGGAAAATAATTTTAAATAAGCAAAAGAGCGCAAGAACGGAGACCAAGCAGCCGAGCGAACCTCTCCTGACGTCACGAGCGTCCCCAGCGGCGAAGGCGCGCAAGGCATGCCGGTCTCGCCCGCTGGGCGAACGAAACCAGCGCAGAGCAGGCGCTCAGCTGATTTGTGACCACGCCGGACCTTCGGGCGACAGCCGCAGCGGCTCTTCAGATGTGTTAGATATTGACAGTTATGATTCCGGCGAATAGCCACGAATCGCCGTTCGCATTCGACCCGCCACTACGAGAGCCAGCGCCCATGCGCTACATATCGTGCTGCAACATGAAGACCAAGGGTAGCCCTAACCTCCGATTTTTCATGTGCTGCTTGCTATTTTAGCTGTTTTACCCCTTCTCATGGAAGCGCTTCGCACGCTTACTGTGGGGCATGACTCTCCGCATCCCGCAAGAACACCGCTGGCACTCCAAAGACCGGTGGATTTGTTTGCATCGGCAGGTACAGCGACCGTTTGTCGTTCGCTTGAGGTGTAATGCTAGCCGCTCATCGGTGACATCAATTAATGTCAGAACATATCAAAACTGGCGGATTTTGTGCGTGTAAGCACCGTTGCATCACTCTGAATCACGCTGATAGGAGCGACCACACACTTTAAAAAACAGCGAGCGGGACACCGTAGTATGGGAGCGTTGTTAAGCTGGGGCCCTATAACGTAAAGCTATTCCAATATGTTTCTATTCCAATCTCATGACGTCAAATTTGCGTAACCAACGACGCAAGGATGTGGCGGTCACCCGCAGGGTTGTCTGAACAAACCAATCAAATGCTCCCCTCGGTCATAGGCGGTCGCTTCTGTTTGCTTGAAAACGAATGACATTGCTTACAATGAACGGCTTGTGTTATCTAATTGGCTGACAAGAGGTGAGGAGCACACTAAAGTGGAGAGGGATTCTATGGGGCCGAACCACTGCACTGAAAATCGATAACCGGATTAAGAGGATGGTGCCGGCGTCTGCGGTTGGTCCGCTTTGCCTTACTTAGCTGGCGGTGGCTCGTCGAGAATCGCGGCAGCATGCAACGGAAGCTTAAGAATGACGCTGAAACGATCCTCAGCAAAGAAGATTTGGCAGAAAGAAGTCGTAAACGGGCCGAAAGTGCTCGAAAACGTTACACAGCCACGCAAAAAGTTTTATTATACGCAATTAAACCCATGCTCTCCTGCAGGTACGAGTCGCCAGTGCTTGAGCGATCGGTGGCAGCCATCATTTATTCCTTTCGGAATGGGGCAGGCTGCGGCTATTCAGAAGAAAATTCAGTTTTGTTCGGCATATTAATGCATCTTTATCGCGTACACGTCACTTTGACGCGTGAGATTTTGCGGTTTTATGACGTCACGTGACAGGCAGGTGAAGCGGGCGCAGCCCGAAAACTTCTGACCAATAGCCGAGGGCTAATGGCGAAAAGGGTCGAATCAGAAATAACTATTTTTATTTTGTTCGACCAAATCATGCATAATCAGTATGTGCACTTCATATCAGATGGGGAGCTATCACGGTTTTCGTGACGTTGCGTGACAGACAGGTGAAGTGGGCGTGGTCCAAAAACGTTGTGACCAATCGTGGAGGGCTGATTGCAGAATTGGAATAGAAAAGTTTGGAATAGTTTTACGTTATAGCGCCCCTGCCTACTTATCATCCTTCTTATTCTCTTCATGCACACAAGATGTTCCGTAAAGTATACACAGATGAGGACTTTGCGCGTATGATCGTTCATTTAGAGAACATGTAGAATTCTCGTGGGAACGTCGATGCAAGTATTGACACCGTTGGTAGCTGAACGAGGCGGTTGTTTACGCTGCTGTATCGAAGGGGTCTGCGCTTGCTGCACATTCAGAGGATACGAGGCAAGCAGTGCACCTCAGCACAATGCGTTGGCGGGCTAGTTGGTGCGAATCCATGAATACTTTGTTTAGCGCAAAACGACAGGCACAACAAAGACGACCAGGACAAGGCGCTACTCTCAACTGACATCATTTTATTGCGTGACTCCTTTATAGACCGCTCAAACCAGAGGAACATGCGCAGTGAGCACCATGCGGTGGAGCCACCAACATCCGATCCCAAGAGTGCACTCATGCGACAGAATAAAAAAAAAAAAACAAATTCAGCGCTGTACAAGGTTAAGGAAGGCACACTATAGTCGTATACAACTTTAGAAAAAAGGGGAGGCCCCACCCAGATGACCGAAGCGCGACAGCCGATTGCCTCCGCGACTAAAATAGTCTCGCTCGAAAAATCATGCTCCTGAAACGCGTAATTCTCGGTATAAATAAAGACTTTTGTATTTTGATGACGGGTTTAGTAGAGCTCTCATGTGCTACAGCACATGCCGGATAGCTACAGAAAAATAACCCCGTGCCTTCTACAACGCTGCCCGTCGTCTGCTCTTTAGCTTCATTGCTAGTGACAAAAGTAGAAAGAGCAGCGCTGCATGGCTTTTGCGCTTGTTTACATGTACACGGCGTATCTACTATTCGTTTTCCAAGCTTAAAATGAATCAGTTGCTATTGAAAAAAGTACTTATATAAAACAATGCATTTATCGCTACCATTATACAATACTGGGGCGAGAATACGGTCGAGGCAGGAAGGTACAAAAATGCCTCATTCGTCGTTTTAAATAAATACTCTTGGTTTTAAATAGCACAATTTTTTTTATGCTTTCACAATTTCACAGCACGCATTCTACAGCTTGTGCGTGCAGTGAGCACTTGTAGACAGCAATCAATCGACGGTGCTACACAACGCTCGAACACCGTCGCTAGACGCTCGGCTGTCTCACTGCTGACAATTATTGTTCACGCTAAGTTGACGGCGACAAATCTTTGCATTGAAGGCTTCTTCTGCAAATATTTTCTGTTGAGAGACTCGTAGGTTTGTTTCATGCGCGTACACTTTTCTGATTTCTCCTGAGAATGGTTTTGCTCCATCACTTCACTCCGTCCGACGAAAAACACAGCGACACAGTACACGAACACACCCGCCGCTAACAGTAGGCACCAGTCTTTGGAAAACTTTCCTCATCGTAACGTCACTCGCGAGCGAAATAAAACAACATGGAACAAATACGCAGTGGGCGTAGCGGTCGCCGCGGGATCCTGTTTTCAGGCAAAGCGTAGGGCAGCGCCAGCGATGCTCGCTGCAATGTTCCTTCGCCGAATCACGGCTCAGAATAAACTCACGCGGCACAAATGCCGCATCGTAAGCTCGCAGTAATATTTCCGGCATGATAGACCATCACAAACAGTTCTGGAATTCACTCTAAGGGCTGAAGCACACAGCTGACGCGACCTCGCCCAGTTCGAAGCGCGGGCGGCCATCTTCTCCGTCGGCGGGCTCACCGGCCGTCCGGTGATGACGTTAGTCCAGAGTGCGCGCCCATTGGTGGGTGCTCATGTGCCTCCGCCTCGGATAAGTAAAAACCCCTTTTTTTCTAAAGTTGTATCCGACTATAATGCACTGTGACCCCAGTGACTGAATGAAAAATGCTTCCGATAACTCTCGGGCGGTGGTGTCACAGCTCTTTTTCAAAATCGTGGTATCACGAAACATGGGTTCGCACTTGCATGGTTTACAATGCTGAGCCAAACGGGAACATGTGCCTGTTGGTATGGATCGCTCATGTTCTCTATAGGCGCTCGTTAACACAGCGGCCTGACTGCCCTACATACACTTTGCCACATGACAAGGGAATCTTATAAACCACACCGACGCTGCAATCTGCAAACTTCAAGTGGTTCTTTTCACAATCAGGTTTTTTACTTGTTTTAGAAATACGGCTGCACAACATTGACAGTTTCTGAGGAGCGGAAAACACTACCGGAATTTTGTATCTAGTGGCGACATTCTTTAGATTGTGAGCCACTCTGTGGCAATACGGCACGACTTCAGGCCTCTTCTTTTGTGTGATGCAGTTACTTTTGTGCCGCTTCCCTTTCAGTTTCTGAAGCAATACCTCCGAGACTGACGTCGCCACCACACTTGGGTAACCAGCAGCCTGCAGCCTATTTAACTGTGCAATGAAACTCATGTTCGCAGAGTGATGACAAGATTTCATTAAGGAAGATTCTAAACACATCAGAGCAATGGCGCGTTTCACAGTCTTTGAGTGCGCAGACGCGTAAGGTAAAAGTTCCTTACGTGCACGTGGCGAGTACATCCAACAGGCGTGGCCTGTTTGTAAGGATAGCTGCAAATCTAAAAACTGGAGTTTACCGTCCCTAGATAGCTCATGTGTGAAAGTTAAACCTTTGCCATTGTCATTGAATAGAGTTAAAATATCAGCTACTGTCATGGAGCATTCGTTGTTAGTCTGTTTTATCACAACAAGAAAATCGTCAACATATCTAAAAATTTGAACCAAGTCATTGTTTAAGGCACCCTTAAGAGCGCGGTCCACAAACAATAAAAAAATATTACAAAGAGCAGGCGCCACACATGAACGAATACACACACCATTTTTCTGGATAAAAAGGTTATTTTCGAACCGGATAAAAGTTGCACTTAAATAAAATTCAAGAAGGGACATGAAACTTTCCGAAGACAACCCGGTCGCATTGCGAAAATCTACCTCGCCGCTTTCTTCGATGCACGTCATCACACTGCGAAATAGCTCATCATGCGGTATTGAATAGTAAAGATCTTCGACGTCAACAGAAAAAATGTCGGCTACTGAATGGTTGTCTTCCAGAAAGGAAACAACATCGAAAAAATCCTTTATGCCATAAGGATCGTCAATAGTTAAATGCTTCAACGGTTTTTGTAAAAAGCGGCTAACCAAAACCTGCCAACAGTTGTTTTCACTGACCATTGTACGGAAAGGCACATCCGGTTTGTGCGTTTCTGCAGTGAAAAAACCTCTAGAGAGCAAGTACCTTACATTGTTTTACATCTTTCACAATCTTGGTGAGGCCTTGGTGAGGCCTGAATCTTGGTGAGGCCAGTGCACCTCGGAAGCTAAATTGTGAGTCTGCATGACAATACGTAAAAATGCACCCATCTTCGTAGTCGAATTTAATTTAGGGAAGTGTCGGCGAGTGCTGCTAGAATTTCCGTCCAAAACGTACCGACGTCGATACTGCTCCGTGTTGTCGCTTCCCGCTTTAATTGTGCGGCACTGTACGAAATGATGACTGGTTTATTTCAAGTCCGTATGGTGAAAACTGAACTACAGAAGGAGTTTTCTTCATCCTGATGGTTTAATTAGCTTCAGCTCAGTCCTTTTTTTTTTTATTGCGATAAAGACTTGCCCTTAAGGCTTAATTCTTGGTGCGTATATGTGAATTATATGTGTGCTGTGAGGCCTGTGTTGTGTATGAATTGAAGCAGTATTTTGTGGAATCTGTTGTCGTGTATCCAGCGGTCATAGCTGGTTGTCACACTGGCCGGCTTGCAGTAGGAGACGCGAGCGTTCCGATTTTAAACCAGTACATGTCCATATTAGGTGGTATGTATCTGCTTCCATCACAGGAACGGAGCAGTATGGACACGTAGCACCCAGTGGTAAATGCGACCAGTTCCACCTTCAGATAACAGCCGGTGTAAGGGCCACCCCGGCCCGAAGCCTCCTAAGCACCACTTCCTCCGCCCTAGTAAGGTGAAGGGGGAGGGAGCAGACACACGGTGGGATAAGTTCAGCTCAGTCGTTCAGGTGCGCGAACAGTAGACGCATCAACTTTGCGACTGTGATATAGACTTGAGCTCAGCTGAGCGCGATCGGCGTCGGCTCAACCTGTGTGTGCAGATGGCGAGGGCTGACGTTCTTCTCGCGACAGCAACTTCTCACGCCGTGCACTAGCTCACGATCGTCGCCTCCTTGACGCTGTCGTCTGCATGATCTCGGCATGATGGAACACTCATGACGTCATACACAATGCGGCCTGTAACTCAGGAGGAGGTAACGTAGGGTGTTCGAGGCAATAAATTAAATTCATTGTGCAACTCTCAAACCTGATTTTTTGAAGACATGACGCAGTTGTTCAGAGGAACGTACCCAGCGAATTTCATTGACATCCGTCGTCATCCAAAAACCGCCGGAGTTGCCCTTTAAGAGGAAGCATTAGCTCGGGTGCTCCTATCTAAATACATGTAAAAGGAGAATTCGTTTTTCTCGGCAGGCACTGCCCCAAATTTGACGAGGTTTCTTGCATTTAAAAGAAAAATTTAAAATCTAGTGACTCTTCGTTTCGAATTTTTGAGTTATGTCGTTAATTTTTTTATTAAAAGTTGGCAAAAGTAGAAAATTTTCAAAAAACAAAACTATCAAGTTTACAATCTGAAACTCAACAACGAGAAATGATATCACAATTCTGTGAATTGCATCTAATAGTACATCTAAAGCGGACAAAATTGATATGTTACACATTAATATAAAAACATTTAGTAATATGTAAATACAGCTTTTGCAAAATCCTTGTAACCAACGTAACAAATTAACGTAAGATGTAAAATGACATACCGAATTTGTCCGCTTTTAGTGATCGAATGGGTTCCTTTACAGAACCGCAATATCTGTTCTTGATGCAGAGCTATGAATTTGTAAACGTCGTGCTTCTATTTTTTTTCAAGCGGTCGAATATTTGAAAATATTTTAAACAAAATTCAAGCCCTAAATCGAAATTTCGCTTCCAACAGTCACTAGAATTTAACTTTATCTCTCAAATACAACAAATATAATTAAAATCGGTCCAGGGGTTATCTCGGAAAAACGTTTTTGCGTTTTACATGTATTTGAATAGGCCGCGTCGGCGTTGTGCCCGAGCTAAAGCTTCCTCTTAAAGGGACCCTGAAACGACTTTGACGATTTTCTACAAACGTACTGAGTCGTTAGAGTAGGTCCTTCTGATCATTAATTGACACAATTTTAAGCCGCCCCTACTCATATGACGGAAATCACCCATATGACGTCATTGGGGCGGGCTATCCGATTGGCTGTCCAGGGCGCGTGATCGATAATTTTTCCAACTTTAGGGTAAACAAATGATGTTCGTAATTGTTGGAATGTTAGTTCGTTTGTTTTTATAAAAAGAACGTAACATAAAGAGAATGCACAAGAACAATTTACATTCAAGCACTTCCGGCACGCAGCAAGTCAGCAGTCGTCTGCTAGTGTTACAACGTGCTCCGTCTTTGACGAGAGCTCCGCCGTCAGTGTCGGTCTGTCTTTTCGCGAGCGCTATGATTCGACTTTGTTGCTCTGTGGACTGCAAACGTAGCGACTGGCAATATGCCAAGCTCCGACATCGTGTCCCTCTGCAAGCCAGTAGACGAGCGGACTGGCTGCAGCGCATCGGACGGCCGCTATCCGATCGGCGCCAGGATTTGCGCGATTGCGGCCGTCACTTTACACCGGAAGATTACTAACGCAATAGCGTTTCGCGAGTCCGGTATTAGGGTAAACGCAAGCGCAAGGGGGACAGAGCCTGGCCGTGTCCCCTTGCGTGTCGTTTCAGGGGACGAACGGAAGCGCAAATGTGAATGGTCTGGATGGTGCAGCCACCTGGTGTCATAGAGCTCAACCACACACAGTAGCAGTAACAAAATGTGTTCTTTGCTGTTGGTGTAAATTTATTGCAGGAGTGTAATCGTTAACACGTTGTTTTTGTAAATGTTTAAAATGTTTTACACTTCGTTAGAGCAATATTAGCTCTTCCTTTGGCTGGTTAAGTTCTGCGCCAACGGGTGGCTAGACCATGGAGACCATCAGGCAGCATACGTACGTCTACGCTAGAGTTCCTTCATCAGCTTGAGTTTATGACTCCTACGTTCCGTCGAAACGTTCAGCTAGTGTGTGATTAGCGGAATACCAGACACGTTCGGCACTACGACAGAATGCTCGCAACGCACGCTGCTTCCATAGCTCTTGCTTGGGGTCGAGGGCCAAGCGGCTAGCGGAGAGGTTTCGCGCGGGCGGGGGCAGGCTCCAAAACAACCGGAAGTGGATGATGTGACGTCGCATCGTAACGCAGAACCAGTGAAGGCGGAGCTTAGCCCCGATCGCTCGGCGAACGAGTTGAGGAGGAGAAGGGCTAGGGAGGAGGGTAACTTGTAATCGCTTGTAGCTCCATTAATACGTAACGCTTCATTTAAATTGTGGTGCGAATGTTCTACTTAAGCTGTACCCTACGCGCCTACAAAATTTGTCCAAACCGTTTCATGGGCTCTTTAAGTCAATTTTGCCCTATCACGCTACTAGACCTACTCATCATGAAGACATTGACGAAATTACAGTTTCGGAGCTGACAAATGTAGTGAGCCAGCTGCCCAATTCAGCGCCAGGTCCCGATGGAATTACTATGCCAATAATAAAAACTTTACATAAGATATCCCGTCACACATCATGCTTACCATGACAAACCACTCTATTAAATATTTGTGGACTCCTCCGGAATAGACTTTCAAAAGTAATCCCATTATTAAAAAAGCAAGGTACTGGTACGTCTTAGATAACATCAGCCAATATGTCTTACGTCGAACCTAGCAAAACTCATCCAAAGAATCTTACACAACCGCATAGATAATTGGCCGACAGCAAACATGATTTTGAGCCCATGCCAAATTGGCTTCAGACGTGTGTGCTCGATTTGTTATGCCCGTGTCGACATAGAAAATCCAACTAGCTCGATGTCAGAAAAAATGTGCTGGCTTAGTCACTTAGTTTTTGGAAAAGTTGCGCCTTAGAAAGAACATGCACAGGAAAAAAACGAGGCAGACGAAAAGAGCGCATACTAAGTTCGCGCTCTTTTCGTCTACCTCGTTTTTTCTGCGTTCTTTTTTCTTAGACGCAACCCATCCTAAAACATAGCCATGCACCAACTCGCCCGGCAAAAAAATTTTAGAGTAGTCACTTTGGATGTCGCTAAATCGTATGACAGTGTAGAGTGTGTAAACCTAATAAATGTACTTCAGAACGCAGGTGTGCGAAATTATATTATTGTGCGGGTTTATGAATTCTTAAACGTACAGCAGGGAATTTTACTGCTGTCTACGCGGATTGTCTTGATGAACGTATAAACAGTCAAGAGGTCTACCCCAAGGACTATCGTCATTGCTGTTTAATGTTTCACCGGGTACTGTACCTTTTCAGCAGTATGTGCAACAGTACGTATATACGCCGACGACATGGAATCTTTGGCTGCATCGGCAGATTTACCTAAATTGTACCAAACGATACAGTCCTATATGAGTACCCTTGAATTGTGGCTTGATGGCATAAATCTCTCTTAATGTCAGAGAAGACGGCGTCCTAATTTTCCCTCAATGCATTCCTGTGCAGATTTCGATTTTTTATCGACAAGAGGGTATGCCGCAGGTGAATTCACTTAAATGTTTGGGTGCCATATGCACAGAAAAGCTTAATTGGAGTCCGAATTAAAGAGAGCACGCGCAGTACTTAACAGCAATCGATCAGGGTTGCGTCGGCATGCCCTCATTATGACCTATTGCGTGTATGTTGGCCCGATCATAGGATCCGGCTGCGTTTTGTTTTCTGGCGGACCTGCATACGGCCTCTGCTTCTATTGGGACAAGAGGCATCGCGTCTGTGTCTTGGGCTTCCTAAATTTGCTGCTAACGATATCTTATACCGAGAAGCATGTCTGCCTTCCCTTGTCGTGCGTTTTCATATGCGAACAGTACAAACTTTTCTAAAGACATGTGCACCACCACAGAGGAGGTCACAATATGTTTTCGTTAATGAATCGGCCTCATTTTTTAACTATCAGTGCTATCTCTCGCGTTGCCCTCAAGTTGTTCGCGTACAAAAACTATTGGACCCATTAAATGTTCACCTACGCGAGGTGCTCTTACGAAATTCCTCTGCTCCCGTCGCTACAATTGATATTTGATATTGATATTTTTTTCGAACTATGCTAAACATTTGCCCTATCATTATCTGAATGGTATATTGGAAGACCACCTTACGCACCTGGATGCAAAGACCATTATAGCGAGTGATGCTTCCGTCTGTGCAGAGAAGGCAGGTGTGGCCATTGTATCACCACATCTAAATTGGTCTCTTTCCATTCGACTACCTGACTTGACGCCAATCTTTCAGGTGGAATTATTGGCAATTGTTTTAGCTTTACCCAAATTACCATCGTCTCTGTCATCAGCCGTAATTTTAACCGATTGTCTGTATTCGCTAACCACGTCCATGCATTGTCACATTCATTAAAAGCAATCCGTAGTGGCGTGACCATCGCCTTCAAAGCAGGCGAAGATGTGCTCACGTGCAGGTGTATACCGCGAGAATATGGGACACGCGCTCGGCCAGAGCGGCCGCGGTGTCGGACGCTCCCGAGATCCTGCTGCACCGTGGATGGCCGGCCTAAATAAATGGTGGCTACCTCATCTCGACGCCTGCCTCTCTCTCCTCCCAAGACATTCGCGCCCCGTTCGTTTAGGGTGGGTGCCAGGCCACAAAGGTCTAGCCTTAAATGAATATTGTTGTGTTATCATCGCCGCTTGAGCGATAGCGGCGGCGCGACTATTGCGATAGCTTGCTATATCAGCCCAATCATGCGGCCACCGGGCCGCATTCCACTGCGAGCCGTCGTGGAATAAACCACGTTTGGTTCTGCTTACGCCTCTTCCTTCGGCTGCGGTTTTCACCCCGTGAAAACGCTACATTGGCGACGAGGATGGGATACTGAGCAATTCTGCGGCAAGCTGTGTTGCGTACTCCAGGGTAGCGTACCGTACTGCTGCCGAGAAGTAGCGACGCCTGCCTATCGAAGCTCGACCGACATTACTTATTGGGTAGCGTGGCGTTGTCGGCGGGCTGCAGGCATCCGGTAGATCATGGCGACGAAGCAGGGGCGAGACGATTGGCTAGTGCGAAACTTGCACTGTTTATTCAAAGGTAGTTGAAAGAAAATAAGAAAAGCATTAAGTATCAAGTATCAAGTAAGAAGTCTCTCAAAGTACATTTCGGAGCCCCTTAAATAGGCTCTCTACAAGTTGTGGGTGGGATCTTGCTTCCGTCGAATGACACGTGACAGGCACGCAGAGAAGGCCCCCGTGGGCTCCGGCTCAGGGGGGCGACGGGGATGAGGTCAGCACACGCGATGCCACGACCATGAGAGGCGACGGGGATGAGGCCAGTACACGCGATGCCACGACCATGAGAGGCGACGGGGATGAGGTCGCTCGTGGGCTCCGGCTCAGGGGGTCGGGTGAATGACCTCTCGCCACGTGGTGTCAGACGCCAACCCTAACAGCTGACATAGTAACGGAAGGTCCGGCAGCGGCGGGTGCAGTGGCGCAAATCGTGGGTCGACTGGGACACATCGAGCCCTTTGACGAGTCCACAAACGACTGGCCGTCGTACGAGGAACGCTTGTCGTCGTTTCTTCAGGTCAACCGTATCCCCGAGGACGACAAGGTACAGGCTTTTTTGAGTCTCATAGGCCCAAAAACGTACAGTCTTCTCAAGTCGTTGACCGCTCCGGAATTGGCGTCAGCTAAAGGTTTCGAGTTTTTAAAGAGACTTCTTGGTGACCATTTGTCACCGAAGCCGTCGGTAATAAGTGAACGCGCAAAATTTCACAGAAGAGCACAACTTAAGACTGAATCAATTTCGGAATATGTTCCGCAGTTGCGGAAATTGGCACAGACATGCGAATTTGAATCCGCCCTTGATCGGTCATTGCGGGACCGTTTTGTCTGCGGTCTGTGCCGAGAAGATATACAGCGCGTGTTATTCACGGAGGATAACAAGCTAACCTTCCAGAAGGCCGTAGAACGAGCGCTAGCCATGGAAGCGGCGAAAAAGAGCGTTGCAGAAGTGCACGCTTCCGAATCAAGCATATCAGACGTTCACAAAGTCGGAGCAGTTGGGAAAACTGATATGACGCAGGGAAATTGCTAACGCTGCGGATCTGCGAAACATGCAAGCAGACTATGCCCGCACATTGCGGCCATTTGTTTCAAATGTGATAAGAAAAGCACATTCAAAGAATGTGCCAAGCTAACAAGAAGAGAACGACGAAGGGAGCGCGTCGAAAAGCAATGAAGGGGTCGAGTCCCGTTCAAGCTTCTGCTAGCGTGAAGGGAATTGTTTCGCCTGGTATGGAGCCGATTTCAGTGCAAGTACAAGGCGTACCCTTGGAAATGGAGCTGGATACGGGGGCTACTGTGTCCGTAATGTCTTTGGATCAGTTTCGTCAAATGTTTCCCTCCATCAAGGTCGTGCCAACGACGCTGAAGCTGCGGACGTTCGACGGAGCCATCGTCCAGCCTGTCGGAGTGGCTCACGTTGCCGTGCAGTACGGAGAGCAGAGGGCCCAGCTGCCTTTTTACGTCACGAGAGAAAAGGTCTGCTAGGTCGACAATGGTTGCAAGCCATCCGACTCGACTGGAGCCGTATTTTCAAGCTCAACGCTATTCCCAGCTGGGACGGTTCTGCCTGTTCCAGACTGCGCGCTCTTCTAGACAAGTACCAGAGTTTGTTTCAGGACGAATTGGGGACAATTACAGAAGAAAGAGCGACATTGTCCCTGAAAGAAGGTAGCGTGCCAAAATTTATGAAGGCAAGAAGTGTGCCTTTTGTATTGCAACCAGCAGTTGAGGCTGAACTTAAAAAGTTGGAAGACATGGGAGTCATTTCGCCAGTCGAGACAAGTGACTACGCGACGCCGGTTGTGCCAGTAGTAAAGAAGGACGGTGGCATAAGACTATGCGGCGATTATAAGACCACCCTAAACCCTTGTCTTGAAACTGATCGCTATCCACTCCCGAGAATCGACGAGTTGTTCACAGCGCTCGCCGGGGGCCAAGAATTTTCTAAAATTGACCTAAATCGAGCCTATCAGCAGGTAGTAATGTCAGAATCGTCAAGAAAGTATTTGACACTAAATACTCATAAAGGACTTTTTCCGTAAACAGGCTGCCGTTCGGGGTTTCGTCGGCACCTTCTATTTTCCAAAGAATTATGGACACTGTTGAAAGGCCTGAAAGGCGTCAGCTGCTATTTGGATGACGTTCTCATCACCGGCAAGACGTCAGACGAGCATTTTGCAAATCTCGAAGCGGTTCTGAAGCGGTTAACTGAGCGCGGCGTTCGAGTAAAGAAAGAAAAGTGTTCATTTTTCCAAACGGAATTACGGTATCTGGGTCATGTTATCAGTGCAGCAGGTGTCAGCACAACGCCAGACAAGATAGAAGCACTGATGAAAGCGTCCGCACCCACAGGCAAGCAGCAACTGCAATCGTTTCTGGGCATTGTAAATTACTACGGGAAGTTTGTTCCTCGATTGTCTACTCTGGCGAGTCCACTTTGCAAACTGCTGCGTCGCGACCAGCCATGGCTCTGGGATGAATCGTGTCAAAGGGCGTTCGAGGAAATCAAGAATGCGTTGGTGTCATCCTCGATCCTGGCGCATTACGACCCAGACAAACCTTTGCAAGTGGCATGTGACGCTTCCCAATACGGCGTGGGCGCAGTGCTTTCTCATGTAACTGAAGATGGAAGCTCTCGGCCTGTGTTTTATGCGTTGCGCACATTAAGTGAGGCCGAAAAGAAGTACACTCAGCTATAAAAAGAAGCGCTGGCCATTTGCCGTCAAAAAGTTTCATTTCTACATCTATGGGAGATTTTTCACGTTGATTACGGATCACAAGCCATTGCAAACAATTCTGGGGCAAAAAACGGGCATTCCACCAATTGCAGCGGCACGCTTACAGCGATGGGCTGTCACGTTGTCCGCTTACAAGTACTCGCTCGTGTACAAAAAGTCCAGTGACAACGCAGAAGCAGATTTTTTTCAAGATTCCCGCTCTAGGTTCCTGAAGACGGCACGTCTGAAGGCGAGGAATCGTTTTATGCTTTGCGTCTGGACTCGATGCCGGTGTCCGCTAAACAGATTGCGCTCGCTACAGCACGTGATCCGGTGCTCACTAAAGTGCTCCAGCTTACAAGCATAGGCTGGCCATTGCATTTGCGAGATGCGAGCTTAAAACCATTCTTTGACAGACGTTTGCAGATCAGCGTGCATCAAGGGTGCCTCGTGTATGGCCTGAGGGTTGTTATTCCGTCCCCTCTTAGGGAAGCCGTGCTCGACGAACTGCACGTTGGTCATCCCGGCATTGTGCGGAGCAAGGAGCTGGCTCGCAGCTATGTGTGGTGGCCGTCAATTGATGCAGACTTGGAGACAAAGGTACGAAGTTGCCAAGCCTGCCAGGAACAACGGAATGACCCAGTTAAGGCACCTCTGCATCCCTGGTCATAGCCGACCGCACCGTGGAGGCGAATTCACCTGGACTTCGCGGGACCTTTCCGAGGAACTATGTTTTTAGTGGTTGTAGATGCTCACTCGAAGTGACCGGAAGTGTTCGTTATGCGAAGCACAACGTCCGAGTGTACTGTTGCCTGCTTGCGTGAACTTTTCTGCAGATTCGGAGTGCCGGAGACGGTGGTGTCCGACAATGGACCACAACTGGTGTCCGAAGATTTCAAGGCGTTTATGCGGAACGTCGGGGCCAGGCATGTTGTGAGCGCTCCTTATCACGCAAGCAAAAATGGCCTGGCGGAGCGTTTCGTGCAAACGTTGAAGTCTGCTCTACGCAAGTTATCTCCCGGTGAGTCTATCGAAGAAACACTTCGCAACTTCTTATTGGCGTACAGAAACACGCCTCACCTTACGACTGGAGAAGCTCCGGCTAACCTGTTGATGGGTAGAAGATTGCGCACCAGGCTGGATGCAATGAAGCCTACAGTGGAGGGGAAGGTGATGCACAGTCAGTTCACCCAAATGCAGCAGCGCAGGAGCAACGGGGAATGTTTTTGTGTTAATGACAGTGTCCTAGTTCGCAATTACAGAGGCCCAACGAAGTGGGTTCGTGGAATTGTTCTGAAGGAGACTGGACCGGTCTCGTACAAAGTCATGGTAACCACCCCCCGAGGCAAGTTCATCTGGCGTCGACATCTCGACCAGCTGCTGGCTGGTGCCGGCCCTATGGTGACACCCAAGGGCATCCGACTCCGATTTTTCAGAGGGGTTCCTGGTCTTCCCTGAAGGTCAGACTGGTGACCAGCCAACGCCAGAAGAGCCGATACCCGAGGAGTCCGTCCCTCCAGCTCCCGCTCCTCCATCAGAGACATCGGCAACGCACAGGCGCTACCCGTCAAGACAACGCCGTCCACCCGAGCGATACTAAGCCGTTCTTTAACTATTGTATAAGGATACAAGTGCACCCTCTAAAATAAAGAGGGAAGCGTGTTGTGTTATCAACGCCGCTTGAGCGATAGCGGCGGCGCGACTATCGCGATAGCTTGCTATATTAGCCCAGTCATGCGGCCACCGGGCCGCATTCCGCTACGAGCCGTCGTGGAATAAACCACATTTGGTTCTGCTTACGCCTCTTCCTTCGGCTGCGGTTTTCACCCCGTGAAAACACTACAAATATGCAGATGCACTCGCAGCGGCATCCCACGATGGTCCTGTAATCCCCATTTTACCTACGTCAGCTTTCACCAGTGCGGCGCGAATGTACTACTACAAATAACTTGGCCAACTCGTCGTTGTCAACATCTGATTTCCCCGCACCCCAATTTTCCTGGGAACAACAAATGATGCTCCGCTAGGAAAGTTGAAGTGACGATTACGAGACTAAGGCGCCGGGTCCCCCCACCTTTACTTCCACGGGTCTGACCTGGCTGTACCACCCTAGTGTCCTTTGTGAAATGAGAGCGAATCTCTGCGACACTTGTTCTTGACCTGTCACCGGTTCATTACTCAAAGGAAAATATATTTTAGAAGAACCCTTCCAAAACCTTGGCTCGAATTTGACTCTTCCGGTAATTCTTTCCTTGGGGGCTACAATAATGGGTTACAGCATGAGGAACGTTTGTGAAGCCCTCTGCAACTTCCTGCGCGAGTCAAAAATAATTGCACGCTTAAAGCGTTCTTCACACGATCGCGCAATTTTTACTGTAATGCTCGGATATTTTCGTCATTCATATCTGTAACAGTAGACATTCACATTTACAGATGGCTCACTCGATTTATTTTCCCAAATGCGCGACAATAACAGTTTTCTCACCGCTCTTATTCATGGCGCCGCACAGACCGACGCACGGCATCGACGCTGCCCCGGCGCGGTGGCGCAGCTCCGAACGACGCGTGCCGCCGCAGAGCACCGTTCGTACGGATCGCGTCCGCCGCGCGCCTGCCGGCTGGCACCGACGAGCGTGGCGGCGCAAGTGCGGCTCGCCCGTGCTCGCCTCACAGCGGGCGGCTTGTGCGAGCGGCGTCGCAGCAGCGCCGTCGGTGCGCAGCGAACGCGACGATACCGGCGGCCGGCGATGCCTGTCGCTCGAGTCGCCGCCAGCCGCGAACTGCTAATGCCCCAACCAGTGGCACGCGCCGGAAAGCTTCGGCACGCGCCGAAGCGTCAAAAGCGTCGGTCAGGAACACGGTGAAGCGCAACGACGCGCAGCGATTATGTCTACTCAGTGTTGCCACGACACATTAAAAAATAGTAGTAGATTTTTTCGCGAAAAATCAGTAGAAATCAGTAGATTTTTTAATTTCAATTTTTGCACTCAGTTTATGAGCCCACGAATTCAGCGCTTATACTAGTACTCTGTTGAAGTATTGTAGCTTCCAAGAAATAGTACAAAAATTGACCCCTAGATTCTTAGCGATACTTTTGAAAAACTCGGGGATCCAGAGAGCCATTGTCGAGCACGAATTTAAAAACAGTGAAGCGCTCCGATGGCCTATTCAAAGGCGTCAGATGGTTGTTAGTACCTGAAAGCTTTAGAGTATAGTATCTTCCAGACAGGGGTAATTGGAGATCGCTGGGAGAGGCCTCCATAGAGGCCTCCGTGCTGCAGTGCACATAAAAATAGGTTGGTCATGATGATGATGATAGTAATGGTGGTTTCACAGTTGTGGGGTTCGGTATGCACCCACTTTCACAAATTCACCGCCTCACCTTTTCCCATAGAGCATAGAAACTCTATGCCTTTTCCCCACTTTGCTCAAAGACAGAGTTAGCGCCACGTTTGAGAGTTTGGAAACGCAAGAATGTATGTTAACCTCGGAGCCAACCACGTTTTTTTTTTCTCTCGCTAGGTAGCATCACATTAATATAACCTCTATAACCATCCATCCATCCATCTATTCATTCTCTGTACTGAAAAAGTTGCAGATTCCGCTTTCGTTTCAGTAGAAAAGCAAGAAAATCAGCAGATTAAAGCACTTTATCACTGAATCAGCAGAAAATTTTAAAAATCAGTAGATCTACTGATAAATCAGCAGCCGTGGCATCACTGTGTCTACTGTCGATGCTAGAAGTTTGCCGACGCGCGACGAAGCTGCGCCGGCGTGCACCAATGAGAGGCTGCGACGCGTCGCAGGCGTCAACCAATCGAAGGCTGCGCAGCCTCCGGCTGCTATGCCGCCCAAGCGAAGGCGCCGGCACCAACGATCGTCCGAGTTTTTTGGACGCACGACGCGCGCGACAGTGTTCCTGAAAGTCAGTGTTGTAATAGTAGGCCGACAACGACACGACCGACCGACCGACGACCGTGGGTTGTGGCAGTGCGACGTGGATCCGAAGCGACTTCGAACGACGCCGACTAATCCAACCTGCCCACTGGGTTCCTCCGGGCTCGGTACGATCGTCTGCTAAAACAGCCAACCGAATCACGATTGCCGCAACGTCTGTGCTTGTTGTATGTGCATTTTGTTGTGCTCAAAACGAATGGAAACATGTTTACGAGCTCCGAAGTCCGGATAATCAACACTCGCCTGTCGCCGGTGTTGTTTACGTTACGCGTAGGCCTAGCGCGTCCATCGAGTTCGTAATTGGCGAGTGAACGAACTCACCTGAGAAACTCTGTCGAAGGAAATGAATTTTCAGGTCCGTTTGGTGCTGCAGTGATTTAAAATATGGCACTCCCCACTTCGTGTGATGTGTGATGTGGTGAATGAACCGTGTGGAAGTTGGGTTGGTCAACCGCGGCGTGTTTCGTGTGGTGTCGGTTGACTCAAGTTTCACGGGCAAGCTCTGCGCTGTTTCCAGTAGTAAAGATAACTTCCGAAAGCGAAATACACTAGTAGCCGAACTATTGGAAGTACGCACATAATCAGCCGTGCCGCCTGTTTCAGCTGACACTGCGCTCTTCTATTCGGCGTGTGAATCCAGTTAAGCACAAGTTCACTGTACTCATTCACTCACTTCTTTCAAGTGCGTCCGTCTTTTGGGCTAGTTGGGGATAATTCGCTCGTGTAGCAATCAAGAACACTGACGCACTGAAGCATACGTGACAACGCAGTCATGTCTGAGTCAGTGTGTCCTTATAGTTGAGCACTGCAAAAAGAAATTATCTGTTTGCAACGTATGCCCTGTGTGCAGTGCATAGCAGGACCTGCATCATGCAAGACCTATGCATGTAGCAGCGTATACCACGATTGCTTCGATGCCCGCTTCAGAAGCAGCAAGTACTGAGTCAATGAAACTGTAATTGATTTTTTATCTCACTTTTTGCTTATGGAAAGTGTAAGGTCGCTCTGATTGTTCGTGTTCTTAAGTGTCACGAATCGGCCACGTGCTTTGTGTATAGAGAGGGGGTTCACTTCCCCCCATGTGAGCCAGGCGGCAGTTGCTGTGTTATGTGGGGTCACAGGCACCGCGCGGTGTTGGGTGACGCGTCGCGGCAGGCGCCAGGAGGGCGAGTGCCGATTCCGGGAAGTCGGTATTGTGCGCACGGTGTTGGCAGTCCGCCGACGGTCACACGAGTCCACACAGACCAGCCTTGAAAGGGACCGCTGTACAAGGTATTGTGGGTCTGGCCCCCGAGTGCCTGACTAATTGGAGGCGCCGCCGAGGTTAAGAAGGGCTTAGCAACTCTGACCCCGTGCCGCATGCAGTGAGCATGGACCTAATCTTCTACGCGTCCGGAACGCAATCGCCAGCCTTGTTGTTGGGTGCGACTGCCTGTGTGCTGTCGAAGGCCAGCTTACAGTGCACGCTGTAGGAATGCGGTGCACACGTAAAGAGTGCATTCGGACGACGGCGTCTTGGAAACACGCACTCGGAGAACTTTGTCTTGTAGACAATAAGTTTGAAGGACAAGGAGGGCCATCAGTCTCCCACGCGGACAAACTTTGAGTACGGCCGCACTACGTGGTATCGATGCCCCTGCTTCCGAGACAGTTGCGGCCCAGAGACGCCCTTGGGATTTGAGGCGGCCTAGCGATAACTTGTTCGGGCCTGGCGTGTTTTGCTGAGCCCGTCACTAACTACGAAGAAATGAGAGGGCATCGGAGTTTTAGGGAAGAAGGAAAAGAGCTTTGTTTTCCAATATGTTTATTTTGAAGAGTAAGCCCATCCCTGTGGGTTGTGGCTTAACAAACGGTTGGCTCTGATTGGCAACTGAACCTGTGGGACGGGCCAACGGCCCTACCGCCTTTTTTTTCTTTGTGTAATTGGGCTATAAAAATCGGGACGACATGCTGTCCCTCAGACTTGGCTGAAATCAGGATTGCTGATAGATCAGTGAGCCTCCGTACTATGTACGTTAAAACGAGTCTTGAGACAGTCATTGACAGTCAGTCTTGAGACAGTCATTGAGACAGTCGAAGAGTGAGACTTTGTTTCTCAATTGTTCAAGTTTGTAATGTATTTGTTTTACCTGCCATGTATATAGAAAAGTTTACCTATAAATATTTCTTGTACATCTGATCTCATCGCTTCCTGCCTGCGTTTGATCAACAACTGCCGATCATCGTCCGAGAAGCTTCAAGTTCCAGCGGTGAAGCGAGGACAGAGAACGAACGAAACTTTACTGAAAGTGTAGATGGTGTGAGTGCATTGTGGGGAAGGTGAAAAGGTGTCACCAGTGTTTTGTGCAGTCGGTATGCTTAAACTACTGGAATCCCTTCAGCTTCTACTAAAATGTTTCTTGCTGCGATACTATAAATTGTAGTCAGGACAAAGATCTACTCAAAACCAACTTACTAATGCATCTGCGCAGAATGTGTTTGATTAACCAGTTAACACTTCCACAACAACAATATGCCGATGCACAGCATATGTGCTTACAATAAATACATTCCGTAAAGGTGAACGACTGGGCCTACAATATCAAACTTTGTAGTAGCACCGTAAAAAGTGCTGCCATGCGTATCAGCCACAACGAAACTGCTGCACGTCCAACCTTCTTCCTTGGAGGCACCTCTATAAAAACTGTTCGGGCCCTTCCCATTCTGGATGTAACATTTAGCTCTTCTCTCAACTTTTCCGCGTATGTCACCAGCACTGTATGTAAGCACCGGTCCATTCTTGGGTTTGTGTCCCGTGTCTCCCTTCCCTGATGACCTAAGGTTTTCCGAGCACTCTACACTTCTATCATTCTGTCACGACTTGAGTACTGCTCATCAGTATAGTTCCCGTACCAAACTCGCGACGCTAACAAACAAGCTTGTTCAGCGCCGGACAATACGCACCCTTTACTCCCGTCTTTTCGGTTGTCACAAGCTTATGCCAGCCTTCGAGGATTGCCTCAAACCCTTCAAGTAGCACACCCTGCAATACCAGCGCAACATTGCACTAGTCTATACTGCAGGGTGCTTGACGACTCTCTGGACAGCACTAATCTTTCTTCAGTTCGTCTGAACAAGTGGTCAGCAATGCCTGAGCCCTCATCGCGCCTCTATGGCCCGAAACCACAACTCCATGATTACATCTGGCATGCAGAGCTTTCTCTCCACCCCCCTGGTGATTTGGATTCTCCTTCCTTGGAACCAGACTGAATTGACACTCCTGTGTGTTGTGCACCTGTCGAATGTGTGCCTGTGTGCCGTGCTGTGTTATTGAGCAAGTGTGTGTGCACGTGAAGGGGAAGGAAGTGTCTTCTGCATCCTGCAAATTCCTGCTCTAGATGGGTGGTTATCAGATGCTCTAACATACAGGCATCAGCCTTCCTTTTACTCTAGTGTGCCAAGTTACCACTAAGATTATTATTATTATTATTATTATTATTATTGTTATTATTATTATTATTATTATTAGAATCATCACTACGACCGCATTGATTGTGTTGAAGCCAGCGTGACACATAATTCAAAATATTTCTGGAGCTTTGTGGGCTCTCTCTTTTAAAAAGAGTGCCAAAGATGTACGTCTTCTTCATGAAAATAGTGGTGTTGTTGATGCCTTTGCAGAACATTTCTGTTTGCTATATAGTGTGAAATATACTTCAAGTAACCTTCCTTTTCAGTCTGGCACAGTGTATGCTATCATTCAATGAAAACCTTGTTTCCAAGAATATGAAATGCCTTAAACTTTGCCTTAAGCTTTCCCTTTCTTGTGGTGTTGATGGTATTTCCTCCGCAGAGCTTAACCCTTTGAGACGCTGTCTGCACAATTGTGCGCAGCAGGAGAGTGCATCAATAGCAAAAGCACTGATGAAAGTAATGGTATTTAAAATGTGTTTCATACATCTGGAAACACCTATTATTGGAACTGTGCTGCAGTTTTGAATAACGTGCAGAATGTTTTAACAAAATGAGTGGGCAGGTAGACGGCCGGGTGTTTTTACTCTGTGTCAGTATGTTGTATGTAGCAGGTTCACTTCTTTCATTGTTTTTTACAATGTCGTGCACCAGGCATAATTTTCAAATGGCTGGATAAGTGCTTTTCAAGCTTTTCAAAACACGAAATAGTACATGTTCTCATATTTTGTGTTCCTGTAGTGAGTTTTCGCATGGAGTCGAAATTTTGTAAACTTGACAAAACTCGCTAAACAATTGTAAATTCTTAATATTTGCTGCAGCTGTACACTTTCTACGATTCTGAAGATGCAAGGGATGTGTTGAAAGCAACTTCTCAATCAACGGGATAAAGTGGTGTCTGAAAGGGTAAAGACATATGGAAGCATACTTGTTCCCCGTTCTCACAAGCATCTTCAATAGTTCCCCAAAGTCTAGTACCTTTTCTAGCACTCGGAAGGTAGCATGAGCATTGCCCATGCAGAAATCAGGTGCTAGATGTGCGGTTACTAACTGCCGACCTATATCTATCCTCTTCAGTGCGTCAGGTGTTTGAATAGATATGGGATTCCTCGCTTTCTGTTAGTGCTAAGAGCATTTTAATAAATGAACAGCATAACTTTGTGTGCCGACAACTTAAAACTATTTCAGACTGTCAACAGTGTTCACCACTGCATCGACTTCCAAAAAGACATTTTTTCGCTCTCAAACTGGTGCAGAAACAATAAGTACTCTTAAATGCTTCCAACACTACGGCATTAAGTTATATGCAGAAAACGCACCATGTGAAATTTTGATACACCCTACGTGATGCTCCACTCCTTAGGGTCGATGAAATGAAAGATCTTGGTGTGTACTTCGACAAAATGCTAAGCTTCTCTTCACATAGATAACTACACAACATGCCCTTCACGCTCTTGGAATTGCATGCTGTATATTGCATGATTTCCATTCACCTGTTGTTTGTAAAATTCTGCTGTGTGCCTCCAACTACTAGAGTATGCCTCTGTAGGAGGGGGTGCAATGAGCAAATCTAATTCTGACCTCATTGAACGCATCCAGAATAAATTGATATCTTTCTTAAAGCACCACTTTTGCCATTCTGGCGACCACAGTTGAGCCTTCTCAATTATACTTCAACTCGCACCTCTAGATTCAAGACTTAATTAATCACACCTTTTGTTCCTGTATAAGGTGGTCCATGACATTATACATTCCTTAATGCTTCTTGATCATATGCAATTTGTTCGTGCCGCAACAGTATACCAGGTAGCATTCCACATTCGTTGCCTGGGCTTGTTACAAGATTGTGCTAATAAGACTAGACTCCAAAACATACTTCAGAGTTCATTTCCTGTGTTTTGTGTATCTGTAGATAATCACGTAGGATTAACTCCCTTTTACTTTTCCTCGTTTCCTTTTTTCCCTATTTGTTTCTCTACCATTTTTTTTGTCTACTACATTCATGTTTTTTGTACATTTTGTCTCACATATTGCTCGTTAAGTGCACCAGTTCAAAGGCTCTCTAGCTGTTCCTGGGCACTACAATAAAAATTTGAATGATTGATTATTATCGTAGTATAAAATCGTGCTTTTTAAGTATGTACTAGTATACTATTTCAGTGCAGTAGCTTTTGTCCAATTAAAAGAAGGGCATGAATTAAGAAAGTGCAATAAGAATATGCTATGTGCCTGATCATATGCATTGTGCTATTAATTTCTTCTGCGTTTTAATAATGGCGGGCTACTGTATGCAGTGTTGTGCAATAAAAAAATATGCCACAGCAATTATTGCGTGCCTCGCAGAACAAATTGAATATATCTTTCTCAGTCAAAACATCATAGCAGGCTGAAAACAATAACAATCTTTCTTTTTGTGGTGACGAAGTGTATAAATTCTGAAAATAACCTGTTTATATATTTCTTATACTATGCAAATGAGCTGCTCCCATACATACGAATAAGTGCTTCAATAGTACGACTTGGCAAAGGGCAACGAAAGACTCCTATGAAAACCCTCTCAAGTCTCAAGCTTGTATTATCTGACGGTATGTCATTTCATTAATGTAAAGAAAGACAAACTTGATATGTGGAAACCAATTACAATAGAACATGGCTCTTACACTGTGAAAATGTTTTGTAGCAATACACTCAATCTGGAAGGCCTCTGGATGCGGTGTTGATTCATCAAAACAACCTAGAATTATAGAAGTACTTCATGGGCTAGATTTGACAGAATCAAGAATTAGGGGGAGGCAAGATACGAATTACATACATTTTAGCTATCCTAGTTTTTTTTTTTGTGAGTGCTACAGGTGTTTCAATTCTTTTTTGCTGATTTTCTCAGAACCCACTTTTTCACGTTTCTTTCATGCACCAACAAGCATAATTATATTGATACGGATGCTTTTTCTGTATCCGGTTACCGTATTTCACCGGCTAAAAAATGTTAAACGTTATGGCTCGGTGCAGGATGTGCCTGAACGTATCGGAAGTTTCGCGAATGTTATCGATGGTTCTGTCTGTTGTCGACGAACCTTGCTAATCTGATTGCATACGCGACACGAATTGTGTAGTAGTTTCTGGAAGGCGTGCGGGCACCAGCGAATAGGCTGTAACTTTCGACGACTGACGTATGCAAACCGACGCGCTTGACCCGCAGACGAGATTTTCGACGATTGCCGATATTGCTCGCCGCTATCGTTGCGATTGAGTCGGCACTATTTATTTACCGTCACTACTACGTGGCAATATTTCCAACACAGATTTTTTCAGTTATACATTGCACGCCTAATTCTTACATAGTTGGCTGTGCAATAAGCTACCAAAAAATGAAATGGTACAACAGTTCTTGATATATGGCATCGTCGTGCAGGTGTTTGCAACGCGATCTTGCAGACAGACGACGCGCGAGCGCTGATGTCGATATTTTGTGCACTATTGTTATTTCAAAAATAAAAACAAACTGTTGCAGCAGGCATATATTCATTATTCAAACGTGTTTTTTATATCTAAAAGCACATACAGATCACTAACTTATTGTTTCAAGCTTAGTTTACAGCAGGCTGTTTTAGGCCGGACTTTGACGGATGAAGACGGAATAGTCCAGCAACAGTGCGCCGGAGCCGAGGAGCGAGCTTCGGCGCGCGTCGGAGCTTCTGTCCAGTGGTTGCGTGCCCTCTTCCTCCCACCAACGCGAAGCGAAGCGTTCGCTTGTCGGCGCGGCGCCGAAGCTTGCCGACGCCGGACGCCGAAGCTTGCCGCGCCTGGACGCCGTCAGTGGGTCCAAGAAAAATCAACGCCACTTTGCTTACGAAGTAATTGTCTCAAATTGCGTCTCCAATATGCAGAAACGGAACAAAAGTGATCGCTTACTTCGACGGCGTTTGTATAGCTTCTTGCACTCGGAAAATGTATTTCGCTGAGACCCTGCACCGCCGTTGGCGGGTATCGTTTTCTCACCATGGAAAACAATTTACTGTATGCAGTCCTCGCCCTTCTCTAGTTATTAATGCGAAATCATTCTGTGGCTCGCGAGGCGGAAAATACGGCGTTGGCGTGACCACACGATGGTCCAAACAAAGCTAAGAACGTTCGACCTTTGGTGGGAGTCGAACCCACGACCATTGATGTTCGTTATGGTGTTCGTTATGGCAATACGCGCAATACGCAAAGTACCTCGAGCGGCCAGACGCGCGACAATTTTGCGCGTATTCGCGGGCTTCTCTCACGCTCGAAAAAAAAAAGAAAAACTTCTATGTAGCACGTATATTGAGCAACAGAAATCTGTATCGGGAGTTTATCGTGTTACTCTGCAGTTTTCTCATTGACACTTTTCATCTAATTATAATATGTTTAGAAGTTGATTAATGGATTCATACTAATTATGGAATTAGGCTGTATGCAAAAAAAAATTACCGACGATTACGTTACTTCCTAATGCGAAATTTGAGCGCAGCAAATAAGCTGTTTCACCTTTTGGATAGATTGAGGCAAAGAAATCGAGCAACACATGTATGCGCTATCACAGAATTTTTTTTTTATTTTTCACACGTATTCCTTTAACAAAGACTCCACTAACAGTTCTTGACAGTCATGAAGGAAGCTTTGTGCTCGGAGAAATAGACTGATATATGTTCGACTTGGTACACCAATGCTTCATTCTCAAAGACGAGATCTATACAAGTGCCTCGCGAGGTTGTCACAGCCGTGGGGGAAGCAGAGGCTAAGCGCCGCCGCCGAGAAGACCCTGCCGTTCGCGCCGCCGAAGCGGAGGCTCATTGCCGCCGTCGAGAGCAACCAGCAGTAAGCGAGGCTGAAGCAGAAGCTCATCGCCGCCGCCGAGAAGACCCTGCAGTTCGCGCCGCCGAAGCGGAGGCTCATCGCCGCCGTCGAGAGCAACCAGCAGTAAGCGGAAGCGGAGGGGGGCGGCGTGTACACCCAGCGGCAAACGATGGGGGCAGAAGCGCGCGCAGCAAGCGGACAACACGATAAAGGGAGGAGGGAAGAGATAGCAGCGACTGACTGATGCCTTTGACTGATACTCTTTCTGCATGGCGGCGACGGTGTTCTATGCAGTCACGTTATCTTGACTCTCTAGCGGCGTCAGCGGCATCCAGCGGTATCAGTCGGTCGCTGCTAGCGCTGGGGGGATGAAAGGGGGGCGGAGCTGGTTACGAGGCCGCCGACGACGACGCCGACGCCGACGACGACGACGACGCGAAACCCAGGAACGGACGCCAAAGAGCTGCGCTCTAAAATAATCTGAGTATCTCCAAGCGACAGCAAACAACATTACCTTGGTTCCGTCCAACTACTTCGTATTTGCATATTTTTAAATCTTGTTGCACGATAGTAGGGATAGCCTGTATATGTTTGTGCAAAAGAGGGAAATTTGAATTGTGCAATCTATGTAACGTACATTAAGACCCAGTCCCTGCGGTCATCTGTGCCAGTTTTCGGGGTGGTCGCGGATGTGCATTTGTCGTTTTAACGCCGGAGAGAATTGAAAAGGAAACCGATTCCGGATCGTCGATAGGCATTATACGCTTTGTCATCTGCAAGCGCACCGCCAAATAGAACGCAATATCCCTGAGATCGATTGAAATATGACAATCGCATTAAATTTTGCGCCCATCAACACTGTATGCGAACTTGATGTTTAGTGTTTCGGGGTCTAGGAGAGACGTGCCCGCATAAAGGGAGCCGCAGTTGATTGGCACGCAACCGTGCGTAAGTATAATTGCATCGCGGAGCATCGTTGCTTGTGTATACGGCCCGCAGAAGGTATCTCCTTGGGACACAAGCACGTGATTGTTGAGCACATGTCAAGTAATGACCTCCAATAATTCGAACGACTCGCAACAATCTTAATTTGCTAAGTGCTGACACAATTACGACATCGGAGGCGTTGCTTTCTATAGAATGCCACGCGTACATACGCTTTGCGAAAAATAAGGAGATCAGCAGGCGATGCAATTTTCGGTGGCCGGGTGAGAAAGAAATGATTAAAGTCCGCCGCGAATTTTCTTGCATACCGGCCTCCTCTCGGCTCGTATCGCTGGAGTTTTGAAACTGGTCTCTCATTTCAAATTAACGAACGACCACCGAAAAACATCTCCGGTGTCAGCGGTAGCTCTGCTTTCATCTGGCCGGCTGTGGTAAGCACAAGGTCCGGCAGACGGTCTCTCGTCCTTTGCATGCACGTGCTGGTGAGTTGGCCGCGCAGTGTTTGTCGTTTCCGGTGTCTCGCTCGCAGCCCCCTGCGGCGACGCTCTCGACAAAGGGATCAGCGACGCGTGAAGTTGGCGTCGCCCCCACTTCCGGCCTGGCTCGGCCGACGAGTGCGCCGCACGCAGCGGGCCGCGTGGGGCGCACTCGTCGGAGCCACGTCTCGCATGGCACCTGCTTGGCGCCATGCGAGACGTGCTCCCTCCGAGTGGCTCCGAACACGCGGTGCCAGACTTGACCGCGCAGGGTGGCTCACTTTAAGCGGGCCGCGGTTGATGCCACGCTCCTATACTCGTGTAAATGCGTGAAGCGGTATCCCTAGACGCTGGACGGATGCAAGAAGACCCGCGGCTTTCGGTTCGGTCATCTAAACATTTCGCTTGTGGAAGAGAGGCGCGGGATGTTTTACCACGACGCATTCTCCCAACCGACGAGGCTCGGAAGGAAGCCCTGTCTGCGCGCCTCCCGTCGGCGCAGCTCGGTCCACTCGCGCACCCGAAGGGCTTCCAGGCGTCGCGGTGGCAAGGTCTCTTTCCGCTCGTTGTCAACACTTGCTCGCGCTGGATACGTGCCCTGCTTGCATGCACGGCGATGGCCTGGGCTGCCAAGTCCAATGTAACGTCATCGTGACGAGGGAGGAAACAACGCTGCGGAGCGGGTTTTATGTCGCGCGCTTGCTTGAACGTGCAATGCATGGTCTAATGGCAAAAAATTGGTTCTAGTACTAGTCAATGGAACTAAGGGTTCAGAAAAAAAATTGGCTGAAGGCTTAGCTTGGTTAAGCCTGGAAGATTGCGAAAGCAATACCCTTGGCTGCGACTTGGTTCGGCTGATGGTGTGGACATGGTTGCCCTTTGTTAAACTTATGGCTATACATCATCCGACATAGCGCAAGGCAGCGCGCTGACCACTGCGAGGAGCCGAGCTGTAGCCCCATTTATCCTCCTAGCGTGACGTCACACCAGCGAGCGCCCTCTCTCGGTAGCGCCGCAGCAGCGGCGCGCAAGGCTTCGCCTGCACCATCGATGCCGCGAGCTGGGGCCCCGTCTCTCGGTCTGGCGTGACGTCACACGGTCACGTGACGCGCAGCTGTGTAAGGAGGCGCCACGACCACCGATGGGCCGAAAGTGCGAGCAGTATTGCTTTCGCAATAAAAAATAATGTTCAAGAAACTCCGGTCCATCCCCGAGCCTAAAGGGCCGTTTGTTTAAGCCGTGATGCGCGGTCCCGACGCCACAATGTTCGGAGATAAGGATACGCGCAAACCACACTCGTCGTATTCGCTTTGTCTAAAATGCATTCGACTCGGCGCGTACACGGTCTCCTTTGCAGCGCTCTGCCAACTCTTCCTCGAAGCCTCTGTCGCAAGCACTTGCTGCAAAGCGCGATGCGTCCGACAGCGAGACTGAACTGATTCAATAACGTTACACTATACATGTATTGGGTTTTTAGCATATGCCCCCAACCCCTCCCCCACTCCCCGAAACAAAATTTTGGCTATGCCTCTCGTCATGACCTTCTTGATGGCCTCCACGCTTTTATTACGAGGCGTCTTGATAACTCCCCTACAGCTTTCGAAATACGAAAAGAAAAAAGAAAAGGAAAGGAGATCACAGGGGGGCAACGCCATGGAAACAGAGACGTTGTTCCAAGACGGCGATTCTGAAGGTGCCATACGGCTTGTCCCGACGGAGCAGCCAAGATTTGTCCTGCCGCGACTCCCGTCTCTCCTCGCGCACTGAGCACCACAAACGCCGCATAACCTGTTTGCGGTCTTGAACATTGATCGTCTCGCTCTGTGACAAGAACCCATTGCGGACTGTGCATTCCACATCGAAAAGCGGGATCAGCATGACTTTCACATTTCACTTGGACTGCCTTCGGCCAGGGCGGAGTTTTCCACTGACAGCAATGACCCTTAAATTCAGGTTCGTACTCAAGGATCTATGTCTCGTTACTATAGTGAAGTTAAAGAAACCCACGTGGTCAAAGTTAATCCGATGTCTCATAATCGTATCGGGGATTTGGCACGTAAAACCCCATAATTTTTTTTTCATTGCTGCACTAATGTCTGGTTCCGTCCTGCATGCTGTTGCGTACTCCAGGGTAGCGTACCGTACTGCTACCGAGGAGTAGCGGCGCCTGCCTATCGAAGCTCGACCGACATTACTTATTGGGTAGCGTGGCGTTGTCGGCGGGCTGCAGGCATCCGGTAGATCATGGCGACGAAGCAGGGGCGAGACGATTGGCTAGTGCGAAACTTGCACGGTTTATTCAAAGGTAGTTGAAAGAAGATAAGAAAAGCATGAAGTATGAAGTAAGTCTCTCAAAGTACATTTCGGAGCCCCTTAAATAGGCTCTCTACAAGTGTGGGCGGGATCTTGCTTCCGTCGAATGACACGTGACAGGCACGGAGAGAGGGCCCCTCCTCCTGCAATTCCGAGCACGGGTGGGAGAGAAGTCGATCCTCTTTTCGATGAATCCGGGGAGAAGGTCGGGGGAATGACCTCTCCGGCGTCGTGGGGTCCGGCCGAGAGAAGGTAAGGGGGGGATGAGGTCGCCCGTGGGCTCCGGCTCAGGTGGTAGGGTGAATGACCTGTCGCCACGTGGTGTCAGACGCCAACCCTAACAGCATCTCCGGCGGGGGAGGAAGATCCCGACGTGTAGGGGCCAGCAGCCACTGTACGAGGGATCGGCGTTTCGGTATCAGGATTCCCCGTAGAGGTCACGAACCCTTCGTTCGTAGAAGGTAGATTCCGGGGAGTGGTCATCCGTCCTCGTGGCGCTCTTGTGACTTTTCTCCTTGGTCCGGTCCGGTGAAATTGGTCTTTGCAAGTAGGTCTCGCAACTTTTCGTCTCCTGCGTGGGCAAGCGATCACCCCAGAACAGTGCCGGACCCACAACCACAAACCAGTGAGCACAAGGCCGCTCTCCCCCAAGACACACCCGGCTTTTAACAAAAAACGAAAACCCGCTACACCTTTCCCATTTCCTACGCGCGTCCTCCCCCCCTCAACACTAAAAACAGCCATTTCTTGAAAGCGTTAGGACGTGGTTATTAAAATCAGCTAACAATCGGCTTCACTTCGGAAAACATATGAATGCACGAAACAACAACAACAAAAAAAGAATGCCATGGAAACCCGGATGAGCATGAGGCTTTCGATACTCTAGGGGCAACGACTTAAACCGTCGGCATTGCCGTTAAGCTTACCCTTCTTGTAGCGAATATCGAAGGTGTACTGTTGAGGAGCCAAGCTCCAGCGCAAAAGACGACCGTTTTTCGTAGACATGGACTGCAGCCATGTGAGGGGACAGTGGTCAGTATCTATGCATGGTGAATCTTGAGCCAGCGATATAGTAAGCTAGCTTCTGTACCGCCCAAACTACGCAGGCGCATTCCTTTTCTGGTGCACTGTATGCTTCCTCACGAACTGAAAGCTTTCTACTGGCGTACAGTACAGGATGTTCGTTCTCGTCATCTTTCTATTGACAGAGCACCACCCCCATACCCCTGTCACTGGCATCACACTGAAGAATGAATGGCTTAGAGTAGTCGGGCGCGTTCAAGACTGGCTGACTCGTTAGTGCGTTCTTCAGCATACTAAAAGCCTTTTCTTTTGCGTCATCCACTTTACCGTTTGTGGTTCTGTTTTTCTGAGAGCATCCGTTAAAGGACTCGCAATCTCGGAATACCGCGGAATATATCTTTGGTAATAACCCGCCAAGCCAAGGAATGATCTGATGTCCCGCTTGGTGCGTGGTTGCGGGAAGTTGTCTATCGCGATCAGTTTAACCTCGGAAGGCCGACGATGGCCTTGCCCTATTACATGACCTAGATAAGCTACCTCCGCGCGCCCTAATTGGCATTTCGGAGCCGTAACAGTTAAGTTGGCCTCTCGTAGCCGACACAACACGGTTCGCAGATGTTGCATATGGTCCGCCCATGATGAAGAAAAGATAGCTATGTCATCGAGATAGGGAAGTGCAAAGTCCTCCATTCCTCGTAGCACCTGGTCCATAAAGCTAGAGAAGCAATATGGCGCATTCTTCAATCCAAAACTCAGGACTTTCGGACGAAAGGTTCCCATCGGGGAAATAAATGCTGCAAGCCTGCTTGCCCTCTCGGTCAATGGAACCTGCCAATACCCTCTGACTAAATCGAGCGTAGAGATGAAATTAGCACTGCTCACCTTTTCAAGCCTTTCCTCGATATGCGGTATTGGATAAGTCTGGTCCTTCGTGATTAAATTGAGCCTGCGGTAGTCGATACATGGCCGCGGCTCTTTTCCTGGGACCTCAACCAAGATAAGAGGCGAGGTATAATCACTCTCTCCTGGCTCGATTACACCTAGCTCTAACATCTTGTTTATTTCAGCGGTCATGACTTCACGTTGACGAGGCGAAACGCGATAAGCTTTCGAACGAACAGGGTCCGACGAGGTTAACTCGATATCGTGAACGATCGCAGTCGTCCGGCCCGGTGTGTCTGAAAATACGTCTTTAAATTTAAACACGAGTTCCCTCAGTACGGCGCTCTGAATGGGATTCAACTCCGCCTGTTCTACTAACTTAACAATGGTCTCGTCAATGTCTTTTGTCTCCTTCACTGCTGCTAACTCTGGAAAGTCGACAGGCATTTCCTCAGATTGGTTAAGGGACATGTTCACAATGGCTTCCCGCTGCCTGTAGGGTTTGACGATCATTCGCTTTTCCCCAACTTCAAAGCGTCGCGTGCGAGCCGTCCTGTCATAGTAATGCTCAGCATTGTTTTGTGCTTTACGCATTTCCTGCTCAGCGATCATTGTGGCAGGGCTTACGTTTAACAACTTTCTCCTACATTCTGCCTCTCGCGACATTTGAGGCTCCGTTGCTTTCCTGGTTTTTTCATTAGCTGGCGTACTTTCCGCCTCATCACCTATAGGGCTATCCTGTTCAGTACTGGTTGACGAATCAGCTGTCAATCATGTTTGTTTCACCACTGGACATTCATACACTGCTTTGGCCGCGAGCTCCTTTGCCTTGGAACGAGTTAGGGCTTGCACTGTTCCCTCACTAAACCCGATTCCCTTGCGTCGTAGCAAATCCTCTGATTTGTTAGAAAACAAATATGGGTACTGCGGCGGGAGATGTGCCGAGACGGCGGCTTCAGTGTCCAGTACTCCGAAAGGGCCTTCAATACGAATTTTGGCCACCGGGAGACAAACACTGGAGGCCTCTACGGCTTGCCTTATCGAAGCACATTCCCCCGTGAACTGGCCTGCATCTACGTACGACGGATGCACTACGTCCATTGTGGCTGCCGAGTCGCGAAGCACTCTACACGGTTTGCCGTTTACCACGAGGTCTCGAATGTACGGTTCGAGCAAGTTCAGATTCTCTGCGTTACTACTTAGTGACATCAACACTAGTTTGGCATTTCTGCATCCCACGGAGATATGCCCTGTTTGCCGGCAGTTGTGGCAAACTACTGGTTTCTTGGCCTCGAAAGCCCTTTTCTTTTGCTTTCCTGCCCTCTGTTCGGGTGACTCCTTTTCTCCTTCGCTGTCCTCGTCACTACTTTTCCCTGAATCTGATATTTCCTTTGTTTTATACCGACTCGACTTTGACCATCGTTTTGGCTTGTCGGGTCTGCATTTATTCATCTCCTCCTTAGGAGCTTCGCTGCCTTCGTCCGCACGGCGAGTTACCTACTTCTCAGCGAGATCGGCCGCTCTCGAAACAGTGTCTACGCCTGGCGTATCCTGAACCCAATACTTGATGTTTACTGGCAGCCGGCGGTAGAACTGTTCTAAGGCAACGCACTGCATTGTCTTTTCGGCGTCGCCGAGTGCACCCTCTTCTCTGAGCCATTCCTTCAGGTTTACCTCCAAGGTGTATGCAAAATCTGAACATGACTCACTTTTGGTCTTCTCGACTTCCCTGAACTTTCGCCTGAATGCTTCAGCTGAAATCTATACTTTTTAAGCAGATTTGCTTTGACTTCATCGAAGTCCTCTGCTTCTTCTTTCCCCATGCGGGCGATAATATCAGCTACCTCACGTGGCAGTAACGTAAGCAAGCGTTGCGGCCACGTGTTTCTCGCGAATTTTGCCTTCTCACACGTGCGCTCAAACTGTACCAGAAAAAGACCTATGTCCCCTCCTACTGCGTAGGGTGCCAGTCTGTCATTCTGCGCTCGCTTTCACGTGCCTCTGTGCTAGGTCTTTCGCTATTTTGTGCTTTCAGAAGCTCAATCTCTAGGCGCTTCATTTCGAGGTCGCGCTCTTCCTTGGCCTCACGTGCAGCCCGCTCGCGCTCCTCTTTTGCCTCACGTGCAGCCCGCTCGCGCTCCTCTTTTTCCTCTATAGGCGCTTACGCTCTTCTTTTTCCTCTCTTTAATGCCCTCTAGGCATTCCGTCAGTTCCTCGTCGTCTGCCCCGGTCGCTTCGATTGTCTCAATGATCTCCGGCTTTCTCTTTGATTCGGCAATTTGGAGGCCCAACTCTTTGGCCAAGCTCAACAATTCCGGCTTCTTTAGTGCCTTCAAGTTCATGGCTGCCCTTAGTGCTGCTAAACCTTCACTCTATACAACCTTGACGTACTCAAACTTCCGTCAACGGTTTAAAGAAAAATCGCTGCAATGTACTTTCCAAAAAATACGTAAAAGCCAAGTGATATCTGAGTGAAGAAAAGCCGTGCACTCACCATATGCAGTCATGATCCTGACACCTTCCTTCCGAACGTTGTTGCCAGGACAAAGAGGCTACGATCTCGTAGTTGTCGTCCAAGTTGGGGTCTCCAGGATTCCGTATCGCAATAGCTGCCAGCCAGTTTGTTGCGTACTCCAGGGTAGCGTACCGTACTGCTACCGAGAAGCAGCGGCGCCTGCCTATCGAAGCTCGACCGACATTACTTATTGGGTAGAGTGGCGTTGTCGGCGGGCTGCAGGCATCCGGTAGATCATGGCGACGTAGCAGGGGCGAGACGATTGGCTAGTGCGAAACTTGCACGGTTTATTCAAAGGTAGTTGAAAGAAGATAAGAAAAGCATGAAGTATGAAGTATGAAGTGTCGAGTCTCTCAAAGTACATTTCGGAGCCCCTTAAATAGGCTCTCTACAAGTGTGGGCGGGATCTTGCTTCCGTCGAATGACACGTGACAGGCACGGAGAGAGGGCCCCTCCTCCTGCAATTCCGAGCACGGGCAGGAGAAGTCGATCCTCTTTTCGATGAATCCGGGGAGAAGGTCGGGTGAATGACCTCTCGGGCGTCGTGGGGTCCGGCCTAGAGAAGGTAAGGGGGGGATGAGGTCGCCCGTGGGCTCCGGCTCAGGGGTAGGGTGAATGACCTCTGCGCCATGGGGTCCGGCCAAGAGAAGGTGGAGGGGATGAGGTCACCCGTGGGCTCCGGCTCAGGATGTAGGGTGAATGACCTGTCGCCACGTGGTGTCAGACGCCAACCCTAACAATGCCCTCTAAATAGCCGAGATCTCACTATCCGACGACGTATCTCGCGTGGGGCTTCACCGTAGGCAATATATCGCGGCATCGAGGAGAGCACGTGTGGACGCAAGCGCGCAGGCAGCGCCACCGCTGCGCTGGTGGCGCGGAGAACACTTGCTCCGAAAGGCACCTGCAGTGCAGCGCTTTTGAGGAACAGCGGGAGCAGCTCACGTCAAAACACTTGTGCGACTTCCTCGAGCAGTCGGGCCTCGCTACCCGGATGCTCTCGGTGACCCAACAGCACGCCGACGATGTGGTGACACAGACTCTCTCGAGGAAGAAACTCCACAATGGAACTATGGATAACTCAGGCGCATAGCTGCTCTGTTGTATATTATGCTTTCTTTTTGTGCCCAGAAAAACAGCGATGGTGGCGGGCGTCAGGATCTCATCAAATGCGTCGGGACATCACCAGTCGATACATTCCAGCGCTCCAGAATGTACATAGAATGTACACTGAATGTACTATTCGCTTCGTAAATGTGCCCGCACGTGGAGCTCCTCTGTGGTTGATGTTTGCGACACAAGCGCAGGGTGCTGCAGGCGCCGTGTGTTGCGGAGAACAGGCGTCTCTTCTATGTAATGTAGTGCACCTTTCTCCAAGAGTTGGAGCTCTTTGAGCTAGTGTTCGCTCCAGAGTTCCAACGGTTGTAGCGGCTCACCCTTGCGTATTGCGTCAGCCACTCGTCGACATCTTCGCCTGCTTTTTTCCGCGAACGAAGGTGGTTCCGTGTAGTGCTGCAAAGGTCCAACAGGCGCTGACTTTCGAGCAAGTACAACTAAAGTTGGCGTTTGTCCACCTCCATCTTGAGCCATGGGGATGTCGTTGGCAAGAGCCAGGCAAGACGGCGGCTCCGGCGAAGTTATAAGTGTTGCGACTCCGTGGTGCGTTTTGTCGTACCCCGCACACTTCAGCACTCTGTTACGCCCACGAAAGGCGTCAATTGACAAGCCAGGTAGACTTAGTCGCGATGGCCTCGATCAGCTGAGCGCCTGTCTTGTTATTGTTCCCTAATGAAATGGCGCAACCCACACCGGGGGATCGGCCATGAATCGGGCGGTGAAAAAACTGTTATCAATTTTTTTTAATAATTTACGGTTAAATGAAGTAAGTATTTTGCAAATGGGATATAAAGCCTATCGAGATTCAGCTAGCCAGCCGCACGTCGTCTTCCTCCTTCACCTGTCTTGGATGCCCCACATCCTGTTGAGGCGCAAACCTACTACGCACGTAAGAGTTTCAAAAGATATAATGTTGTTTCTGCTATGCGAAAAGGAGTAGTGATTTTCGGACGCACGTTCAGTGAGCACAACGCACGTCTCAATCTTGTGCTAGGCTGCTAGGGAAAAGCGGATTTGGTGCTCAACTCCAAGAAATGCCATATTGGAGAGCGCCAAGCACTGGTTCTGGGCCATCCAGTGTATAAGGACGGCGTGCGACCCGATCCAGCGAAGACTGCTGCTGTGGAAGCATTCAAACAACCTCGCTCTGTGAAATATGCTATGCAGTTTCGTATGCCTTTGCTCATACTTCCGCCGGTCTATTCATGGATTAGACAACAACGCGTATCCACTCACACGCCTTCTCCAGCAGGGCGTTCTCTTTCAACGGAGCCCTGAATGTAAGGCCAGTTTTCTTGCGCTGAAGTTTCTTCTGACGTCCCAACCCATTCTCCGACACTTCGACTATGTGACTCCCACAGAAGTTCATATGAACGCTAGCGTTATTAGCATCGGCGCTGTCCCCATTCAGCGCGTCGACACCAAAGAACACGTCGTCGCCTATGCGAGTCGCCGTCCGAGTGCAACTATGCACCGCCATAGAGCAAGGATGTCTTGCAGTGGTTTTCGCAGTACAGCGCTTCCGGTCATCGCTGTACGGGCGCCACTTCACTTTGGTGACAACCATCATTCTCTCTGCTGGCTGGTTAATCTCAATGATCCATCAAGCCGGCTTGCGCGTTGCACACTTCGTTTAGAGGAATGAAAGCGGCCGACGGCAAAGCGACGCTGACTGCTTCTTGCGCATGCCGCTTCCAACGACGGACTGCGACGAGGACAACTTCGACCGCTAGGTAGCAGCATTGGAGCCAGGCTTTCCTGATACAAATACCTTCAAAATCGAGCAACAGATAGACAGAACTTTAGGCCACTGCTGACTGTTGCAAGGAAATCAGCACCATCCACTCGTTTCTGCGTTCGTGACGGGGTTCTGTACAAAAAGAACTACAGGACCACGATATCCAGCTTGCGCACTATGCATGACGATTCAACATCTGGGATCTGCGCGCGAACGCTCTGGCGCGTCCAAGAAAGGTTCTGCTGGCCAAAAAGGTGCCAGACGGCTGACCACTGTTTGTCCAGCTACAGGGAGTGTCAGTGTCACAAGCGTCCGACGAGTGCTCCTCCTGGTCGACTACATCCAGTGCCAGCCCCAAGTACTCCGTTTGAGCAAGTCGGCATCGACCTTCTCATCTCATGGGAATCGCTGGATTGTCGGCTATACCATCGGCTATACTGCAACCCAAGTGTGTGTTTTTCTTCCGCGTTTTGTCATTCTCCGACATGGACGTCCCGGAATTATCGTCGGCGATCGGACGGCAGTTCACTGCAGATGTGGTCGACGAGATGCTTCGTCTATGTGCTTCAAGTTTTCGACATTCCACCCCGTTTATACAAACAAATGGCCTTACGCAACGCACGAACAGTACTTTTACTAACATTCTGTCCGTGTATGTCGTGTCAGGTCATAAGAACTGGGACCAGCGTGCTGCCTTTCATTACTTACGCCTTTAATACCTTACAGCACGAAGTTACGGGCAACAGTCGCTTCCTTCTTCTTTATGCTCGTCCGCCTTGTTATACAGTGGACACTGTCTTCCCGTTTTCAAGCCAAGATAATCATTGTATATCCGAGACTGTCTCTCTTGCTGAAGAGGCCTGTTCTTTGCGCGCTCTTGTTTCACCAGACTGCTCGAAGGCAAGCTACGACCACCGACGCGTGGTGTATGACCCTGGGGACTCAGTGTGGCTGTGCAAACCAACAAGAAAACGTGGATTACGTGAAAAATTGCTGGCCCACTATGTTGGAGCCTTCTTATTACTTATCGTATAAGCGAATTAATTTGCCGCATAGCACGCCTCACATCAAATGGACGACGGTCAGCAAAGACAGAACTTTCGCATGTCGCCCGTTTAAAGCCCTTTATTTCTCGACAGCCTGTTTGACTTGCCCGGCGGGCTTTGTTTGAGCGGAGGGAAATGTGACACTCTTACGTGCGTAGTGGGTTTACGCCTGAACAGGATGTGGGGCGTTCTATGCAGACGGGGAGGAAGACGACGCGCGGCTGGCTAGCTCCATTCGCGCTCGGCTGGCCGTCGTGGCTGGTCAATAAACGCCTTTCGTGGGTGTAACAATATACGGGGTGTGCCTTTAGCCAGAGCTTAAGCACTCTAAGGCGACGCGACCAAATGCATGTTGCTCACCATTGTATGGAGTAACTCACACCATTTCTTTTATTCTGCGTAATTGCATAATTATACTCAAGATTAACTAACCAACTTCTGAAGGAACGACGTTAGGCAAAAATTGCCAATTACAAAGTTGTAGAGCGCTTTGCAAGACGTCCGATTAAACAGTTTCTAACTTTCTATCTATTAAGTATTAGTGTTTTCCCGCTTGCTGCAGGTGCCCGCGAAATAAAATTAAAAAAAAATACCACTTGACATGCCAGCTTGCGCGTCCTGATTGCAGCGCTCCCAAACATTTCTCGTACAAATGAACATAGCACCTGGAAGGATGTGCTGCGGCTTAAAAGGCGACAGGGCAGTGACGCAGGCGTTGGCTGTGCGATTTACACCACCGATGAGCTTCCCTCGCGGCGATTCATAATAGCTACAAGCAGGCGCTGCATCTGTTCTCGCTGCGCTCGGGCGGAGAAGGACTTTCGCAGAAACGAGCGCTTGTCTACCGACATAATGTAGCGCGAAGGTACAATTCCGAAGAAGAGACACAGAACACGTCACAGGCGCTACTAACAACGTTATTTGAAAGACAGCGAGAAGAGTATATATACTATTCCCAACACGCAAGCGCAGCTATCACTACCGAGGGCGATTATTAGGGCTGGCAAGATCACTTGGTAGATCTAAACAAAGTAAGCTCCGCGTTGTACAAAACAACAAAAGCCTTGTCGACTAGGCGACTTTTTGTGATGGAAGATCCGTGTGCGCAGCATGGCTTGGCGTTTTCTTCCTTTTCTTTACAACTCGCCAGTCGGCGTGCTTTCCACGCCCGTGCGATAAAGGCGACGACTTGTGTTGCTTTGGCGCTCCATCGGTTATGCAGGGCTCCCCGGACGCTGTACTGTTCCCGGAAGCACGAGTGCCTTCGTCAGGTTTCGGCTACCAAACGTCCGGACTACTCTACGACTGCGTGAATCTCATTTTAGGAGGCAGTGTTTGAGCCCACTTCATTTTTTAAATCTCTGTTGGCCCCGTTTTCGTACGCCACACGGGCGCATGCACTGCTCGAGCCCTTGAACTCTTATGGGATTACTACAGCAAATTCTACGACCGTCTCTCTAGAAAAGAAAAATGTTCGATAACATCTACCCAAATGATGCAAAACGCTCATCTTCACGATTTCTCATTGGCTTGCTGGATGATAACTTGAGACATATTCAGGCCAACGCTATAATAGCGACAGATGCATCACAAAGCAATGAAAAGGCAGGTGTAGGATTTCTTTCTCATTCGCTAGATTGGTCCTATTGGATTAGATTTCCTGATTTTACTCCTATCCATCTAGCAAAATTCTTAGCCGTACACTCTTAATCAAATGTACACCCTTTGGAGCTTATCTTGCCACAACTATAGCCGTCATCTGTCTTGCCCGCATTTCCTTTCTTTAACGCTGCGAGTCTGGTACTTTCAAGTCACGAACGGCATGCGCACTATCAGCATGATAGAGCATTCTCGACAGCAAAGTAGCGAGCGCAGAGTTTACAAGAAAGGAAACGCAAGCAAGACAGATGACATGCAATTATTGTTCTGTGGCAAGACAAGCGCCAAAGGGTGTAACTTTGTTTAATAGTGTAGTTTTAGCACTGCGCAGATTGAACTCTTCTCATTAGTAGCTATTATCATAAACTCACTCTCTCTATGTTCATCGCTTACAACGTGTAGTGACTCAAAATTTTTGAAATCATGATATATCTATTGGCTTCGTCTCATTTGCGTTTCCGTAGTTTAATTTGGGTGCCTCGGTACAAAGGTTGGCCTTTGAATTAGTGTGCCGACTCATTGGCAAATGTTTCCCTTGGTGGCTTTTCGGTTTCTGCCATTCCTTTGACCGCCTGTATCACTGCCGCTAGGTTTCGGTGATGAATGAGTTTTATGAGCCTAGCCTGGCCTCGCATTCTGGCTATCACCACCTACTTTTCCCCTGGAGCCGTAAATTCTGCCTAACACGGAAGTTAGAGGTCACATTAACGAGGCTACGCTCTCTCATCCCGACACTACATTTCTATGTACACAGGGTTGGTTTGGCGGCATCTCCTTTGTGTACACAGTGCGGTGAACCGGAATCTATTGACCACTTTCTCCTTGCGTGTCGACGATTTGCCGCGGTAGGAAAAAGGTCCACGAGCGTCCTGCTTTTGTTTGGAGCTTCCTCGTTGAGGTACAGCCACCAGAGTGTTTGTACAGCGATGAAAGACTTTATTCTTGACACCAATCGGCTGCTTTCCTAAAATAGTCAGTTTATGATAATTATATATACATATTTTGGAACACGTTAACATGATGACTGTTCCACTTTGAACACCGAGCAAAATGCGTCTTTCCCCAGTATTTTTGTTTTCTTCTAAACTTATTTCACCCATTTTGTGCACACCGCCCAGTTCTTGGCCTATCCCCCACAGTGGGTATGTGGTACTTGCGCAGAGAGACAACAACGATAATCGCAAGGATTTGTGTGTCGCAGTGTTCGATTTATTAATCGAAACGAACGGTTTACCCTGCTAATATTTGTAGCTTTGTTCTGCTTACCTGATCACTATTCATTTCACTGAAAATGTTTCGCCAAATCCTTCGGTAACGCGTTGTCCTTGTTCTGTCCCCGACTTCTTTCTCAATTTTCCTTTCGTCCTTCCTCTTTATTGGCGCTTCTCCTCTCCCAGCCCACGCCGCCCGAAGCCTCCGTAGGGGTCATCGTCTCCGCGGCCCAGACAGATCCAAGCGCGACGCTCTCGGTGCTCCTCCGGGACGCGCGGCCGGACGCTTCGGACCCGCCCGCCGCAATGCAACGACCTGGCCGGCTGTCGGCATCTCCGCCGGCTGATGACGAAGGGGGCCTTTGAGAGCGGTGCGTTGACCTTCCGTGCGCGGGACACACACAACAAAAGTGTGACGGCACGCGCATTCCTGCCCCCCCCGACACACACGTGGCCCCCGCTCGATGCAAGAGGAAAAGCAGGAACCGGTCTCACCCATTGTGCTGCTCAACTACTGGCCCTGCTCTCATTGTGTGCGCATCTCGCTCTGCTTTTCCTTCTTCGTGGATTTTCTTTCCGTTTGGCTCCTTCTGTGCGCGCATCATCACTCGCCAGGTGGGGTGGCTGCTTACTTCCATGACGTTAACTCCCCCCCTCCCCAGGCTTGGAATTACCTGCACGGGAGCGCAGACTAACGAAGCGTATTTGTGCAAGACGGCAAACCTCGCGCTGTCGCAACCTGCTCTCTGCCAGGACCGTAAAGATGACCGCGCTGTAGCGCATCGTGTGCTTCCGTACTCTCACATAAGCCGCGCCGTAAACAAAGTGCGGCTGATTTTTTTTTGTCTGAAGTGTTGCGAACTGCAGTACCAAGAGCTCAATAATGTTTAATTCCAATGGCGGAGTCGGAGCAGCCCACGGACTCCGCGAGCGAGCACTCGACTCTCGCGCAGAGCAACGTCTCCAAATCCGCGAGTGGAACACAACCTGCGCCGATAGAGCAAGGCGGAAGCGGAACTTGAATCGCCGAGTTACCCAGGATACCTAGCGTGTTGTCACTTCCTTCCGCTGTTTGCTCCCAGCACCGCCGCACCGGTCACTTGTCTCTTCAGCGCCGTTCACGTGTCGTTTTTTTAAAAGTGCGGAATGGATATCTCGCCAAGCGTGCAGCAGCTTTTGCTTCCTCGCGAGTCGTGACCGGTGGCGCCTCCCAGCAGACAAACGTGGTAAAGGAAATAGTCGCGCAGAGTTCCGGTCCACTCCGCCGATTTTGGCGGAGCATCTTTTTCTGCTCCACGGAGTGACTCCCGCTCTGAATCCACTCCGACTCTCTCATTGGAACACCTTACTCCCGCTCTCACTCTGTCATTGGAACAAACTTGCTCCAAAACGAACAGAAAAACTTGCTCCGACTCCGCCATTGGAATTCAACATTAGTTTTGTCGGTTCTATTTTTTTTTTAAACGGTTATATATATGCAAAAATCGCGTGGAGCCTCTACCGCAGTTTTGTCTATTCTGGTGGACTACATGGATTGGGGCATTACATACCGGGTGACCAATGAAAATATTCAATAAATAACTTGAGACTTATTCACTTCAGCGCACATTGCGAAATTGAAAACGCCTATAGGATCAGCACCGCGGGCACCTTCGAAATACGTCCGTCCCCCTAAGTTTGCTAAAGAGTGCGCGGCTCTTGGAGCTTGGCTTTCGGGAAACTGTTGACTGGAACACCAGTGTACATATTGGTGCACTTTTAAAAGCCGCGCTGGATCACTTCTCAAGCCTTTGTGTTGCAGGTTACGTAGACTGGGGATGCTTCTATAGCACAGCACGGACACCGCAACTACGGCGGCTGCGAGCGGCCATGTCTTGAGAGCCCTCTGGGTCGGGGGGCAGGGTCCTGGTGCGTCGACGGCTCGTACCTTTTTGCGTGCTGCGTGTTCTCGGCTGGCGTTGACGCGACAGACAGCACGAAGGTCACTTCACTCGCTGCTGCTGTGGCGCTTGCTCGCGCCAGCGTTACGACAGCGAGTCTCCACGATTATCGAGTGTGATGTGTTCATGTTTGCTATGCGCGCTTACACCATGCTTGCTAATTTAGTTAGCAAGCGAATATTTACAAGTTGATACGGCCGATAGAAGTGCTATCCTTACTTCGTATGGCTGTCTGCTAACGTGCTATCGCAATCGATGCTTCGCCTTTCCGGCGAAACTGCGACTTTTTTAAAGGTAAACGTAGGTTTATAAAAAAAAAAAAAGCAAACGTTGTTTAGCCGAGCATTGTCGATACTTCTGCAGCTCTTTTTTGCGTTAACATGGTTGAACGGTTCTCTCGTGAAAGTTGTTCAAGGCCTTCGCTGCCCGAAGTAATTGACTCTCCCGCCCACGTTGAACACAGGACGCACTAACGACAGCGATGAATGAACGAGACGAGCCAGTGATTATAGACCGTCGCTTGGCACGTCGAGAGCACGCGTAAACGAGACAACAACCTCGTCTCACTTCCATTCTGTCGGCGCCACGAGAATCGAGGCGTACGGCCGAGCGCTTTCAAGAAAGCATCGCTGCTTCACTGGAGCTCGCGGTGCGCGAACCAGGCGCAAGCGGCGGCCTCTCTTCAAGCCGACGGCTCGGTAGGTTTTTGCATTGGGCGGTGAATTATTGACACTGCATGCGCGCCTGACGTTGCGATTACCGAGTGGGCCTGTCGCCGTGGAACATTACGGGAGCGAGGAACCTGGTAATGCATGGTGCGGTAGCCACTCGTGCGTTGACCTATCTAGGAGTCATTGATGTTAATTATGGGCTTTTACGTGCAAAAACCACGATCTCATTATGAGGCGTGCCCTAGTGGGGGAATAATTTGAACCCCTTGGGGTTCTTTAACGCACACCTAAATTAAAGTACGGGGGTGTTTTCGCATGAAAGCCCCATCAAAATGAAGCCGCCGTGGCCGGGATTCGATCCCGCCACCTCGTGCTTAGCATTGCGGCACCATATCTGCTAAACGATCGCCGCTGGTAATTCGAAGTACATGTGTTTACATATGTATACATGATTATCTGCTGTGGGATTCCGGACTCATGTACGAAACTTCGTATTTTATTTTTTATTGAAATGAAAACAGAACGATCGAGATTTACTCACCCTATAATGGTGGCTACACCTTTTCGTGTAGCAGAAACAATATAAAGATATATGTAGCAAGAAAAGGCAAATAAACAAAGTGATTGGGCCAGACATCCACAGCACACATTCCTTTACATCCACGAACACACGAGTATAAAAGGCAAGGCCAAGTGGCACCACAATGAGTCGAACCACAACGCACACAAGCGGCCGCGATGTAGACTGCGATGAGTGCGTAAACGCATGAGGAATACGCACAATTAAAATAAGGCATGCACTGAACAAGACAGTCAATAGTGAGCTTCAGCACAGAATACAAGAGTATAACACCTAATATACCAGCGTTAATAATTACAAATAATCGAAGCAAGTTGTACTTACATTGTGTGATTATTCGGTGCGGTATCTAGTACTTGTTAAGGATGCTTGTTTCTTCGAAAAAATGTTCGAGTGTGTTCAGTGATTTTCGCTGTGTTATCTTCGGTGACCACGGGCCCAGCAATTTTGCGAGTGAGAAAGGTCGGCGAGGATGAATGGAGTGTTCCAGCTGCCATCTTTTCTTCGCGTGCCTGGGCGATTCGAGGAGCGGGTGGCGAACATCGTCGTTGCCGTCGGAGCAAGCCGGGGATGAAGCCCGTTTTGTGTGTCATATAGAAAATGTTTGATGTATATTGTCCCAAGGCGCAGTCGGTGAATTAGTGTCTCAGTACTTTTCGAAAGTTCTACATCCGGCTGGTATTTGAGTTGAGGGATCCACTTCGTAAAGAACCGGTTCCTTAGTATTTTCATTGAACCAGGTTGACATACACAATTCCTTCTTCATTACCCTTAATATGCGTTGCGTTTCCATTGGTGATAAAGGGACGAGTTGAATTTCTGCATCTTAATGGGTCAGTTTTGCCAACTAGTCCGCTAATTCGTTGCCTGATATACCAGGATGTCCCGGTACCCACTTTGTTTTCTTTCAGTAGCCTCAGTTATGTTCAGTACTGCGTATGTTATGTGTACGTGTGGTTGGCTGTCATCAATATTTTCGAGACATGCTAAAGCGGATAAGGAGTCCGTACAAATTACCCACTTTTTTTGTGTCTCACATGTATCGATAAAGTAAGTGGCTTGAAAAATTGCCACTAACTCCGCAGTTGTTGGTGACGAAGTGCGTCCCAGCCGAGAAGCGTACTCTACCTGTAAGGATGGCATATTAGTAGCTGCAGTCGCACTTTCTTCGATTACGGAACCGTCCGTGTAGATGTTAAGATTCCTGGTGCTTGTCAAATAGCTGATGTAAAGCTTATTGTTTCGCTGCTAGTGTGGAAACGTCGCTTTTATGTTAAGGCCTTCGATTGACGTTTCTCTTTTTTGATGCCTATAGAAGCCACGGTGGGCAGCAGAGGGCTGGATGCCAAGAAAGCGACCATAAAAGTCGTAGTTTAGGCTCATTAAACATGCATGGCTTCTATCTGCGCATCCGGGTGGCTCTCTATCATTGAAAGAAGTGAATGCACAGAATGGTGGGTAGAAATTCTGAAGAGATGTCGGCATGTTTCCAGGCTGTGATTTACGGTGAAATGTGGTTCCCGCGCTTCTGCAATAGTGAGGTGACTGCATGTAGCTTGCGGTACTGCTATAGACACACTCGTAAACCCTGAGCTTGCAACAGCTGTAGACGGTGAAGGAACGTCACGATAACTTGTGCAATACATGGGTGGTGTAAGCAATTTTCTGGCGGATAAGTGTGAACGTGGAGCAGGAATGCAGTTCTTCCACCCCACTTCGTACCTGTGATTCTGCGGAGAACGTTTATGACACAAATAATTTGGTCCTCCAAGGGAGTCAGATGATGAGTCCACCGAAGCTGGTGGTTTAAACTCACGCCGAGAAGACGATGTTTCCGAACCAGGTAGATCTCATGGCGGTCTGCTGAAAGACCGATTTTTTTTTCATTGTGAAAGGCAAAACTGCTGGTTTGGCATAAGACATATGCATGCCCCGTTCTCTTAAATAATCACTTATTGCAACCTGCAACCGATGCTTGACAACCTCTAGAGACTTGTGCGATGTCCGTGTGCAATTGTCATCAGCATGCACAGATATGTTTATGCCTGCCGGAAGTACCGCTGGTAAGCCTGCTATTGCTACATTGAAGAGAAAATACACTTCCTTGCGTAGCTTCTTTGTTGATGGTGTTATGCGTCGCTTTGTCCATCATTTGTGTTTGTATATATCTCTGTCTTTCAAGAAGTTAGCGATCCATTTGAGAACTCGGCCACACACTCTGAGCGTTGAGAGTCCAGGCAGGATATGAGAGTGCACTGACCAAGTCAAAGGCCTTCTTAACATCAGTAAACACATCTGTGGCAATGTTCCCACAGCTAACCTTGTGGTCAACAAACGTTACCAAGTCAAAGATGCAGCACGTTGCACATCTTTGTTTTCTAAAACCAGCCATTCGAACTTTGTGTTGATGTTGACTGACTGTTTTTTGCAATTCATTTGTGCCATATTTTGTTCCAAAACAATATTTTTCTTTGCCAAGCGACGAGTAGCCGGTGCCACCTAAAGGAACCAATCTCTCCAATTACGTCATGCTAATAAAACATATGCTTTGCATTAAAAGTAAATGTGTATAGGATCGAACTTCAAGCACAGCAGCACGATGCACTAACCGTGAAGTCACGACCCCTTTGCTTTCTTTATTGCCTCGCTTGACACATTACAACAACAAACACACAGAAATAGTAAAAACAAACGTGTCAAGCTGGCGTGCTAAGCCACGAACTCTCGTGCTAATGTCGACTCGCTCTTCGAGACGTTTGGCGCCGGCTTCTCTTCGTGGCGGCTCCGAGAATGCGGTATACGTATACAGTGACATTTCTCAGTCCTTTCCCCATAGCAGCTAACGCCACGTCGGAGCTCTGCCACGCTGTGTACCGCCTTAATGGTCGAGCCAGGGTGATCAGGTTTTAAGGTTCCTTCGCCAGAGTGCCATGTGTACGTACGTTTGCGTACTCCCAATCCATGTTCCTTTCGCCTCGTATGCCCGTTTACTCATGGGTGGCGACCCAACAGTTGGCACGTTGTATGAACTTGCATCGAACGGCCGGAGTTTAAATCATGCCGCCACACTATTGTCGCCACCGTCGTCACACACGCAACTGTTGGGATTACACAGACACGTTGCCTTGCGGAACCACAATTGAGGCTGGATAGCCATGCTTCGCATAGCAGTGATCACTAAAGGCGTATCCATAATTTATTTACTTGAATGCCTCGTAACATGCAATAGTGAAGGACAAACGGCGAACCACCGGCATCCAGTCCTGAGTAGGTGTACCGTTTGCGCTTCATCCATGAATTAGCGCACGTTGTGTACGTCGATTGTCATTTATGTCTCCCGTGATGTAGCCAAAAAAGATAACAATAGATCTGTGCGCTTAATAGAGAGCGAAATGCGTAAATTAAACGGGAGGGTGACAGGTTTACGAATACCGAAACCCTTGCAGGACTGCAGCCATGCACATTCAGCAACCATCAAAGAAAGAAAGAGAAAGAAAGAAAGAAACGCCGTTGCCTCTGAAAAAGAAGAGTATACACGCACCCGTAACTTACACACACTCTGTCCAGGCAGCGGGCATCTCTTATTCGTCTAGGAGTGCGCGGTCTGCATCAGACGCCGGCGATGACACGTGGGGTGCACTGCTCTGGTGGACAGAGCCTCGAGTGGGGAGCCAACGAAGCGGGGGCGTCCGAGGGGACTCGTCCCGCGTGCCGCCGCCCACGCGTGGAGTCCTGTCGCGTCCGCGCTCCAGCCTCTCCTCGCCCGGGAGATCTCGAGAAGCCCCACGTCGTGAAGACCGCCCAAAGGGAGCGAAGGCGCTGTCGCCCGAAGGACATCTCTGTACATACGGACGCGATCGTCTCCGTGCTTGGTGCAATATTTGAAGAAGCGGATTGCCTCTTGTGAATGAGGTGGTTTAATTCTCTTCGGGACATGGGTACTATACGGTCGATGTTGAGCCCGTCTTGGCCAACTCCTCGGCTCGGCTCTATTTTGTTAGAGCCGGCTCGTTAAACCATGACGAACGGTCGTTGCCTCGCGTGCTGCACCGCTCCAACGTCGTGTATTGTGCTCGAGAGCAACGGTACACCTTGCTATCGCTTCCAATCAGGCACGTACCCAAGGGGGCGCCCGGGGGGGCCCCGCGCCCCCCCCCCCCCCCCGAAATTAAGAAGCGTACCCCACTCCCACGCCACCATTTCTCGCACACATTTCTAAAGCGTCGCCAAATCAATGTTGAGACTTGACAGCTATTCGCCGGTCAACATTTTGCTGCCTTTTTCACTCCTTTTGGATGGCGGTAGTTATCGGCGTCTCCTGGGATGTGATGGACAGATTCCTCATCAATTCGGTGCCCGCGCGATTAACTCGAGATGCATTCAGTTGTTACCGTCTATTCAACGGTCACGCCCATCCTTGTTGCTTCGTATGTTCAACCTTCTTCGTTTACACTAATCCAGGGAGCAGGAAAGGTATTCAGTTCGTGGTCAGTTGGTCTGTATGCACGTGGAACGAGTTGCGGCCAGAGAAAATGTTAATTGCGTTTGACTTTTCTTTTGTTTCATTATTTCCTCGAGTGACGGCTCGCCGCGACGCTGACAGATCCTCGTAACCATATACCTTTGATATGGGTTAGATAAGGTGGAAAATAAAATAATGCGAGATAGCATCCATCACCAATCCCTGCATTAACCTTGAAACTCATAGGCAATATGACTGTCACCTGTTAACTCGTCTGGTTTTTTCCTAATTGTACAGCTCTTTTCGTGCAAAATTGCCAACTGGAAACAAGAGTCGCAAGGTTTTGAGAAATTAAGCGATCTACTAAGGGAGAGAGCGAAGGCAACAGCCAAACAGGAAGGAAAAGCGGGAATTAACAGATGTAACCGTTGTTTATGAAAATATTCGTAGATCAACATCATTTTATTTAAAAAGCAAGTAGAGATAACGCCGCCGGAAGTGGAGGACAATTCCGTGTGTTCTGAATGACGCTTGTACAGTTATCATTCGAGGCGCTTAACATTGCCACTTCTCTGCTGTGCTTATGCAGATGTTTTTCTAACCTTCCGCGGTGGACGCAGTACGTGTCGAGTCGCAGCCTCCTGCGCCATACGAGGTTGTACGCGACTGGCGGCCACGCATTGTTACGTAACTTCACAAATAACAACAACAGTCGGTTGTGGCACTTGTTAGAGCAGTGAACGAGGGATCCAGAAGAACTGTGATTGTTCTCCAAATTATATTTTTGTATATTTATTCCAGAGATAATTCAAAAAACGCTACTATAGTCGGATACAATTTAAGAGGAAGCTTTAGCTCGGGCCCAACTCCGAGGCGGCTTATTTAAATACACGTAAAACGCAAAAACGTTTTTCTGAGATAACCCCTGGACCGATTTTAATTAAATTTGTTGCATTTGAGAGAGACAGTTAAACTCTAGTGACTGTTTGAAGCGGAATTTCGATTTATTGCCTGAATTTTGTGAAAAAGGTTTTCAAATATTCGACAGTTTGAAAAAAAATATAGAAGCACGAAGTTTACAAATCCATAGCACTGCGTCAAGAACAGATGTCGAGGTCCTGTAAACGGCATCCATTAGACCATTCAAAGCGGACAACTTCGATATATCATTTTACATCTTATGTGAATTTGCTACGTTGTTTACAAGGGTTCTGCAAAAGGTGTATTTCCATATTACTAAATTTTTTAAGATTCATCTATAACATATCACTTTTGTCCGCTTTAAATGTACTATTAGATGCAATTCACAGAATTGTGATATGATATTTCGTTGCCGAAAGACAGAGATGTAAACTTTATAGTCTCGTTTTCTGAAAATTTTCTATTTTTGATAATATTTAATAAAAAATTGACGATATAGAGCAAAAATTCGAAACCAACAGTCACTAGAGTTTCAGTCTTTCTTTTAAATGCAACAAACCTCGTCAAATTTGGTGCAGTTGTTGCTGAGAAAAACGAATTCCCGTTTTAGATGTATTTAGATAGGAGCACCCGAGCTAAAGCTTCCTCTTAAGTCTGCAATGAAGCCCCGCCCACGCCCTCATAACCGCCAGCCACTGTTCCTCCACGAGGCTGCAAATAATTCGTACTTCAAACCTCTTCTGTTACCCAAATAAGGCGGTAACTACAAAAATAAAATTATTAGCGCGTAATTTTATACCTTTAACCTCGCCTATTATACTGTAATGGCGAATGCCTAATTCATTATTGAACTGAAATAACATGCTTACTTTGCTACAACTATTTGTTGTGAAGTTTCACTTCAGTTGGCAGTGAAGTTTCATGAGTAAAACGGGCTCAGCAGTGAAATGAACTGCACAGCAGACTTTTGAAGAGTGAAATGCTCAGACTCGATATATTTTGTCCATGTGCGTTGCAAACCTCATTGTTTCCACCGATGAAAAGGCTTTTGAAGAACAGCAGATGCTCCGGAGGTATCAAGTACGACGCCATTTTGAAAAGGCCGCATGACGACGATATTGTTTGCTTCTGTCATTGGCTGGCGGAGTAACACAGCGCCGCGCGGTCCGTGTGCCTTTGTTGCCAACTACTGTTATTAAAGTTATATTCTACTAATCTTTATTTTACACTTTCGCTTCCTGACTTGTTCTTGGTCCATTTGATGTGGTTTCTTGTTTGCTAAGTAAAGGAGACGTGTATCGGTACAGGCGTAGCTGTAAAATACACCTTATTTCATTTCTCTTTTGTGGGTTTACGGGTTTTTATGGCGAATGGTAGGCGTTATTCACATTTGTACTAGTAAAGGTACCCCCCCCCCCCTCATTTGCATAGAAAAGTTACCTAGGGTGGGCTCCCCCGCGAAAAAAAAAAAATCCTGGGTACGTGCTTGCTTCCAATGCTTCGCATTCCGGCCGAAACTTCCCCTCTTTTGAGTTGGGAGTCGGTGGGAAGGAGTCTGCTCTCTTTCTCTAAGGTTTCGCGCTCTAGAAAAGCAAGGCTTCCGAGAAAGGTGGCCACTTGACACACAGCACACAAGAGCTGTACTACACTGCATCGTGGCGTGCTCACTGCATCCCCTAATCTCGACGAGCGTCGGCGTCTTAAAAGGTGACGGCGTACCTATTTCGCTGCCGCGATCTTTCTAACCACGCTCTACGAGTGACAGCCGGGACTTCGTGGGCGCGCACCGCTGGCACATTTCAGCCGGGTGACCCCCCTCCCCCCCCCCCCACCCCTACCCCGCCCTGAGCTGCTGGGGTTTCGACCGCGTCGCGTTATCACTTGGTGGGCGAGGCGCGTTTGAGTCGGTGGTACACACTTTGCTTGTGGAGCGCCTCGGCGGCGGCAGGACTGTGCAGCAGCAGCGATGCCAGACAGGACGCGGCCCAAGTGCTCACAACGATCGGTCTTAGTGGCGCGGCCGTTGCACGCACTGTCGGGGCGGAGGAGCTAACGCGACGGGCCCCGCAGTGCAGACCAAGCGTCCGGCCACTGGTTTGCAATTGGGCGGGATTGGTGCCGTTTAGCCCCGGCGCGGGAGAGACCCCGGCGTTTCCTGCCGGACATCAACGACTCCCGGACGCCCCGAATTTGCGCGCTGGAATTGTGCGAGCCCGAGAGGGGGCGGCCTGCATTTTGTAGTACACGACACGCTGTGAGCTCCAGACGAGGTTTTAGGCCGCGAACACACTGCGCGAAAATGACAGCGCGTTTTTCTGCCTGACATCAGTCGGGGCCCCAATCGTCCTCCTGCTCAACCATGCGCTCGTTCATTTTTCTTGTGCTAAGCACGGTAAGACGCAACGAGGACGAAGCGAACGCTGGAAATGAGGCGGACACAAAGTGATCCAGGGGAGCGCGGACTACGAACTGATTTATTGTCAGATCATACCGCAGTTCGTAAAGTTCACGACGACGCATTGCGACTGCGTTAACTCGGTTATAGCAGATTATCTCAGATCGCGTTCTCATCTATCTGGTTGTTACTGTTATATCAATGCGTTCTGTATGTGTATGCATTCCTTGCGTAAGTGATCTCAACTTTACTAAGCACGACTGAACTCACGCAGTTGTCATTTTCTTCTATTTCTATGGCTTCTCGGATTTCCCTGGCCATTTTATCTTTTTCTTTCACGACGACTGTCCTCTTGTCAAAGAACGCTGTCCGTTTGCACATTCTGCGATACATAGCCGGGTTGCTAGGCGCGGCTGTTTGTTTACATGCGTAACTATGTTCTCTAAGCCTGTCGTTCGGACAGCGTCCCGTCTGGCCCACGTATACATCGCCGCATTTAAGCGTAATCTTGTACACCACATTACTTTCGCAGGCTACGTATTTTCGCGCGTTTCTTACGTTACATGTTTCCTGCGCGTTTTCGTTGTGTCAGTTGGATTTCTTGCACAGCCCTTCTAGCTTGGATATCGCCTGGTGACGTCATCACGTCAAACGTGACGTCACGCCATGGTGTCACCTGATGACGTCATGTGATTCCGCTTGGAGAAGCAGCTCACTGCGGACTTCCCGCGTTGCACTGTTTCCGGGATCGGCCCACATTTTTCTGTGAGCAAAGGTCGCGCACACGAAAAATGCCAACTAGAGATTCACCGATTCAAACGTTGGCGGTGGTGAGTTTCTAACCTCCGACTCTACGCTCAGAAGCCTCATCTTACCCACTGGGCTAAACACCCACGCTTGCAGGAGGTTAGTATATATCTGAACCATATGAATGTGCTGTACCGGCGGTACAAAACAAATGTCAAAGGAGAGCAGTTTCTATGAAAGCTTCGTTCAAAGCCATCTCCAAGGCCGCAGCCGACTCGGAGCATTGTAGACATCAATTCGCAAATGCAATGCCAGACACGCCGCATCCCCGATGCGGTTCGGTGGTTGCGGGATGCGCCTTCCCTCGGGCTGCTCGACTCTGCCGGCCGGCGTTGGCTCTCGGCGCACCCGGCAGATTAGCGGCAGGCTGCCGCGCGCCACCAAGTCTCGTTTTCGTTTCCTTTCTTCTCTCTTGTCTTTTTTTTTTCTGTGACCAGTAACGTTACATGCATCGTCGTGTGATTTCACGCAGGTACTTGTGTCGCTGTTTATCTTGCGATGACGAGTGCACAAACGTGTTTCACTTTAGGTTAGTTTCATTTAAATTCATATTCGTTACGTTTCAAGCTGCAACTTAGCGCCACACTCATGCCAACTGTTTATGGGGATGTATAACTTTATCGTTTGTCATATTGTACTTCTAATAATCTACACCAAATGGAGTATCGTAAATGAATGTGTCATGTTATTTCAATATCAGTCAGCTTTCTGGACAGCCAAGAGCGCAAAAACAGCAGACAAGAATTTATTGCAGCAAAATTGTGAGAACAGTGGCAGACACATGAAAACTGGATGAAACTGCGAAATGCAAGTAATGGAGAATACTCGAAAATGAATGGCGTGCTGGAATTAAGCCTTACACAAGCATAACAACACACACACAAAATGTGTTTTAAGTATCCAGATAATGAAACTAAAAAGAAGTACACAAACAAGCAAGCAATTAATTTACTCAAAATGGGATTGTTCTAGAAGGAATAAATATGGCGTTGTTTCTAGTACTTGACGAAGGAGGGTGAATTTAGGTAGCAAAGTTATGTGAGTGGTTGCGGGTCAAAATAAAATGGCTGCATAAACAATTTCGCACGCACCAACATCATCGTCTTTAATGTTCAATCCAGTGGATCCCTGATTAAACAGCTGCAAAATCTTGGCATCTGAGCCAGTTAAGCACTTCGACTGTGCTGGGGGTCCGCCCTCTTCGAAGCCTTGTAATCGTCTTCTGATACTTGGAAATTTGCCCTTGAATGTGCATGATGTCCTTTGGCTGTAGAGTGTATGTTGAGGAACGAATACTGGAGATTCCTGCAATAATAATTAAATAAAAGCTTTTGAATGTAGATGTTCCTTCGTGCAATGCATATTTTTCTGATCTAACACGGCGACCGTCTCTGGTATTAATGTATGCCATCAAAAAAAATGGCGTAGAAAGTTTCTTAAGAAACTTTCTACGCCGAACTTTCTAGGTAAAATGGACCGGTAACGCATTACAAGTGCACGTCTAGATACTTCATGGAGAAATAAGTTATATAAACACATATACACGTTTTCCTGTATAAAACTGATCAATATGTGTTTTCATTTTCTTTCATTACCCTGAATTTGGCCAGAGGGCGCTGCAACTGCAAAGGTCCGCTCCGCTACGCTAAACGTATAAAATCGCCCGCCGCTCCGCTTTGGCTTAGCGGGGCCACTCGGAGCGGAGCGTACCGCAAAGACGCTCAACAAAAACACTCTAAAATCTGTCCAGTCCCTTCAGTGATGGCGGCAAGCGACCACTGCTTTTTAACGCGATAGCGTTAAGGAGCTCGTGTCGCAGAAAAGCCGGTGTCGTCGGCGTCGGTGTCGGCGTCCGCGGCGTTGGCCGTGAGCGATAAATCACGGCAGGCACTTCATAAATAAAAAGCAACTTCCAAGATGGGTTGTGTGGGAATCGAACCTGGGTCTCCGGAGTGTGAGACGGAGACGTTACTACTGAGCCACGAGTTCGATGCTTCAAAGCGGTACAAAAGCGCCTCTAGTGAACGCGGCGCTGCCTTAGAAACGAGCTGTTTCTAAGGCTCAGGCGTGCGTCGCTTGCTCAGGCGCACATTTCGTTGTCGCGCCGAACGCTGCGTTGCTCGACGCTCACCGCGTCCGATGCGGGGCGCGTAGTCGCTGCGCCGTAGCCCATTGTCTTACACCCCTTGGCGGGTCGACGGGAACGCTGTCGCGTTCCACTCTTGAAGGCGAAGCTTAAGCGTCCTCCAATTTTTTTTGTTCTCGTCTGCTAGCCAGAAAGCGTCCAAAACTCTGCAAAGCGAAAATCCAGTCGGCCAGAGAAAAACGAACGCGCATCGAAGTGCGCCGCGCGGTGGTCGATGCAGCACGAGAAAAACGCATGCGCTCAGGCTGGATCGGCAGCCTGCGGGTAGCGAGAGCAAAAAAAAAGAGAGAGAGAGAGAGAGAGAGAAAATTGAAGAGGCTCAATGTGTCCTCGCGAATAAATGTCAAAGTACAAAAATAAATAAGAACTTAGTTACCTTTGCTGTCTTTAGTGTCTTGACATGGATGCTTTGGCGCAGGGGGAAAAATGTTGATATTCTTTTCTGTGACATGACGCTACAAATGAACAACCACAACGCTTCGTCTCATCGGACTTCGCTGTGTGCTTTGTCAACTTGTTTCATAGTGTGTTGATTTGGTTTGTCTCTTTGTATGGCCTGATGTACGACTTGAGAAGAGTCAATGCACCTTTGGCGTCAAATGTTTATATATATAACAGCATTAAACCCACAAACTTCCGGAATTGAAAATCTAAAGCACGACTTCGGAAATGGCAATGCACCTTTCGTATCAAAAGGTTATGAGAACTTTATACGTATAAAGTTTCAGAATTGAAATCCAAGCGCTCCGTAGATTCCGCGGCCTCCGCGAGATGCCGAGACGAGCCTGCTCGCCATCGAAATGCCATTGAAACTTCGTGCTCGGCGGGGCGCCTTGCGTTACGATATGCGACTCCCGATGCATGGGCGTTGGCGCGAAATCCAACCCGATTTCGCCATGTTCGCACTAAAATGCCTATTCGAGCGTGAAAATGACATTGTAGACAAAATCGAGCATGATTTCCGGAGCCGGGAGTTGTTTTGGTCGGCGGCGCATGACAGCACGAAAAAATTTCGGAGGGGGGGAGGGGGTCCGAAGCCCCATAAGCCCCCCCTCCCCCCCGGCTACGCCCCTGGAGCTACGGGTCAGACCAGACTACATGCGAGCACACACTGAATTGGAGCACCGAAAAAGTCCGCTTAAATCCATTTGGTCCTCCCTAGATTCCTAGGTCAGGGAAATGTGCGGTCACACATTCCTCCAATCGGAGGGTGCGCATAAGGTGAGGCGAGGATGCGCATAAGCCACCTTTGTTCCCGGAACACAATCGGGGTCCTCGGGCGCACACGTCTCACTGCCTTGGAGGGGAGACGCGTTAACAGGAAGGCTCACGCTTGTCTCAATTGACGCGTCTCGGCTCGTGGAATGGCCCAGCAATTGGCTGGTTCTTGCAACGAGTACAGGCCGCTTACGTAAATATCTTGGAAAAGTATTCGCAGAGATTCCACAGCTACCTTAATTCTCTACAAGAAAAGTAGGAAGATAACTATAAAGAAAGGGTCACACAAGGAGACACAATCTCTCCAGTGCTATTCACTGGTAATAGCTTGAATACTTCGAAGAAGTATTCAAGCTATTAAACTGGGAAGGCTTAGGAGTAATGATCGACGGCGAATATCTCAGCAACCTTCGGTTTGCAGATGACATTGTTCTATTCAGCAACACTGCAGACGAGTTAAAACAAATGATTGAGGAGCTTAACAGAGAGAGTGGAAGAGTGGGGTTACTATTACTACTTCTGCATTACTATGCAGAAGGCAAGGATTTCTTCATTTTATTTATTTATGCGATTCCCACAGCACCTCCACAGGCATTACAGTGGGGGGGGGGGGATACAGAACATCAAGCGCGTTCGTGCAATACGACTTAGAAATGAACAATACAGTACGAATGGCAAGCATAATTGTCAAATAATTATAGACACTATTCCCATGGAGAAAAGAAAAGAAACATAAGTCGCATCAATGAAATAAGGCATAAAATGCATTATTCGATATTGACGTAATAGTTCTGCGAAAACCCGCAAGGTGGACAGAAGTAATTAATAAAGGCAAAATGGAGACATCAACCCAAACGTAGCTAAGTGCTATAAAGGAAAAGGGTGGATGTTTCATTCTCTCTTTATTAAAGGGGTTGAGACACCAAATTTTGAGGCTATAAAAAGCATGTTGTAGGCTACTTCCGTATGCAAGGACACCCAGAACGAGGTATTGGACGCTGCAAACATTTCAAAATAATTTTAATTGAGCTCCAAAGAGTCATTAAAAACTCCTTCTCGTAGTCGAGACCCATCGCTAGCGCGGCAGTTACTACGTCACAGAGGAGGAACGAAAATATTGACGTCATAGCACACCAGCACAAAAACGTGACGTATGATGAGTAGCGATGAAATGCCGATTACGGAGCCTGCTGAGCCGAGCAACCGAGCATAGCCTCCACTACGACCGAGCTACAGGCATATAGAAATCCTTTCTTAATGCAAAGAAGGGGTAAGGCGTGCAGACACGGACACAAGAGGAGAGAAGTGGACAACACGAACGCCGCACGCCGGCCCGCGAACGGCAAACTGCGTGCGGCGAGTTGCCCTGCGGACGGGCCTTTACACGTTTGAGTGTAACACTAGCCGGCCGACTCCGAAAGGGACCAGGATATGCGGCGTTCGTGTTGACTGCTTCTCTCCTCGCATAGTCGCGTAGTTCGGCAGCTCGGAGCGGACTCTCCTTCGCTTGGCCTTTCCACGTTACCGGCCCGTCCACGTTACCGGCACGGAAACTCGCCGCACGCCGTTTGCAGTTCGCGGGCTCCCGTGTGACGGTGGTTTTGCTCGCGAACGGCGAGATTTCCTTGCCGTAGAGAGGACGGGCCCGGGACCCATTTGTGCGGCAGCCGTACGGCGAAGCGGCCAATCAGCGACCGAGGAGTGGTCGCTCTGGCATCGACGGCAGCTTCACCGCCTCTGATCGTTCGGCGCCGCCGATATCGTCGCTAGGCCTTTTCCGGTTCACTTCAAAGCTAAAGCTTACGGCGCTTCGGAATGAATCACCGACTCTCACAAGCCGCAATATTTTCTTACCGTTGTTGTCGCTCTTCGCAATAATTATAATAATCACGATATGCACTTCGAATCGCCAGTGGTTGACCTCTGCTGGCAGAGCACGCGTATGCGCGAGCAGACGACGCAGCATAGTTTTACGTCACTATTTTTTGTGGGCCACGTGACCAAGCCATGTTGCGTTTCCTCCTCTGTGACGTCATAGCATCCCCCGGAGCCCAGAAACCGAAACCGAAATCGCTCGGTATTATAATGCTATTATTAAATTATTTATCGGATATATATGAATCCCGCTGTGTGTATCGTGCTCCCTGAAGCATGACGCAACGTTTGAATCAACAAACGCATGAACGAAAATTTTGATGTCTCCACCCCTTTAATTGCTTATCTCCACTTTGCGGGTTTCCGCAGAACTATTACGTCAAATATTTGCCTTTGCTTCGAGTTGTTGACGAATTCGACTTCGCCCTGCCTAAAGCCCCTCCATACACGTTTCCGCCGACCAGGTTATGTACCGCCAACCTGCCCTCCTCCTCCACGCCCCTCTCCCCCTCACCCCCTTAGCTTCCGGCGTCAAGCGGAACTTACGTAGCTGCAGCTTCCTGTTCCGAGTGGAAGTAACACTGTTTTTTAGCGTTGTTTACTTTCGCGCTGCTGGAGAGGCTTTAATTGCACGAGCTGCGGTTGAAACTGTGAATGCGATTACATCCAAGAACCATCGCCTACTGTAACCAGCGATCTGCTCGTGTTCGCTGCTTCGCGTCAACCTGCGACGGGTTGTGGCACGCTCGACAACGTACAGTAGAATTTAGTGCCTGGGCGCTTGGAGACCACTGCCGTTTTTCGTGCATTTGGACAACAGCGACCGCGAACTACTACTTCAGCGGAATACAACAGCTTGTCCCTTTTGCATTCTTCTTATGGTGACTGCCACAGCTCTGATAAGCACGCGCGGGCGTCTCACCATTGTCTAACAGCAGTCAAAGCAGAAATTCCCGCAGCGCAACTACAGGAAGTGGAAACGCCGGAGCCGGAAATACCGGAACCGGATTTGGTGTGAGGGGAAAAGGCGTCGCACAACAAAGGTTGTCGCTACTTAAGAAAGCGGTGATGGCGCGTAGATGCAGGGGCTTTAGCCCTGCCATCTGCTAGCCGTCTGGTTAGCTCAGATGGTAGAGCGACTGCCCCAAAGAAGCGGTGGTCCCGGGTTCGAGTCCCGGACCAGGACGAATTTTTCTTCAATTGCGAGGCTTTTCTTTCGAGGAACCCGTATGGGTTTCCTTTGTAGCGCTTACATATGTTTGGGTGGATGTCTCATTTTGCCTTTGTTAATCATTCGATATTACATCAACCACTGACGATGATAGTCTATTACACTTCCGTATTGTTCTAGGAAAAAAGACATCCTCAGTAGTTCTGTGTGGCAAAACATTTCTCGTACTTTATGGGGGTGGTCGCCTCAAGCAAGACAAATTCTTTCTTAAGCCATCTTGAAAGGGATTAAATAGGGAATACCGATTCATATGTGCTGCAGTACTTGAGTATAAAACGTGCTCTGAAACTTTGCATGCAACACACGTTAAAGAAAGCGGCCGATAATTAACTACGTTACTTCGTGGACCAGATTTGTGGACTGGCACTACTGCACCAATCTGCCAATCATTGGACACGGAAGCTTCTGACACTGGTTTTTCAAAGAGTATTTAAAAAAAAGGAGCTATAAGTCGGGCACAAATTTTAAAGAAGTTATTAGTTAAACCATCAGGCCTTTAGCAGCGTTCAGTTCCAAAGCAACTGTTCTATGTGCCACGTGTGCTGATAACGACGTCATGCATATCGCCCATCGAGGCTACCAATTCTCGCGGGGTACTTCTGAGGTCATCGTCGCGTGGCATCGCAGTGGAAAACACGGAAGCAAAATACTGATTAAAGCATTCCGCTTTAGCTTTGTCGTCAGAAACGACGCCGTTTCCAGTGACAGGTGTTGCCTCTTTCCCATTTCTTTTCGCGTGCCTCCAAAATCGCTTGGGATCATCTTTGATTCGCAACTGGAGAGTTTCTCTAAAAGCATTCTCGGCTACGCGAATTGTCTTCATTTCTGACGTAATTTCTTTCAGCTTCTTCCTGTTATCGCTTGACGGCACTTGGAGAAAATTGTGATAAAATCTTTGCCTTTTCTGCGTAAGGCTGCGCAACGCTTTCGAAAGCTAAGGCCTACTTCCACTTCATCTTTCATTTAGCATCCTCCTACACGGCATAAAACGCTGCCGAAGTTCTGGCATTTTGTTTTTGGGGCGAGTTCATAATTCGTCTGTATTTTTATATTCAGCTCCTGTTGCGAAAACGCCATGATTCCCGACCACCCCTTCATTTGTTTCATCAGCCTGAGCTTTCGAATAGTTATACACATGTCTCGCCACTGTGTGCGTAGGTTTTACATGCTTAATTTTCATGTCAGATCAAACAGCACTGTGGTCACTAATCTCAGGAATAACAACCGTAGAAATAAACAGTTGAGGTTGGTTTGCGAAACTCAGATCCATAACGTGATTTTCTACGTGGCTCAGACACTATTTGAGATAGTGCGAACAAATCAACAACGTTCATGATTTCCTGGCACAAGTGACCCTTACTTGAAATTAGTGATCCCTGATCGTTCCATAGGGTATTTGGGTGATTGGAATCTCCACTTATAACCAGCTTGATGAATGATGATGAATAATGATGGTTAGCCGGGCAAGGGAACAATAGTTCAGGATCGCCAGTCAGCCTCTAGAGTCTGTGAAGGAGTACGTTTATCTAGGTCAAATACTCACAAGGAACCCTGATCATGAGAAGGAAACTCACAGGAGAATAAAAATGGGTTGGAGCGCATATACGGCAGACATTGTCAGCTCCTGATTGGAAGCTTACCATTATCATCGAAAAGGAAGGTGCACAATGGGTGCATTTTACCGGGAGTGACATATGGTGCAGAGACTTGGAGGTTGACAAAGAAGCTCGAGCACAATTTGCGCAAATTTCCACCCGCCTCCAACATATAGAGGACACTATGCACCCGCACAAACGCCCCATCCCCCATAACCCTTCTGAATCAGAACATGGCCACTAACTCTAGGCAAACACCTCCGATCCCAACCCCACCATCCCCATCTCTCACGATATGGCAATGGAACTGTCGTGGTTTCAGACGCAAGAAACAACGTCTCCTGCAACATATGCTATTCATGAAAACAGAACCGGACATTCTTGTGTTGCAGGAGACCTACGGTGCCTTTCCCCTCACTGGCTATGAACATTTTGTTGCTCCTAGTATTACATACAAACAACGGGGCACGTCAGACCCACTTCCTCCTACAGTGACGGTGAGTTACGTCAAGAGCTCCTTGCCCACAATCCAACTCGACACTACGCATATGAATACACCGACTACTGAGCACGTGAGCACGAGGACAGACGTTCATGGTCACTGTCTAGATATTTTAAACTGTTATTGGACGCCAAACCAGAATATCTGGCCGTTATCAAGCTACAACCCCTCCCAGCAACGCTTAACACCTCACCATACTGTCCTAATCCTCGGAGACTTCAACTGTCGACACCCCTCTTGGGGATATGACCAAACATCAGCGCTCGGCCGCAAGTTAGACACCTTCATGTCAAACTACAAAGTCTCTCTCCTAAACGACATTACTACTCCCACCAGACTGGAGAACTCACGTGAGAAGGACACAAACCCTGATCTCACTTGGTCAATCAGCCGCTACAACATTCAATGGGAGAATACCCAAGACACTCTGGGGAGCGATCACACTATTATTGAGATCCGGTTTCCCTTGCGTACACAAAGGCCAAGTCGGACACCCCGCCACTAAACCATCTGTCTCGTTGACTGTAACAAGGCGCGTAAATGACTCGAACTGGATGAGATTGATGAGAACACTGACCCCACAGAATGGACAAACAATGTACTGCAGGTTGTGTCCCAACATGCTTCCCGCATTGCCGCCACAGAGGATCAACCCCAGGTCGACACTCACCGCTTAGCCCTCTGGGAACGACGCCGCAGACTGGTGAGCTGGTGGCGCCGTGCAAAGAATAATAGGACGCTCCACCAACGTATACACACCATAACTCAGGAGAGCCAGGAATACGCTGACCAACTGGCATCTCAACGGTGGTGGCAAACATGTAAAGACCTCAATGGCCAGCTTCACACACCTAGAGTATGGCAAATCTTTCGCACTCTCATGGGCCAAGCCAAACCTCGCTACGCCCTCCAACGATATCAAATGCAGACCGGGCGCTCCACAGGAGAAATTATCCAAGAACTGCGAGAGACATTTTACCCGGAGTTCAACCCACCACCACTTGCACCCTTTCCGCCATCACCAACCAAGCCAGAAGGAATTGACTCCGCATTTACACTCCAGGAGCTGCGGTCAGCACTCATGCAACTCCGACGCAATACAACTCCGGGTCCGGATCAGATAACATATACCATGCTCCGCAACTTGCCCGAAAACCACCAGAAGCACCTTTTACACGTCATTAACCATGAATGGGAGACGGGCAACATTCCACATTCATGGAAGGGAGCTTTAGTTATTTTCCTCCCCAAACCTGGCAAACCTCCCAACACGCTTAGAAACCTTCGACCGATATCCCTCACATCGTGCGCGCGAAAATTGATGGAAAAGATAGCCCTAAAGAGAATAGAATGGCACCTTGAAAGCCAGGGCCATCTCCCAAACACACTCATCGGCTTCCGCAGGCGCGTATGCGCCCAAGACGTGGCCCTGAAAATTACCATAGATGTGTACGATCACCCTAGCTCGGCACAACTCCGGACAATTGTAGGCGTGGATATCAAACGTGCCTTCGATAATGTCCTGCACCAAGTCATCATTGACAACCTGGCAGCCACCAAACCCAGAGGACGCATGGTTCGCTACGTCTGCGGCTTCCTCAGTGCTAGGCAAGTGCGCTTCTTGGGTCCGGACACCCAGCCATCCATGTGCTTCCCTATAAACCGAGGGACGCCACAAGGTTCCAGTCTGTCACCGACTCTCTTCAACTTGGCGATGAAGGACCTCCCCGCAAAACTCAACCTCGTTACAGGTTTACGCCATGCAATATACGCTGATGACATCACACTTTGGTGTGCCACCGGAAACCCAGGCGAACAGGAAGCCACACTTCAAACCGGCTTAGACATCGTCTACACCTACATACACCAGTAGGCCTCACATGCTCCCCGGAAAAATCAGAGTACGTCGTCGTACTGAATTCCTCTACGCGCAAAGCAGCGGTTGAACGCGCCCACATCACCTTGACTATGACCGGCGAACCTACCCGCGCAGAAAATCCGTCCGCATCCTCGGATTTCTGTGGCAAGGAATAGACGTAGTGCGGAGTGGCTACGGCGTATTCTCCATCAGGCAAGTCAGGTCATACACATGATGACACGCGTAAGCAAGCGCCACACAGGCCTGGGTGAACACGAACTCCTTAAAATTGCTGAGGCAGCAATCTACTCCCGAATCCTCTATGGCCTGTCATACGTTGCACTTACACGAATCCAGACCAAACGACTCGAGGCTTCTTTGCGAGATGATGTCAGCGCATTGAAACGGGTGTTCCCAGCTACGCCCGTAGCATCGATGTTGAACGCGCAACCCTGCGCAACACCTTGGATGTGAAGGTCCAAGCACACCGGGAGTCTCAGCCTCTCCGTCTGAGCACCTCGTCCCAAGGACGCGCCATCCTGCAAATGTTGGGACACGACACTTCACCACTTCCACCTCTTTCCATCGACCCTCCACCATGGATAACTATCCCTCGAATCGAAGTCCGGCCGATACCCTGGAATATGCACTCTGAACGCAACGCAGGCAGGCGACAGGCGCGGGCGGCCCATCTAACTTACCCAGCGCATGACACCTACTATGTTGACGCCGCCTTCTCGCCGACCGCTTCCAAGACGGCATTCATCGGCCCTCAGGGTGACATCACAAGTTGGCATAGCGGAGTACCGTCTCCAACCGACGCCGAGATCCTTGCCCATATCGGAAGCCATTACTATTCCCCCCTCACTCCACGCCAACCATAACCGTTCGCTCAGACTGCCAGGAAGCCCTTCGTTCTTTCACAAACAACCTACTTCCCTGTCATATTGGGGTATCCCTCGCGCTACACATGCAACAACATCACTCACTACACGTCCTCTTGAAGTGGGTGCCGGGCCATCAGGGGATACAGGGAAATGAGCGTGCTCATTCCCTCGCTCGCGAGTCTAAAATACCGAGCTCTCCTATTCCATGGCCTGACACCTATTGCGCCAGAATGCACCGCGCTGAACACCGCAAGCAAAGCCGCGCTAGGCTCCGCGAACTGCGCTCGTCTGCATGTACCCTTCCGGCCCCCGATCCCTCCTTCACCCGCCACGACGGCTCCCTAATTCGTCAGACTCAAACTCTAACATTGGCGAATGACGCCACGCAACACATTATTGAACAACGCCGCGGCCATCCGGCATGTCCGGTGTGCGGCGGCTACCCCGACGTTCGCCACACGTACTGGACCTGCCCCCGTGCACAGTCCTCGCCTTACTATCTCCTCACCTCTTCCCTGAGCCCATCTATTCCTTACTGTTGGGAGAGCTGGACCACGCCGCCTGAACCCCACCGAGCCGCTTTTTGGTCGCTCCTTGTGCAACACATAAGGCACGTCCAAGGCACCACCACACCCCCCGCTCCGGGTGCTACTACATGATCACATGGCACCGAAGCGGCGGACGGCACGGACGAAGAGCCGTTTCAAATAAAGTTTTATTCATTCATTCATTCTGCGACATACTAGCCTCCTGGGGCCCTATAAATTAAGAAGTTTGCGCTCTGATTTTATTGCAACCTCCCGACGTCAAGTTTACGTAACTGCCGACGCAAGCACAGTCAGTGATCCGCAACGTTGTTCGAACAGCCCAATCAAACGCTCTCCTTGTGTATAGGAAATCACTCTCGTTTACTTTCGCAGTGAATAGCATTGCCTACCTTGACATGTTTTCGTTAATTGGCTGCCAAGAGGCAAGGAGCGCACAGAAGTGGAGAGGGTGTCAATAGAGCCGAGCCAACAGCTAGCCGAGCCAGCGCAGTAAAAGTAGAAAACCGGGTGAAAAGCGTGGTGCCGGCTTCTCCGATTGGTCCGCTTCCCCTTGCTTATCTTGCGATGGCTGGTCAAAAACAACGGCGAAGAGCAACGTGCAGTTAAAAATGCCGCTAAAACGGATCCTCAGCGAAGAAGAGCTGGCAGAGAAATGTCTACCTGCCATAAGGGCTGGGCAACGTTATACGGCCGCGCAGATTTTTTTATTACACGTAAAGAAAGAAATTTTCGCCGGCAGCTCCGAGTAGCCAGCGGCAGTGCTATCGGCAGGCAACCATTTCACATTCATTTCGGAACGGGGCAGTCTCCTGCTATTAAAAAGAAATTTCAGATTTCTTTTTCGGCATATATGTGCATCTTTAATGCGTACTCACCACGTCAAAGTGACATGGTGAGTTTTTATAGTTTGTGACTTCGCGTGACAGACAGCCAATGTTGCCACGGCTGGAAAAATTTTAACCAGTAGCAGACAAAGGCGTAGAATGGTAAATATTTCTTTTACAGCGAAGCTGTCTACGGCTAGGGTTCCGTGCATTTTTCGCGCCCGTGAACAAATCTCTGTGAGCAGGAGCTGTGATCATCGGCAAGGGCTGGTGCCACTGTTCGCGCGTTCGTCGTATTCTTGCACAGCCGTTGCCGCTCATCATGCCAGCGTTCCCGTACTGACCCTCCCTCTGCGAAGGCGCCGACGGCACTGGCCCACTCACTGCCAGTCAGTGCGGTGATTTCGGTCTCAAATTCTTTGCCTCAATATATCACGAAATGAAAACACGAATGTGTGTATAGCGAATGTATAACACAAATGAACGCGGATGTTTAAAAATGAATGTGTGTGCGTACCTTTCGTCACGATGACCACCGATCAGGACAATAAATGTGGGGGTACCCTTGGTCCAATTTCTGTGTCACTTCTTTGTCGCGTGCTACACAGCTTCGCTGGTCATCCACTGTCACACAGTGGGATAGCTCACGATATCTTTTGTCAGTCATAATCACGCATAATCAGTAATAAAGTAAGCCACACGGTTGGTTTTGAAAGAGCCGCAATCGAGGCCGGGAAAGGCGGTCACCGAAGCCACGCGCGCGACCGTGTTCGCGCGCCGCAGCCGCCTTTGCTGGAGGCACTTTGCGGGCTCCGCAGCTGGCGGGCCGCCGTGGAAGCGTCCTCTGAATTTGCCGCCAGGGGGTGTGTTGGTTTCCGCGTGGACTTACTTTTGCAAACTACGCGTTGTGTTTAAAATCTCAAGTTCGATCTACGCTAGACAATAATGAGTATGCTGGGAGACTGGCTCTAGGTGCGCGTGCAAAACAAAATATGCGGTCGCCTGGCGGTAGAGCATCCGCATCGTATGCGGGAGGCGCCGATTTAAAATCCCGCAGCTGCCGCAAACCCACCGTTTTTTTTTTCTATTGGGTAGAGATGTTCCCTGGTGCTCGGCTCTCGGGGGGGGGGGGGAGGGTGTCACATCTCGAAGGAGGGCCCGATAGACATTTCCCGAGTTGTCTCTGGGCGCCTGGTTGTTCAACCACAGACAGCCTTGCTGAAAAGCATCCGCCGCGACTGTGGGGGGAGGCAAGTGCTGCCGCCGGGTACCTGCTGGTAAAATAAGTACATGTGTATCTGGGAAATGGTCGCCGTGGGAGCGGCCCAAACATGCTTTTCTTTTGTACTCACGGGGGTTTCGACGGGTACCTAAGGGTGAAAGCTTCTCTCCCAAGCATATCACCCTGAAGGAAGCCGAACGTCAGGGCGGGCTACACTTGTGCCCATCTGAACCAGCGGGTGCCCCGCGGTCGTGGGGAATCGAACCCACAACCTCCCGCAGCCGTGGCAGGCACTCTACGACTATGCCACGGCTGCAGACTGGGGACAGGCGCCCCTTTCCAAGCGTTGAGGTATAGCCGAGCGCCACGCCGGGTATCGCACTCCAACCTATTTTACCGGTAGGTACCCGGCGGCAGCACTTGCCTCCCCCCACAGCTGCAGCGGGTGCTTTGAAGGAAGCGGTTTCACGGTCGCTGCGAGCGGACGCGCTGTGTATGGGCTCCTCCTTCAAAGTCCACAGCGACCGGACATTCCGACCTGAGGCTCTCAATATCAGCAACATCGTATCCGGGAAGGTGAGCCGCCCATTTTGAGCCCACTCGGTTGTCACTATCCCGCCCGGGTCAGATTTTTTGGCCTTTTGTCCGTCTCCCTTGTGCACGCCGGAGCTAGGCCTGTTTTAGGCGTATTGGCCTCGAGCTCCACCACTGGAAAAGCTGGCGCCACCGTCGGCGTGACGTGCTAGGAGGGATCACGTGGACATAGCGGCCGCGTCGGCTGCTTCGGGAGCGCCGAAGCGAGCTGAAAACGAGTTTAAATTCCCTCGTACGCTGCGGTCCTCATTTAGTGGCGAAATTTTCCCGCTTCGAGTGTCTCCTTTACAACGCTTGAAAGCACTGCAATAGGTAGTGGCTGCCTTTGAAGGCGCGCAACATGGTAGGCTACTGCTCGGTGCCGCAGGGCCGGACGCACGTAACGGAGGCCGGTGTCAGCCTTATTCACACGTAACCGCAGGAGAAGAAGTTGCGTGAAGCTTGGCTCGCGAAACATAAAACTAGCAAACAGTCACCGGCTACAACTCGGGTATGCAGCAAACACAGACGCGAGGAAGATTTCTGCTGCGGCGCCCGGTTTGCGATGTTCTGAAAACACGCACTGAGACGCTCGTTCGAGTCCGCTGCCCGACTAATGTCATGACGGTTTGGTCTATGAACTTGTCGATACTATAGACACTGGCAAGTTCAGTGGAGTGGAAAGGCAGCGGTAAGAAGCACATTTAAAAAGAAAGCGTGGCATATGGTCATGTTTGTGTTATGAATTAATGCACTGGATTACAAAAAAGGAGCAGCGGGAAATTGCACGCTAAGAACCCCGATAAACATACAGTACGACGCAACTCGAGAAATAATATTGAAAGGTCAAAGAATTTAGAAGAAAAAAAATATTGAATCGTCGCGACGGCACATCACAGTCCCCGTAGGCGTCGAAGTCTCTACAATGAAATTATTTTTGAACAGCTCTGATAGCGCCCACGCAACAATGGTTGCTTGTATACTGTCAAATGCTCATATTCTGTGGCCTAAAGCTCATGGCACGGTGCGAAAACGCGCGCGCAGAGAAAGCGAAACAGTGCGCGGACAAGCATGCAGACGCGCAGTCGGTCGCTGCGAATCTGCGCGATCTTGCATTGAGGCTTCGTTCTATTACGCTCCATTTAGTTATACAAACACTATACGAACATATTTGACATAGTTTGCTCTCAGCGTTGCCCTACCTTTTACGCAAGAAGCCGGTTCGGGAGACTCCATCGCGGCGACCGCGCGCAGTGGCGTTCACTGTACGTATTCGGTAAAGAGATAGCGTCTGTAAAAGATTGTGCGCTTTCAGTTTGCCCAAGATTATTATTTAGACAGTAAAAAACTTCTCTCGTTTCGAAAGTACTTACAGAAATGTTCGGGAGAGCTCGCGCGTGGTGTTTTCAGTGAGCGCTGACAGCAAAACTTATGAGGAGCGCGCCGCGCGATCCCTCATACTACGCCAGCGAGGCGTTTCCGATAGATGGCGACTCCGTAACTCCTCGCTGCCAATAGCGTCTGTGGCCCCCCACAGCCCACTCAGCCATGGAATACCAAGTAAACGGCACTGACGTCGACCCCGCCGAAGCCCTAAACGGGGAATGGGAGACTGTCCTGCGTCTCCGCAACCAGCACCGCCCGGCGACTGCCACTCACTCTCCCCAAACGGAACCCAACGGCGGCGACGGCCGCTCAGCCGCCGAGAAATGCCGAGCTGCGGTGCCACCAGCTGCACAGCGCCAACTGCGTACGAGACGCGCGCCTATCCCGCAGCTCCCGCGGGGAGACCTCAGTTCGACCACGCGGCGGTTTGGACGTGACGAAGGAGACCCCTCGCTCGCTCTTCGCAGTAGTCTGTGATGCGACGAAAATCCCCGCGCACTCTCAGGGCCAGGTGCGGCTGCATACAACAAACAATACCTTGACGATTAGCACTCCAGAGGAGGCTCGAGCGCGGGCTTATGGCCAAATCACGTCAATTCGCATCGGCACGAGCTCAACCAATGTCAGCGCCTACCTCGCTCCGCCCGGTGGTGCCGTGAGGGGCGTCATTCACATGGCCCACAGTGGTGAGTCGCACGGTGAAATCCTGAAAGCACTTGTTCCCTTCAATGCTGAACTACCAATTACTGACGCCCGGCCCTTCGGAAAAAAGTGATCCATTATTATCACTTTCGCCACCGGCCTCCTGCCCAAAGCAGTCTGCTTTTGGGCAGGTATTCACACCTGCCCCAAAATAGACATCGACCCAAAATAGAGGCTTACTACAACTGCCGGCGTATCGGACACCGCCAGGATGTCGGTCCCGGCCCAACTAGCGGATGTTGCCAGAATTGCGGTGCCAAGCACACGTCAACGGAACACCCAGCCTGTACACCCAAGTGCATCATCTGTGGGGACGGGCATTATACTGGGAACATTCAATGTAATAAGTACCGGTACGCGCGCCCGCCACCACGCACTACCCAGCCAACCGCCGGACGCCAGTCAAGAATCCGGGAGCAGAAGCCAGCCCCGCGATGCACTGCGCGCTCCACTTCACGATCTCTGTAGTGCCGATTCAACAATCCTCCTCTCTCCTGTATCGTCACGTTGCGCCTAGCAATGCCTTCTTTGGCTGTGTGATGTAATTTAGCTAAGCTGTCATCCATCTTTTGTTCGGCTGCCAGTGACTTTCTATCTACACGTAAGAGCTGATCAAAGTTCTTTGAGGCCGGTGACAGTAACGACCCTGTCTCGCTTGCGGGTGCGTCAGCTGGCTGTTCTTGCAGGCGTGAACTTCGAGACCCTAGTGATGCGCTCTCATTGCTGGTCAGCTGGCAGGCTTTCGATCCTCAACCGTCTTTTCGTCCCTCGAGCCTAGCTCGGATTCGGTTACTGAAGTTACATCTTTTGCTACTTCGGCAGAAGCAGTTTTCGCATTTTCAGGCGAAAGCGACGCGATTTTACGAGCTTGGCCGCGGGTCTAATGCCTTTACTATGCCATCTCCCAGTTTAAGCCCTTTTTCACGCAGTAACTGATTCGAAGGATTCGAAAAAATGTAAGGGTACTGCAGTGACAAAAATTTGGAAACTGCAGCCTCGGTCTCTAGGTCCCCGAATGGTCCACTGATTTTGACTTTGGCCATGGGCAGACATACGCTGTGTTCTTCTACAACATGTTTGATTCGTGCTATAGTACTTCTCCGGTGAAATCATCTACCGTCATGTAAGACGGATGGACAATGTCCATCGTGGCGGCACTGTCTCTTAGCACTCGGCATGGTTTGTCATTGACTTCCAGGTCGTGAAGATATGGACTTAAAAGTTCCATATTCTCGTCTTTTTCCTCTACGTAGGAGAAAACTACGCTAGGCTTCCCGCAGTTTACAGCTATATGTCCCAGTTTGTGGCATTTGTAACAGCGAATTGGTCTAAAAGATTCGAATTTTCTTTTCTGTTCTTTTTGTGCGGTTTCTCCGTTAAGTTTCTCCTTGCTCTTTTCTGCGGGCTTTTCCTCCATGTCTACAGGCTCCGATCGTCTAGTCTGCGAACCCCTTTTGAACGGAAATGGTTTCCGCGGTCCATTTCGACCGTCCCAGTTTCCGTCCTCGGCGTTCAACTTTCTACGAGTTGCGTACTCTTCGGCTAATTCAGCCGCCCTTTCCACAGTGTTTACATTCCCTCTGTCTTGCACCCACAGTTTCACAGCTTGGGGGATGGTTTTGTAAAACTGCTCTAGACACAACATGCATTCTATGATCATGTCTCTGCTGTCGTCGCTTCCGCGCTTTTCACCCACTCGTCTAGGTTGGCCTTTAAGCCGTATGCAAACTCCGGATACCCCTCGCTATCTTTCTTGCCTGTGCTTCTATACCTTTGCCGAAAAGCTTCGGCTGAAAGGCGGTATTTCTTCAGGAGACTAGCCTTAACTTTTGCATAATCATATGCATCCTGTGCACTCAGTCTGGCGATTACTTCCGCCGCCTCACCCGGCAACATAGACAGCAACCGCTGTGGCCATGTACTCGGGCCGAAGTTAATCTTTTTGCAAGTCCTTTCAAAATTGCTTAGGAACAAGCCTATGTCGGTCCCGACCTCAAATGGCTTTAATAACCTGTCCATGCGGTACGATTCTGCCTCACTTGATCGTCCCAGAGCGCCTTCACTTCCTTGAGACAACTCCAAACGTTTGCTTTCAAGTTGCATTTTTCTTAACTTGCGATCTTTATAGCGTTCCTCTCTCTCTTGTTCTTTTCTCTCTCGTTCTTCTCTCTTTTTCAGAAGTTCAAACCCCATTTCAATTTCTCCTTCACTGGCCTGTTCGGAAATTAGCTCCAATAACTCCGATTTTAGCATTTTCTTGCGTACATCTAGGCCCAGTTTCTCAACAACAATCAACAGCTCGTCTCTCAGCAGTGTCCTTAACTCCATGATTGATGCTTTACTGCCTTGGTCCTGCTCGCTAAATCTAGCTACGAAAAACACAACCTAGCTAACAATCATCAATCTAGCTTTCCTACTGTTCTAAACAGAACAACCACAAAATGAAGCCTAGAGAGTCAAAGCAAGAACCAAGCACTCACCGCAAGCACAGCACCACGTGGCAAAGTCCATCTCACCGCTGTCAGCCAGTTGTTGTCATTGGGGGTTCAATCCCATCGTTCGTTATCCGTTGTCAAGATTGGAGTCGGGCATGAATTAGAAGGTAGCTGGCCCATGCCGTCGTCCATCTTATCCACGCTAAAGACGTTGATGAAGGGAAGGACTGCTTCTCATCGAGAACGAGGAATATGGGTTTATTTATAGTATTTATATCAGTGTAACATGACTGTTTGAGAAAGTACATCAGTCTAACATGACTGCTTGAGAGAGAGAGTGTCAGTCTAACATGACCGCTTAAGAAAGTGTCCTGAGCAGCCGCACAACAGCGGTTTTTAAACACTCGGTCCTCTCCCGATACCCAGGTGACGGAAACGGCCGTCCGATCACCGTAGGCGAGTTGACCAGGCACCGAAGGGGAGAACGAGGCACCGTAGGGGCATTTATTCCCCGAAGTGCAGCGCGCCCGCCGGCCGCCCATTGTCTGGCGTCTTGGTCGGCGCGTGGGAAGGGGTGTCAGTAGATGTTCCCGCTGCTCAGTAACAATAGTTGGTCCGCCGAGCCCGTTTAGTTAAAATGGCGACTTCGTCAAACTCGGCTCCAGCGACGGAGAGTCGAGGACGCACGTGTTGTTGTTCACACACAGTCGACTTAGTCACGCCGTGGCTAGAGGTGTGCGGCGACGCTCCCGGAACGTTGCCTCCACAGTCGCAACTGGTTGGAAAAACTTGCACTGCAGCTGGCCGTTCTTAACAGGATACAAAACAACCACACACAGAGGTCGCAGGCTCTGGCTGCTCATGCAGAACCTCCAACTTTCCTTCACAACAACTTTCAGACGCCTACGCAAATCGGCAAGACTGTCAACATGGACACTAGTCCGGAACTGGTGATCAGCCGCTCCCTCCGTGATGTGACCTGAACGAGAACACAACACACACTGGGCAGTGATCATTACAGGATACAAGTCACTGTACCATTCAAACCACCCCGCCACACCTGCATAACACACAAACTCATTAACTGGGACGCTCTCCGCACCACGCGGACTGCCCTCCCTGACAACCACATCACCGACATCACCGACTGGGTAGACTCTCTTCAGACTGACATCCAACACCATACGCAGCAGATTGGAACCACCACAGACACCCCAACACTCGACACCCGACACGCCCACCTCTGGGAGGCCTACCACAGCCTTCTAGAAAGGTGGAAATGGGGTAAGCATAACAGGACACTAAAAAAAAAAACGCTTAGCCGCTTTACAATTCCAAATTCAACTACTTTCGGAGGTGCTCTGCCACTCAAATTGGGGGCAAGTATGCGACGGCATCGCCGGCAAACTGACCACCAAACAGGCGTGGCACCTCCTCCGACACCTGATCGATTCATCGAAAACAAAAAACACCACCCAGCACCACGTCACCCGGCTCATACACACACATGGACAACCCCGATGCTCTTTTGGGTACACTCCGCGACACATACACCTCACCTGGCATACCATCTCTTCTCCCCTCATACACAGGATAGCCGAACCCCGAACTCGACACCGACATAACAGAGGCGGAGGTCAGAGCAGCCCTCATGACTGTCCGCACCGATTCCGCGCCCGGCCCCGACCAGGTCACCAACACAACGCTTCGTAATCTGCACAATCAATCGATTACTCGCATCACGGAGTACTTCAACCAGTGCTGGTAAGAGGGCACCCTCCCCCAGTCCTGGCGACACGCAAAGGTAATCTTCATTCCGAAGCCCAACAAACCAGTTACACTCCAAAACCTTCGCCCAATCTCGCTAACCTCGCGTCTCGGAAAGCTTTTCGAGCATGTGGTATCAGCGAGGCTCACGCAGCACATGACAGACCATGACTTATACCCTGACAGCATGGTGGGATTCCTCCCCCATTTGTCCACACAAGACACCATGTTGCAAATAACCCATGACATCTTCGATCTGCTCATTCCAAGCCACACTGAGGCAGGCCTGGCTTTGGATTTATCTAAAGCCTTTGATCGCGTCGAACATCACGTGATCATGACTGCACTCTCCCCGCTCAATGTGGGCGCGCGTACGTACACCTACATTCAGGCATTTCTCACAGCACGCACGGCTGAGCTTTACTTCGGCCCGCTCACCTACCCCACATACTCTCTAAAAAGCGTAGGCACCCCGCAAGGCTCCGTCCTCTCACCTTTCTTATTTAATGTCACTCTCATCCCCCTAGCACGAAAATTGGCAACCGTTCCTCACCTGAAACATACTCTCTACGCTGACGACATTACGCTATGGACTACCCATTGCAGTGATGGCGCCATACAGGACACCATCCAAGCAGCCACCAATCTGATCCAAAACTATGCAGTTAGCGTAGGACTTTCTTGTTCCCGAGAGAAGTCCGAGCTTCTGTGCATTCGTCCCAAGAACCGCAACTTGCGCTGCTCCCCAATCGTCAGGATACTTGGTATGCATATCCGGAGTGATGGGAAGCACACGACTACACTCCGGAGACTCAAGCAGGTAGTGGGGGCGAAATCGCACCTCATCCGCCGGGTCTCGGGCCACCACAAAGGCCTGAGGGAGCGTGATTTATGCCGCCTTGTTCACGCCTTTGAACTCAGCCGTGTACTCTACTCCACCCCCTATCTAAAGCTCCCTCGCCGTGAAACTGACGCTATGGACGCTCTCATTCGCCGAGCATACAAAGTCGCCCTCCAGCTTCCCAGAAATACACCTACCGACCGACTCTTACAATTAGCCCTCCACAACACAATCAGGGAACTTGTAGACGCGCACCGCCAAGCACAATACCTTCGTCTCACACAAAGCAACACAAGCCGGTACATCCTGCATTCCCTTGGAATCCGGATACCAGCCAACGATCCGACATTACTCCCCATATCAAAACCCTTACACGGCGAATTGCTCATTAAGCCACTCCCACGTAACATGCACCCCGACCACCACGATAAGCGCCGCAAAGCTCGAGCTACAGTACTCCTCCGTTATTACGGCTCGGAACCGGACGCCGTACGGGTAGACGCAGCCTGCAAGGGTGATGAAGCGGTCGCTGCCGTGGTGGATCACTCTCTCTCTCAGATCGGAACGCACACACTCCCTCCAGACACCTCTCCCGAAGCTGCAGAGGAAGCCGCCATTGCCATAGCCATCATTAACACAGAAGCACGGTATGTTTCATCAGGCTCCAAAACTGCAATCCTAAATTTCGCACGAGGCCGAGTCCACGTCCCTGCTTTTTGCATACTCGACTCGCCCGTTGCACCCCCGCCCCGTCATGTGGAGCTGATGAGCCGCAGTGCACTCATGTGAGTGCACTGCGGGAATCTTGGAAACGAGGCCGCTAACCTCTTAGCCCGAGGTTCTTTAAACCGGGCTTTTGCGGCCTCCGATCCGGGCATGCACGAAGGAGCGCGCGCACACTTTGAACGTGCTGACGAATGCATCCAGGGCGGCGCGTCAGCTGTACCCCGCACCGCACAAATCCCTTAGCAATCAACAAGCAACCCTTTGGCGCCAATTACAAACTCACACTTTCCCATCCCCTCTCACTCTTTCTCACTATCACCCACTTTTCCTCACATCAGCCTGTAATCTCTGTCCCGAACCTCGTGCTTCCGCTCTCCACCTCCTTTCTCATTGCCCGGCGGATCCTCCCCCGCGGTGGCTAGAGCACCTGAAGACCTGGGGGTACTGGGAGACCCTGCTGCGCTCAGGAGACCCGGTCGTGCAGGCCATGGCTACTGATCGGGCTGCCAGCGTTATGGACCGAAATAACATAAACGCTTGAGTGCAGTGGGGTCGTGCGGGTGCCCGGAGCCTGCGTGCCCCAAACTCCTCAGCCTGTACAGTTAAGTTTTTATGATGATGATGATGCTCATGAACCAAGGCCCTCTGTGGTTGGACAACCAGGCGCCTAGAGACAACTCGCGAAATTTCTATATGGCCCCCTTTCGAGATGTGAACCCCAACGAGAGCCGAGCACCAGGGAACATCTCTACTCATTAGAAAAAAAAGAAACGGTGGGTTTCCGGTGGCACCGGAATTCGAACTCGGTACATCCCGCATACGAGGTGGATGCTGTACCGCCAGGCAACCAAAACAAACAAACAAACAAACAAACAAACAAACAAACAAACAAACAAACAAAGCATTGCTTGTAGGGAATGGGCGTCCTTTGAAGGGTTCAGACTTCCGCGCGCATTAAAGAAGGCTCAGGAGGAGAGAGTGGGCCGCTTGTATCAGGCCTGAGAGTAAGGCGCAAGCTGCTGTTATTTCTCACATCTATTTTTGGTTTCCGAACCGTGGCATCCGTTCGTCCGGATCTGCTTTGAGCTGTGTCTGGCATTTCTCCTTGCACTCTAAAACAACGTCGAAAGTCGCACAGCATTGACCAAATAAGACAGAAAGGCGACCTTCACTAGGGAACTTTCTCCCTGAAGATACCGAACGCACACTGCTGTGCATAAGCACCGCCACTCAGCGACACAACAGCGCGAGAGTCCCTCGTGAGTACCGTCTGTACGGGGAGTGGCATCGAAGTTCCGTCACGTTGAAATGGGCTCACTTTTGTGTAAGGCGCACGCGTTTTTGCCAGGGCTGCACAGGGCTGCAAAGAGCTTACACTGGCTGCGGGCGCTGTGTTCGATTCGGCAGCTTGCCGAATTCGCTCTGCGAAGAACAAATGAAGGGAGAGGAAAATTCTGCTGACCGCGCCGTGTTGACATCTGCCACCACGAGGAAGAGGGGCCGTTTGATCTGATTTCAGTTACAGCTTCTACAATATTTCAAAGAGCTACGGAAAGTTCCGCGCTCGTGGAGCTGTGAGCGCCGCGTCCGCTAATGTCAATACCGACAATACACACGCAAACATACGTTCAATAATACGCGGGTAGGTGCAGCCAGACATCATTCCCCGATTGGTGCGCTGGCTCGCAGGCTCCGGTCCGTATGCGAGCGTGAGCGGCGTCGGAGTTAAGCCTCTCGGTCGACCGGGCGCGTCAGTGGGCGACAGCGCTCGAGCGTGCTGCCAGTTGGCACAGTGCCACTGGAACCACAGAACACCTATACAAACTTAGAGAAGGGAAACTGTACCTTCCACAGTGCAACGGAAATATGCGTAGCGGTGGCGTCGTGAACTAAAGTATGCGACCACAGATGGCGCTGTACAACAGAAAACGGAAACGGAGTTTTGCACAGTATGGCCGCAGGTGTTCTGTGGCTTTACTGGGTTTCTGGCTGCTGCGCCTCGATCGTGCTCCCGCCAGTTTGGTTGCTGTGTGGCAAACGAATTAGTAGGCGTACAGCAATGAAGCGATGACGGAGAACACACAATGATGCATCGGGTGTTCTGTGACATCGGTTTGCGTACTTACGGTGTTATGGAGATCAACGGAATAAAAACGTACCTTCAAGCGTACTCCCTCAACTTCCGCCGCATTCATTATGATAATCAACGCCTAAACAAAATGAGGCACTATTTTTTGCCAAGAGTAGACCTCTTTGTAGCAAGTCTATGTAATGACTCGCCGACGAAACTAGCGGGCTTTTCGAAAATGTTTTACCGCCGTAGTATTCGAGCGCCAACGGCCAGGAAACACATCGATACCAATAGGCTGTCGGCTGTCGGTGGTTAATCAAGTACAAAAACATTGACGCTATGACTAAAAAGCAGCTTCAGCAATCAAATTAAAAAAAAAAACAACTGCCTATTTGCCTGAGGTAAAAAAAAAACATCCTTAGACACCTCGATTGTTTGTCAATGGTTTGTGTAAAGTAAAAAAAAATTCAGCATGTTCAGCGCCCCTAGCAGAGAAAGCACAAGTTTCGTACGGACACAAAAAAAAAAAGTCCACGTGTTTGTTTCTGCTTTAATAAGTAGTCAATGACCCAGTAATCACGGCATGAAACCTCATTTACTTCAAAGCGCGACAGGTAATTATTTGCAGTCTTTTTTTTGTAGCGACCAGTCGAAGTTTCGGTTCCAGAGAGCAACGAGACGGGAGAAACGAGAATGTAAACAAAGTGGTCCCGTGTTCGCAAAAAGCCATGACGTATGCTCTGACGCGCAGCCAGCGTGCGCGACCAACTTGCTGAATATTGTCGTGCGACTGCCGCATCGGTCGGACGACCGCAGCCAATGACAACGCCGGTAGCGTGAACGTCATCGCCACGTGGTACACCCGGCGGGGCGGAGCCGGCGAGCGGGCGCCTCGCCGCTCTGATCGCCCGTTTTTTCTCTCCCTGGTCGAAACGCGGGCCTCTTTCGCCGCTGACGGCGGCACATAAATCGGCTACAATTTGTTTCTGACACGAAATAACTTCTAGAATAAAGTGACCTCGAAAGAGTGCGAGTTATAAAACGTTGTGCGAAATTGTAAATGGTTGGCGTGATTTCTACTCGGACACGGTACACTCTAAGAAAAAAAGGATTAAAGGGTAGGGGGGTTAGTCCTTTTGGGGACGAACTGATTTTCCACAACCATTAGTCCTTTTGGGGACGAACTGACATGGGATGAACTGTTACTCCGCTTGCGCTTACTCCTTCGTGGACTAACAGTTGCTCTTGCCCGATGCTCCTCAAGGGAGTAACGGTAATTCGTTCCGATGCTCCGCAAAAGTGGAATTAATGAAATTAGGCGTTTATACCCTAATAAAAAAATTAATGAGCTGAAAAAAAAGTGCCCGAGAGTAGGATTTGAACTCACTGCCATTTGTTGGGCGTGTTGGTAAATTGAAAGCATATTTAGCGCCAGCAAACAAGGACGGAAGGGAGACGACAACACAATGCGCTATCGTCCTCTCGCTCACAAGTCAGGTACTCTAACCACTCCACCACGCCGCTTGGTTGACAAGACGGGATATTTAGATAATGTTAAGCGTGGGAACGCAAGTGCGGCAATATAAAAGCGACTTCGTATTTTGTGCAAGCTATGCAATGAGAGTCTAACGTTGAGTATATTTGCAACCATAAGCGACTGCGAGAAGAAATCAGCCCGAGTATTCTTTGGGTGATTTAAACTGAGGCACTACGCCATGTATACGTGTAGCTAGCTCAAATGGGGCACCGAGAGAGAGAGAGAGAGAGAGAGAGAGAAAACATTTATTGAATCATAAAATGGAATTCTCGCGGATCGAGGTCTTCTCTTCTGCACGCTGTCTTCTCGTCGAAGGGAAGCCTCTTCAGCACGGGTGGTCCCTCAGTCCAGGGCTCCACTGAGTTTGGCCGCGTCCCTAGCGTGCTCCACCATCCTTCTTTGGACGGCGAGCTCGCAGCTGACGAGCCGGCTCTCCCAATGCTCCGCACTCGGGGGTTTGTGATCGCGGAATGCGTCGTTTCGTTCGCACTCCCAAGTAATGTGATAGAGTGTGGGTGTAGCCCCGCACCGGGGGCAGGTGTCCCTATACTGCGTTGGGAACATCTTGTTGAATATGAAAAGGTTGGGGAAGGTGTTTGTCTGGAGCCTACGCCAGTCCGTTGCTTCCTCCTTCGTCAGCGCTTTATGGGGCGGTGGGTACTTGAATCTAGTCCCCCTGTAGTGTTGCAGTAATTCCGAATAACTGTCACTGAGGATCCCGGCGTAACTAGCGCGGTACTCCTGCTGCTGCCCAGCCCGGAATCTATTAGCTCGAGCTAGACCGTCCGCCGCCTCGTTACCCCTTATGCCCTCGTGTCCAGGTATCCAGATCAGATTGTGTTTGATTTTCGCCTCCTCCGAGGGGTTACCCCCTCTGAGGATCCTAAGGGCAGTTTTGCATATTCTGCCCCTCATGTAGTTGCGACAGGTCTCTTTCGAGTCTGTGAGAATATTTAGCGATTTATTCTCCCTATATCCTTGCATCGCCGCCAGCCGTTTGAGCTACACATCGCTTCAGTTCGCAACCTCCTTGGAACGGAAGGAACTTAGGTACTACTGACCAAGAAAATCTTGCCGTCTATCAATGACTTGCGCGTTTAATTTGTATCGCTCACTTATTGGGTGCGCACGAAGGGCATGGCTCTTCACATGTATTCCAGTTTTAAGTTTCTCGTAATTTTCTCACGACGAGGCAAAGTGCTGCTTTGCATGCAGTTCAATAGACAATGCACGAACTTCGATCCATTCACGATTTATAGCCAATACCGTTTTCGCAGCATCGCTCCATGACACGGACGAAAACGGCGAAGTGCCTGGGGAGTAACTGTTGCCGTTCGTCCTCCCATTGCTCTCTTTCCGACCAGGGACTAAACACTTACTCTCCAAAATTTGCACACGGCAAGCACATTCATGCAGTTAGTCATTTGAGGGACGAAAGCGCCCTTTTTAGGACTAACGGCGCAGTTACTCCCGTTTTCCCCGGGATTTTTTCTTACAGTGTAAGCGCAGACGCGCCAGCAATCGTCTGTATACGAAGCGGCTCGCCTGACTGGCGTGTTTACTCATCGCTACTAACGGCACCAGAAAAACTAACCGTATTTTCACTTAAGAGAAACATAAATGTTCAGGCATTGATTGTGCTGACGAATTTAGGCGCTTTATTACAAGCTGCGGACGCATCGCAAGGACCCTCGGCCCCGGATAGACGGCCGGCGAGCTAGGCCTACGCTAGGCCTACATCGTCTCCCAGCGATCGCAAGCTCGCCTGGCATGCTCGTTCGCTTCTGTCGGCGCCAATGAAATCAAATATGCTGCAATTTAAGCGTGACATAACTGTGTACACGTTGTACCGACTAACATAGGCGCTTCGTTATACGAGCTGCAAGCGATCGTGTCACAAGCGCAACCGGTGTCGGATTCGATGGCCCAGCGAGCTATGCCTGCCGGCTCCTGGCCATCGGCGGCTGTCAACGGATCCGATACTGCTAACGCGGCCTTGCGGAAACACGTCAACAGTGCTCGCATAGACGTGTTTATATTGTTATCGTTTGTTTCAAACAAGATAACTATGCAAATACGGTTCCTTTCACTTTCTGTTCGAAGTTACGCAGCATTCCGAACTTCCACGCAGGGGCGCCGGTTCTGGGCGGAGCTACCCGCCGCTCGCTCATTCGTACCATGTGTCCCGAATCGCCGCATGCTGCAAGTCGCACACGACGCGCCGTACGACAGATCGCACGGAAAATCGCACCATGTGTCTCGCGCTTTAGACGTGGCCAATCACTTAGCGACTCAGATATTGCGGCCGGCGATGGCGAGGACGAACCTAAACAAAACCCTCGCATCGGCCACGATCGATGGTAAGACACAACAAATCGACGTTGAACGTTGTGGCTGCGCAATCAAGCTGATAGTGTGGGAAATATCCCGACGGACACGACAAAAATTGCAGTTGCAGCGACACTGAGAGCGTCCCACTACAAGTACAACAGCTAGAACAAGCAACAACAGAGGAGAAGAGCACATGTAAGCCGCATGGCAGCCAACGAAAATTCGTGACGTAGCCACATGACGTAGCGTTTTCTTGGCTATTTACATTCCCGCGTGATGTCAATGTCGCCAGGTGCTCTATGTTGCGGTTGGCTGCGCGCACGTACTTTAAAATTGATTTTAAATATTTTCTAAGCGATATTCGCCGCTGATATATTATAGACGATGTGTGTGTGACCAACTAAATCGATCTCGCAAGTTATCTCGACTTGAAATTTTTGTGTCAGCACTCCTTTAAAGTATGCGACCAAATTACAGTAGCTCCACTTGCGCGCTTACGCTGAAACACGCCTCGATCACGGTTCTAATTACACCGTGGCCTCGATTGATTTTTCGCCCTCTGTGGCCATTTGTTGAACTTGAGAGTGTGCGGGGCCTGGTGGAACGCTGTAGACGCCGGACCGCCGGGGCCGAATCGCGAGAAATATCGCGCGAAGGCGATCGCATTCCCGAGGGAGCACGACACAGGTGGCGCCCTCGCCTGCGTGCCTCGCTGCGAGTGCGCGGCCGCAACGCCCGTTCCGTCTGTCCGCCACCTGCGCGTGTCGCATCGCCGGGCGTGTACGCGGCCGGGACGGCGGCAGGTGCGCTCACGGGTAGCGTGCATGGCTGTGTCGCTCACGCGCGGCCTTTCACGCGCCGCTCGTCTGTGTCGCAGTCGGTCGTGTCCGTCGTCGACGCTTCGCCCGAACAGGCGCCCATATCCGAGCTCGCCAGCAGGTGTCCCACCGGGCCTGCTGCCCGAGAACGTTCCGGAAAGGGCACGGCGGTGTTGTTTAGCAGTGTGCAAAATATCGACGCGTTTAAACAGTTTAGTGCGCGCTTAGAACTAAGTGGAAAAAAAAATTGGAAGATTGACGTCGATGGAAGATAAAGTCTTCCTGAGAGAGTTGGGGGTGAGAATTGGGTGATGAACCATATACAGTAATTTATTGTGAAAGCCATGCCGGACTGACAACGTTTGATCGATTGATGGTCATCAGCTGGAGGTTAAATTGCCTTCCAGATTTGTGTCATCGGTTATCATCGTTGTCAGTCATCGTCATAGTCATACCCACTGGTCCCATGAGCGCATATCCAGGGGCCCATACCCATGTCACATACCGAGTGGTCCGTATGCCCTGTAACTCCAGGAGCACAGACCCCTGCAGCACGCCATACTCAGTGCACTTACGCTCAAACTGCACTATCTCCGGGATCGGCCCACGAAAGAGGCTAGAGAAGCATACGGAAAAGTATGCCAAGAATGCCCTAATTCGTCTTAAAAAGGTATACATACTTTCCGGCTGGCACACGCGTATGTTTGACTCCGCCTCCATAGGCATGGCTCCTGCACAGATGAATTTCTGGTCGCCTCTTAACAATCGTCCAATCGCCTGCAGCGTACTACACACCTGAAATTGCTCAGTTGGATCGGGTCTTCATGTGCATTTCATTCGAGGCGTTGAGGTCACACCGCACGAAGCGGCATCGGGTCGAAAACAAGGCGGATGCGCTTCGAGACGATGATGCGACCACTAATACACAACAGTCGACTTAAGGACGAATACGAACAGGCTCATACCTCTTCCGCGCAGGCAGGCAGGCAGGCAGGCAGGCAGGCAGGCAGGCAGACAAAAAGTGAACTTTATTTGACCCTGAGAAGCCCTGCCCCGACTTGGACGCTGGCCGCGTCCAAGTCGGGGTTGGAATACCGTGATGTTGCTCTCTTTCTTGGGCCCTAAGGATTGCCTTTAGTTGTGCCTGGAGCGATGGGCTCCGGAGTGCCCCTTCCCAGTCGGCTTCGCTGGATAGAGGGCCGTTAGGTAACGCGGGGCATTGCCAGAGCATGTGCGCTAAGGAACAATAAATCTCATTACAGTACGGACAACTTGAATCGATGTCTGTGGAGATACGGCTGGGAAAGCCCCGCGAGGGGAATGAGCCCGTCTGGAGCATTCTAAGTGAAACTGACTGAGACCTGTCTAACTTCGGGTGAGGAAGAGGATAGGCCCTTCTACTAAGCCGATAGTGAGAGGTTATCTCATGAAAATTAAGGAGCGGATCGTTCTGCTGGATTTCATCCTGTCCCCATATGGCCTCCATGCCGCCGCGGCGTGTTAGATCTCGCGCTCGGTCATGGGCAAGCTCGTTGAGGTTAGGTAGGTTCTGATGAACGTCCGCACCCATATGGACGGGAAACCAAGAGATAAAGTGAGTGCCAGGGTTTGTTCTCTTTTCCAGAATGGAGGCAGCCTCTCGGGCTTGGTTACCCGATTCGAAAGCTTTGATGGCCGCTCGTGAGTCTGTGAAAACGTTGGTGCGCGAGGGGTCGGTCATGTCCAGGGCTATGGTGACCTGTTCCGCGACTCCGCTCGTAGCTAACTTAATCGAGGCCGGTGAGCGTAATTTTCCTTTGCTACTGAGCCGCGTCGACAAAGACAGTCGAATCTTGATTCTCGCCGGCCTTCTGTAACATCGCCCGTGCTCGGGCTTTTTGCCTCCCTACATTGTACAGAGGGTGCATATTCCGAGGGAATGGACTGATCACAAAGGTTGCCCGTGCCTCCCTGGATAAGGTGATTTCCTGTTCGTTGAGAATTCTGGGAGCCATGTCGGCACCGTATATATATGAGGCGTCTCCCTGCCCTGGTTGACGAGAGCCTAACTACCAGAGCAGTGACCTGCGCTTCGATCACTTCATCAATGTCGTTGTGCATACCGAGTTTGCTTAATCTGTCCGAGCAAGTGGTTACTGGTAATCCAAGTACCTTTTTGATGCTCTTAAGCATGAGAATGTTAAGCTTATTCTTTTCGGTTTTGGTCCAGTCAAGGCCGGAGGCTACATAGTTGATGTGACTCATTAGGAAAGCGTGATGTATCCTGAGGAGGTTGTCTTCACCTAGTCCCTTCTTTCGTCCGGATACTCTAGCAACGAGTCTCAGCATGCTCTCGGTTTTGGCCGAGATGTGTGTGAGCGTGTTGGCGTTACATCCACGCGCGTCAATCAGTAATCCTAGGATTCGGATAGATTCGACTTGAGGAATCGGCTGCTCGATTCCTGCAAAGAGGGATATGGGAAGTTGGTTAAGGTGAGTGAGCCCCCTAACACCTTGCCTGGCCGGCCTGTACAGTAACAATTCAGATTTGTTTGGGGACAGTTGGAGGCCTGTGTCTTCCAGGTAGGACTCCGTTGCTCGTTGCTACGTCGGTGGCTAGAGACACAACCCCCGATCTCGCCCTTATGAGAAATGTAGAGCAAACAACCTGAAATAACTAGCAAGAAAACCTGAGCAGCGCTCACTTCATCATTAGCGTTACCCTTCATGTCAGAGCCCCCCAGACCAGGGAATTTAATGTGACGGACTGGCATGCTTTCCGTAAGCTCAGAAAGGAGGACACGGGCGAATACGCCAGCTTCATCTAACTCGTGGAGACACTCAGAGCAGATGTTGAAAAGGCTATACAAAAACTATTCAAACCGAGCTCGAGGTTTCCAGGATGGACCCGCACCTCGCACATCTCTTGGAAGCCAAAGCGTCCATTTTGAGGCGATGGAAACCACAAAGGCTTAACAGGAGGTTGCGAAAGAGGGTTGCCGCACTTAACAGGTAGATTGAACAGTACTGCACCGAGTTATAGCTAGGCTACAATGGGATGAAATCTGTTCAGCAGTCGATGGGCGCATGCGCACAGGGGGAAAATTAAATCTCCTTAAACACATGCTAGATGACACGCAAACCAAAGGTAATCAAAGACAGACATTGTGCCGCCTCATTCAGAGGCACAAACAATAGTGAGGAACCGAAGAAACGCTCTTAGACGAGGTATCCAATAGATATCTCCCGAAAGGTGCAGCGCACTCAGAGGAGTATCCCAACATCGAATGTGACACGGAAGGAGCTCGATGACCCCTTCACGGAGTAGATCAGAGCAGTACTTCACAACTTAAATAGCAGGTCGGCCTCAGGTCCGGATGGCATCTCAAACAGACTGCTAAAGAACCGGGATGATAGGTCAGTTGAGCTGCTAACAAAAGAGGTCAGCAAGATTTGGGAGAGCGGATGCGTCCCGGACGAGTGGAAAGCGGCCTCGGTTGTGCTTATCCCGAAACCGGGTAAGCCCCTAAACCTTGACAACTTAAGGCCGATATCGCTAACCTCTTGCGTAGGCAAGGTAGCGGTAGATAGATCCTGCACAGGATCTCGGATTACATAGAACGCAACGAACTGTTCCCGCACAACATGGTCGGCTTCAAGCCCGGCCTTTCCACACAGGATGTAATGCTACTCCTTAAGAAGCACATTTTCGATAACAGCACTAGGGATGTTAGGGGGATCTTAGCCCTTCACCTGACCAAGGCCTTGGACACCATATCTTATCGATTTGTCCTGCAGGCCACGGCGAGTCTAGGTGTGGAAGCAAGGTTTCAGGCTTTTGTTAGAACAGCCACCATCAGGATTGCACAACTCATGTTAGATGTGTTCGCACTAGGGGCCAGAGGCACTCCCCAAGGAGCAGTCATCTCCCCCTTACTATTCAACGTAGTTATGAAGAGCTTATCGGAGAGGCTCAGATCCCTTCCTAATATAGGCCACTCGCTATACGCGGACGATATCACCGATCTGGTGCCCCGTACTCGCAGAAGTAGAGCACGCGCTGCAATCAGCCCTAGACGCAGCGCATGTTTTTTTTTCTTTTATTATCCTCATAGTCACGAGATACAACAACGGCAACACCTTCCTTAAATTGAGACTGTCCAGCAACGTTCGGAGGATTAATGAACTTTAAAAGAACGCAGGCGCATGGCGTATTTCATTCGGTAGCCGTGGATCTTTGATTCTCAGAGGCATCCGCAATTTATTCTCTCCAAGAAATCGGTCGCACGTGTGCGCTTGGTACGATCTCACTGCGCGTGTTGTCTGCAGCGACGAACCGCGGCGAAGTGAAGGTGCGAACGCCGGGGCCGCCGCTCGCTGATATGCCTGGTGCATTGAAGAAAACCACGCGATTCCTCCGCGCCCCGGGCTGCTGTAGGCACAGCGCGCGTGACGCCACTTTCTGTGCTGCTCCGCGCCCTCGTACCGCGTGCGGACCACTCGGAACGTCAGTGATGGTCGCGGCGGCACCCTTAGTTTCGCAGCCTTTATTAAAGGCGGACATTTCTTCATCTTTTGTGCACTGCTAAAACGGAGGCTGCGTTGTCACCCTCGTACACTCTTGCCGCGCACCAGTGGCTGTACTACGCGATTGGTGAGTTTTTTTCCTCGTTTACCGCAGAGTATAGCGCTCGAACAGCGAACCCACTGTGGCCTGGTGTATATGGTGACGAATGTGGCGTCATTTCATATGCGGCAAAGGTGATAACCGCGACACTGCAGATAGCAAGTCGGGGGTGTGGCCAGTCCTCTTGCAGAGCCCTTCTGCCACCGAATCAATTAGCATGTTAATTTCTTTATTGCCGGAGAACTACAATACCTGATAGCGATTTTTCATGTTGCCCTGACGAACTGAGAAAATGTACACACCAAATGCGCAACTATACAGAATATATCGCGAGCCGGGACATCCACGCCAGAAAGGGGCGAGTGGTAAAATTAAAGGTTCTAAAGCTTTTAGAATGAATACACAGTTTGGCGTCAATCTGTCACTCACAGATCCACTCGGCACATATGCAGGTAGGTTGACGTTTACACTGGCATTATTTTGTAAAAAAGAAACATAGCGATTTCATAACGCCTTCGGACGCTCGCACTCAATATACATGTAATGTTTTTCAAGAATATGACGCCGGTGTACAGGGTGGTCCTTCACGAAAGGGAACCCGTGCTCTGCGTAGGCTGCTTAGCGCGCCGGCAAGTGGCAGCAAGGAAAAAGCATGTCCGCTCGTGGCGTCATCTATTGGCGGCCAGAATATCCAGGCATGACCGATAGGCAAGCGCCTGCTATCCTGTCATCACTGTTGCCTAAGGGGCGGGCCTGCAGCGCAACTCGTCTGCTGATGTAGCAAACCGCGTCGGGTACACTGGAAACGTGCAATCACCGACATACTCCCGGTAGTTATTAGGTACTCCTGGTGTGACTATATTAATGCCTAAGCATTCTATAGTTCTCTCGGAGCTCTGTCCGTCCGTCCGTCTGTTTGTCTGTCTGTAACACGTGACACGATGCTTTGCGTGCATAGGTATGCACGAGGTCCTATGGAGGCGTATAGAGAATGCCTTATGACTACGTATGACTAATGAGATTTATGATTATGACTACATATAGTGAGCACTGAGGTACAAGGGTTTCATTAATAAGACTAAAAAGATTAGTTACAAAAATATTAGTTCGGCGTAACGAGGATTAATTCAGGGTAATTAGGAATACTGAGGATAATAAATTCGTTAAATTATCATACTGATCAAGAGTTACTAACTGTTAAATCAACGGAGCCTAATTAAGAATAAATAAGGGTACCTTGAAATTAGACAGAGCTAATTAAGTAATCTCAATTATTAATTGGATACAGACATCTCCGTAACGTTATCTAAGGCTAATTAAGTCATTAAGCAAATGTCATCATTATAAAGATAACTAAGCCTGAATAACTAACGAAACAATTACGTTTATTTACTTAAGCTAAAGTTTCACCTTTGTGCACTTCTTTCCTAAACCGCTCCGAATCAAGTGAGGTTTATTCACGCTATGGGGGGAGTGGGGAGCCAGAGCTCCGTACTGCAAAAAAAAAAAAAAAAGCAGAAACTTTACTGGAGTAGTCAAAGTATGCTTAAGCCCACCCTCAAATTTCAAATTGATCCACTCCCAAATTTCAAGTTGGCCCACCCCCAAATATTAAGCTGGCCCACCCGCAAATTTTCATTTGGCTCACCCCGAAATTTTAGGTTTGGCCCACCCCGAAATTTTAAGTTGGCCCACCCCGATATTCAAGTTGACCCAACCCCAAATTTCAAGTTGGCCCACCACTAAATTTGTGTTGGCTTACACCCAAATTTAAGTTGGTCTACCCCTTGTATAGGCTTCCCCATGCATTTTCTGCGGACCCTATGTATCTCTATGTTTATTCTCTCTAATAAATGTTTTTAATTGTTCCTCATCGCTTATGAAGATGCCAATCCTCTACATATAGCTATTATAATAAATAAATGTCGTAACTTCGCACATTACGCGTTCTTGTGCAGGTAAAAGGCATTACGCTTTTCGCGTGGCGAACAGATCTTGCTGCCGTACTCGCCAAAATATGCTCACGCATTAAAATACGCTGGGAGTGCTTATTAACTAGCGGGCATATGTTGGTCCTTAAACGTTTCCAGTGTGCTGGCGTACCGAGCGCGGTTTGCTAGCAGCAGACGCTGCATTGCAGGCTGGCCGCCAATAGGTGGCGCCACAAGCTGACGTGCTTGCTGCCTGCTGCTGGCGCTCTAAGCAGCCTCCCCAGAGCGCAGGCCACGCGCTCGCGTGTTCCCTTTCATAAAGGACCACCCTGTACGTACAGCAAGGCTGTCACTTAACACGGACGATGAGATGTTTGCATTTATGTCGGAGACATTCATCGCCATAATATTCGTTGCCGCTTCTCGCAGTTCTGCCCTGCAGAGCATTTGTGATAGGAATTCTCGTGCTGAGAGAGGGACTCATCATCATCAACGTCATCATGATTTATTGACCCTTAAAAAGGCACCTGTTGGGGTATTACATAAGGGGAAGCATGTATAAGAAAAATGAATGCAGAAACAGTCATGTCGAATTAAGTAATACAAAAAAGTCGCAGTTTCGCCCGAAAAGTGAAGCATCGATTGCGATAGAAAATTGGTGGACAGCTATAGGAACTAACGATAGTCGTTTTATCGGCCGTGTATACTTGTAAACATAGGCACACTAATTAAGTTAACAGGCATGGTGTCACGCGCGCACAGGCAAACACGAACACATCTCACTCGATGACCGCGGAAACTCGCTGTCAAAACGCGGCAGCAGCAGTAGCAATTGGCCTTCGCGGTGCTGCTCGCATCAAGGCGAACTAAGCCGCGAAAACACAGCCCAGCGCGGGCTAGATCTGCACCCGTGGCGGACCGCTTCCTCCAGGATGCAGCGGCCGGGTCCGCCGTGGGGCGAATTCTCCCCGTCCAGCGCTGCCTGATTCCACGTTGTACCTGCAAATTTCCTAATTTCATCACGTCACCTAAGTTTCTGCCGTTCTCGGCAGCGCTTCTCCCTTTCCCTTAGCACCATTTCTGTGTATCCAATGTATCGCCGATTACCGACGTGGCTTGCCCAGCTCCGCGTATGGGCTTCCGCCGTTTGCTGTTTCATACACACCGCTCTCCTTCTGTATCATAAGGTTACGCTGACGTTTTTCGTTCCGAGCTCGTTTCACGGCGCTTAATGTGTTCTCAAACTTCTCTGTTTGCCTCCAAGTTTCTGTTTATATGTTAGTATACCGGTAGAATGCAATGATTGTGCACTCCTAAATAACAGCAGTAAGCTCCCGCGGTCATGATTTGGTAATGCCTGCAGTATGTGCTCCGAGCAATTTTCATTCTTCTGTAAGTTTCCTTCTCATGATCGGAGTCCCCTGTGAGTAATTGACCTAGATAAACTTACTCCTGCGTAGATTCTATAGGCTCAGTGCCGATTTTGAATTACTGTTCGCTTGAGAAGCTATTCAACGTTACCTTTATATTCTGCATGTTGATTTTCAACCTTATTCGTACTCTTTGTCAATCAAGGTCGCAACCACTTGTTGCACTGTGTCCTGAGCATTGCTGAACAGAACATTGTCATCCGCAATTGGCAGAATGTTGTTGAAATATTCGCCGTTGATCCTCACTCGTCTAATGGCTCGAATACTTATCTAGACATCTAGTCAATAGCATTAGAGAAATAAAATATGTGAAGCCAAAACTATCACCCAGGTAGAGTAGAAGCGAGTCTGATGATTTACGGATACGTGCGCTGTGGCTGAAGGCAAGTATGGCAGTTGCACATAAACGGAACAATTCTTTAGCTCTCAGCCGAATCCTGCAGGCGCCACATCTTTGGTGTGAAGTTCTTCAGTCTTTCAGTACAATCCATGCGATATGCACTAACACCGCTAAATACAGACAAATACCGAGCTTCGTCCAAGCGCACTGAAATAAGTGATCGAACTGTGCGCCGCCTGGAGAGCCCGCAAGACCGCACCATTCGAATGACGCGAATGCTGCCGATGCATGCATCGCGTTCAACAGCGCAAAACGAGGCACATGACGGCAAGAAATTGCGGGACGAAGATTGTGCTGTGGCTCGCCGAGACATGCGTCCGATGTTGCTGGGCTAGTCGATTCATATGCCGAGTAGACCATATATAATTATGATGGCTTGGCGCAAACCATTGATTGTCACCAGTGAGATTGTCAGACGTATTCATTTGGAATGGATTTCGAGAATGGCACCAATTTCGAGGTAATATTTCCCAAGTTATGGGACGAAATACAGTTACTGTTGTGCTCGAATGCATAAAAGAGCGTTTTCTTTAAAAAAGTAAGCGGACCAACAGTGAATTTTTACGGCGAATTTGATGGCGCATCCTTCCTTCACACTTCCTTCTAAAAGAGGAAGTGTCGTGTCTAACCTGCAAACAAGCAAATACGAACACGTTGGAAATCGTGCTTGCATGTGTGCCCTGCCCGCAAGTGAATTCGTGGGAGTCCGGGGGCCATGGCGGTTTCAGTAGCGATCAGTCCGTGACTTCGTCGACGATGATTGGTCGATGCTTCCGATGCAAGTTTTGCAGTCGCACGTGCGAAGTAGCTGCGTTGGCAGTAGATCCAGATAATCTCTGGTAACGGCAGTGGGCGTTCCGGCTTGCATAATGTGGCGATCGTAATTGTATTCGAGGCGGCGACGAGAGAAGGAACCTGCAAACAAGCAAATATGAACACGTTCAACAAGCAAATACGAATACGGCCTTCGTCGGAGTGAATGCCTCCGACGAAGGCCGGTCCTCCGGCCGACACACACGCACACACACACACACACACACACACACACACACACACACACACACACACACACACACACACACACACACAGACACACACACACACACACACACACACACACACACACACACACACACACACACACACACACACACACACTTTACATAATTTTGAAGTGATGCTATGAGATGTGTATATACAAAAATGATCATGTATAAGAGAACACGCACACACAGACGTTACAGGCACTTACATTCTGCGCACATTCAGTAAACACTTCTGATGGCTTGGCTACAAGAACCAGGCTGGCCGAAAATTAAGCTGTACGCGTCCATCAGCAACCGGCAGGAAACGGCATGAAGGAACTCTTCTGCGATCCCAAGGAAGAACAACTTCTCTGACAGAAACGACAGTAGCTCAGTACAAAGACGTTCAGCGATTTCAGGTGAAACCTGAGGCAACTCACTAAGCATTTCGACGTTACCATGATCCATTCGCATATTCGTACGCGCCATGTTTTTAAAATCCTATACAAAGAGCGAATAATCACGCGCGGGAGGCGACCTAACAGGAAGTGCTCTTGGGGCCACAGAACCGAATACAGTCAGCTGCCGAAAAAGATAGTTTCTTGTGAACGCAGAACCTTAGGGTGTGCACGCGGATTACGTCTGCATCGCCAAGCAGCCGCTGACAAAGATGACACTGCGATGAGGCGTTGGAAACGCCTACGTAGCTCACGCTGCCATGACCGCATCAGCGGAGTCAGTTGATTGACCCAAGGGCAATACGGAGCTTCATGGCAGTATTCGGCAGTTCTTCTGACGTGCGTCGTTTCACTGTACGACCTTCAACTGAACAATGCAGATGCCACTGCACCTTGAGCGCGTCCCATGACTCTGAGTCAGATCTAGAAAGAGAAGCGCGCAAGACTCTTGACAAACAAGAGCACGAGTGCCCGTCATGTAGAACGCGGTGTGTCGAGGCGCCAAGGTTTCGCTGATGAAGAAGCCGGGAAGCAAACTGCAAGCGTAACTGGTCTGTGATTGGAAACGGACAGGAGATGAAGGCAAAGTTATCGCATCAGATTGGAAGACATACTGAGCTAAATTGCATGGCACACAGGCACGCGTTCTAACCTGCTTGACGACGTGCCGCATCGCCACGTCCAGACAAATGAGAAACTATGAAGAAGTCGATACGTATCCAGCAGCGAAAAGTGCTGGACGAGGCGATGCAACTCCTGTGCGTTCCCATCAGGGCGACCCCTGCCCGGGCCTTGCACATCTGCTCGCGTGTCTAAAACGCAGTTAAAATCCCCAACAAGAACCACGTGACGACCGTCCAGGAAATACATCTCCAGTCACGAAAGAAATCATTGGACTTAGTGGCTTGAGCGGGCCCATGGATGCACAAAATACGTAACCTAAATGAGGATAGCACACAATCAAGTGCAAATATCCGCCCTGTCCCATCATAAAAAACATGATCTTGCAATAGAGCTCTGCTGAAAATAATAATACCGACTCCGCTAGAGCGTGATGTCGCGAAAGAGAAAAAATAATCTAGGTTGAAAGTGCTTTTGAAAGCAAGAACATGTCCAATGGTGACAACATTTGTTTCTTGCAAACACTGAACGTCACAGTATTTAGCGCGGTCCACGCTGATAATTTCAGCTTGTTTTATAGGATTTCGGAACCCCTGCGCGTTTAACGAAATAATATTCAGGGTTTCAGCCATATCTAATTGAAAGTGTCACCGAACTGACCTGGTCGTGTTGTTCAAGTCGGCGCCCCGGGAACAAGTCCAGGGTACATGCAGCACACGTCACTTCTTCGGCCCTCTCGAAGAAGCGCGAGGTTTCTTTAGCCATTGCAACTCGGCGCGGTGATCCGGGACGCCGTCCGAGCCAGAGGCTGACGCGTGGGCACGCTTTACGTCTCATGGGACCGCCATTTCTATCTACATCGAGTCCATCCAGGCTTGGTGAGAGTCCAACTCTACTGTCAACTCCGACGCTGAGGCTATTTTCAGAGGATAATGATGATGCTGGTAGTGGTTGGGCTGCGAGATTGATGTCATCGCCGCCGACTACTTCGGCAGCCAGGGGCTCATTCAGATGCAACGGCGCAGTGGCTTTTGCAGAAGAGCCACAAATCGGATGTGGCGTTGTAAACGACGCAACTAAGGCGCATGAAGCCACCGCAGACTTCGTTGGTGTAGCGAGCGCAGAAAATGCAGGGCCAGGTGTTTTAACCGTGTCCAAAACTTCCGTGCGACCAGGACATGATGGTAGCAGCCGAAGCGGAGGCGCCACCGGCCATAGCACGCGTGTCCCTCGCTGCCTAGGAGGCCAACGAACATGGCTTGCTGCGATCGGCCACGTCATCAATAGCACGGTCCTCCCTTTCGGCCGACGAGGCCGGCGAACATGGTGTGTTGCGATTGCTCGAGCTGCATACTTTTTTCTTTGTCATTTGCCGACGCTGGTTGATGCGGTGTCAAGGCAATCTCTTTGGTTGCGGCGTCATGCGCAGTCGCGACCGCAGCTGACGCCGGCGGTAAGGGGGGAAAGGCACCAGCAGTAGCGTCTGAATATGAAAGCCGCACAAGGAACACGACTGTAGGGTGACAATACACGCAACGCCGACAAGGATGGTCACGTCCGTCGCTTTCGTGGTCATGGATACTACAACGGCCACAGAATGCTGCGTTGGGCTGTGCACGGTAGTGGTCACTGGAGCCACAGCGACGACACACGCGTTGCAAGCCACGGTAGTCAAACGTCACACGATGACCAGGTACTCGCCGATAATTGAGGACAGGGGTTGTGGTGCTCATTTCCATTCGAACGAAGCGAGTGCTCGCGAACGCGCCGCGTCGTCTGCTCATAACACCAGTGTTGAAAGACAGAATCTCGCTGTACACACTCAACAAGAGTGAGGAGGAGCTGGTTGACACTATTACCAGAGGCGCTTACAAGGTGGTCTTGCGCTTACCGGTAGGCACCCCGACAGACAAACTCCTTGGCCTTGGTGTATACAACACATACTCCGAGCTCAAGGAGGCAACTTTAATTTCACAAAGAAGCCGACTTAGCCAGACGAGATCGGGCAGAGAGATCTTGGTGAGGGCGGGTATTCCACCACACCCCCAAAACTTGGACGAGGTACTGGTGGATATTCCCGGTCCCGTCCGAAGCAGGATCTCGGTCGCTCCTGTCCCGAGAAATATGCACAAAGACAGAAACAAAAAGCCAAGAGAAGAGAGGGTGAAATGGCTAGGCAAACTAGTCAGAAATAATGACAACAACGTTTATGTTGACGCCTCTCAGTACAACTGGAAGCGTGCAGTAGTCACTGTCATAGGCAATGACACGACTAGCCTAAGCTCAAGCGCCTCCCTGATCACGTCCTCTATTTCCAAGGCAGAATGCTTCGCCATCGCCTTGGCAATCAAGGACCGGGAACGGACGGGGCCGTCGTACAACACCATCATCTCGGACTCTCAGGAGGCGTGCCGCTTCTTTATGAACGGCCGTGTCCCTTTCAAGGTTAGCCACCTCCTGGGAAAGGAACTCAAGGATACATACAGACTGGTCTGGTGTCCATGACACGCAGGCCTGGAGGGGAATGAGAGGGCTGACGCTCTAGCTCGAGAGCTGACAAACCGAGCGGAACAAACATCGCCCTCCCATTCACAAACCGGCGCTTCACAGGAAAGCCGTCGCGAGGAGGAGGATAACGATCCGGCACGTACGGCACCACGCGATATTCTTGCTCACCAGCGCGGCATGCGGCAAAAATACGGCGCCCCCCACACATCTTTGCAAGGGGAAGACGCAATAGATCTCCGCAGGATTCAAACGGGGGTCTACCCAAATTTATTAAGATTGAGCAAAATTTTCCCAACGATGCACGGGCGTGCCTTTACGTGGTGTAGCGACTCACCACCGTCTTTGTACCACATCTCATGGGGATGCCAAAATAGACCGCCAAATTTAAATGCCTACTTAGTTAGGCATAATCCAACCAACACACTGGAGCAATGGGAGGCACAACTCGCCAGCTCAGACCCGAAGGTGCAGAAGGCTCTTCTTGGTCACGTTCGGCTAGCGGCAGGAGCCAGTGGAGCCCTGGGGCACCACCCATCAAGCTCCTCATTCCCCTGTCCCCATTTCCCCAATTCAATAAAGTTATTCTCTCTCTCTCTCGCTGTATGGTGGTTGTACCTGGACGAGGACTTCGTTCGGAACGAAGGACGGCAAGAAGAGGCAGGTCAGTTTGGTGACCTGCGGGCCGACGGGAACGACGGGACAGCGCTCGCCACTGATGACAAGGCAGCCAGCATCGACGATAGAGCCATGGAAGCCATGCTCTTGACGGTGACTTGGAAGTTGAAGCCTCCTATGTGCTGAACGCAATAGACCTCAGAGAGGCTAACTATTGAAGCCGTCGCGTCGACGACGGTCTCATGACCATACCCCGCAGGGACAGCAAAATTGAAAACCTGGGCCTTCGAAGGAGTTCATGGCACTGTAGGTGTCATGGCATGAGAGGTGGACGCCCCTGACGTGAAACACGCTGGGTAGTCAGCATAAACACTCCTTCTTATGTATATATTACAGCATATAGACGCAAGGTATCATTTTGTTGCGAATGTTTGCTTCTGTACTTCCTTGTTCCCAGGCAGCCAGACCGTGCCTCAAAAGCAAAGCGATACCCTTAGTGTTGTGAAAATCTGCTTTCGCTGCATTCTTTTTTGACATCCTTGTAAAGCTCCATGAACCTTTGTTTCCAATTCGTTGTCTCTGTTTACTTAACCTTTTTAATAACTCTGGGATGTCTATCTGTGCTTCCAATTACCCTTTTCACATTTTCCATCTTTCTTGACCTTTTCTACCATTCTGTGTTCATGCCTTTGAGGTACAGATATAAGTGCGCTCTACTTGCCCCTTTCTTAGCATCCATGTTCCTGACTCCTTTCTCAAAACACAATTTTGGTCTGCGTTCCCTCGACTCCAAAAAAAAAAAAAAAATGTTAAGACCATGTCACCCCAGTACGGCCTCACTTATACGTTCACTGAGGGCACCCTAATGCTGATCTGCCCACCGTCCTCTTATTAACTTCTAACCCATGCAAGACCTCCGATTTCAAGCAGGCATTATTTCTTTTCTAATTCTGCGTGCCAACACTGCCGCGGAGGCACACCGGCGCGTACATTGACGATCAGCAAACGATGGATGCAGGGGACACACACATAAGGTAGCCAAAGGACTCAAGTGGTGTCCACGTTATCGTTCCGGCATGCGTAAGACCCGCGCTGTGCGTATTGTCGCAAACACGACTGCTTGAGCACGTGATATCCTGGTTTCTGCCAGCGTCCGCTGTTTTGGAAACTCTGTGTTGTAGAAGTGTCATCATCATCATCATCAGCCTATTTTTATGTATCCTGCAGGACGAACGCTTCACATTCCCAGCGATCTCCAATTACCCCTGTCTTGCGCTAGCTTATGCCAACTTGCGCCTGCAAATTTCACAATTTCATTACCGCACCCAATTTTCTGCCGTTCTCGACTGCACTTCCCGTAGAAGCGCATTTGCCGGCAGGTGCTTCTTCGGGGAGGACACGGAGAGCACATCTGCGTCGTCGTCGTGCAGCTCCCGCCGTGGTGTACAAGCTCTCCCCGAGGCTGCGCTGCACGCGGCCGTCACATCATCGAAGGAGGCCGCATTGCGGGTTCCCGTGACTGGGTACACAATCCCGTCCCATTGTTCGCGCCCGTAGACTGTACCATTGTGTCGCGCCTTTCGGGCCGACGCTGGATGACTGCCACTGTGCCACAGGGCTCGCCGCGGCGTGCGCCCTGCCCTCGATGCGAGGTCGCACCTTGTTATGTCGCGCCCCTGGAATGCTCCCCCCGTTTTCGCGTTCGCGCGCCTTTTGTCGTGCCGACGGCGGCTCTCCCCCTGCAGTCAGATAAAAGCGAAAAGAGCGGTTCTTGTGCGTCGTCTGTCTGCCCTGTTGTGGGGGCACAAAGAAGGGAAGGCAAGCCCGATAGAAGGAACTTGACAGTGGAGAATTAAACCGTTTTGGGGGGGACCCGCCTATATAGGATGATCGCGTCGTGAGTCAACGTGTTTGTGCGGTGAGTTCACTCTTGTGTGCCCCCTCTTTTATATTCCTGCTGAAATGAAAGATATCTCGCTACCTGACCGAGAAAATCGCGTTAGTGAGCGCCGAGTAAGAAGACGCCTTTCACACGCCGATACAGGCCACCAACATACAGTGTTCTGAGGCAGCAACAACGACATGCGACACTATTTCGCGACAATCGCTCACTATGAGGAGGTGCATCCAAGGACAGTGGCTAGGGCGACTGGACAGTGGCGTGGTCATGCAGAGGGTGGCACACCGAGCACCGCGCCCCTTCCCCTCCCAAAATTTCTTTATTCCAGCCAACGTCCTCCCTCTCTCACCGTTCCCGTCCACGCCCAAAGTACCGTACGGAACGATGCTTCGAGTCCTTCTGTCAGGGACGAGGAATATGGCCACGCCGTGATGGAATACCGCGAGAACTCATCTGCTACATTTCGTAAATTACTGTGTGCCATAAAGTAATCAACGAAGCAGCTAATTAGTGCATTTTCGTCGTTAGTTGAATACGTGTTTCGATTTTTAGTGCAAGAAATATCTGCGTCTCTGAATAATCCAGCTCAAGGACTATAATTATGTTATCTGCAACAGGTAAGTTTTTAAAAAAATCCGGAAAACTGAAAAATGGCCACTCCGTGCACTGCGGAAAACTGATACAGGACCCCGGGTGGTGCCGCGCAGGCGCCCGTACGCATCGGTGCAACCTTTCGCACGCGTTCGTGCAGGATACATACGCGCGCTCGGCACTCGTGCGCTGCTTGATGACTTGCAGCGCCGGTGACGACCGCACGGCGACAACTCCTTTGCGGAGGCGCTGCTTTGCTCGGCTCCCGTGGCTTTGGCGCCACTTGTCCGTGGCACTTAGTCCGCCCTCGACGGCGAGAAATACCGTGTGTCCCAGCTAACGTTGGCCACGCTGTTTAATACACAGGGAGTCTCAGCGAACACTTTCAAAAATTTTTAAGGGTTGCCCGTGGCAGATAGCTCAATTCCAGTTCGGGAGGTGGTCTACTCGAATCGGCGGACACTAGTTGCACAAAAAATTGGAATGCGAAATCGACTAACAAGATTTCACTAATTAACTTTTAGCTAATTGTCTCATGGCGCATATTGCAATCTACAAATTCTAGCAC